>NC_092431.1:21118667-21449222 GCF_036169615.1 Heliangelus exortis
TTCTTAAGAAAGCCAATTTTTGTTGGCCAGGGTTCATTTTTTCCTCTCTCCCATTGGCTATTCTAACTTGTTTCCAATGTAAAGAGTGCTAGTCACATTTAAATGACATATACATGGTGATTTTTCATCTAAAATACATTACAGAGGCCAAACCTTATCCATATTATATTTCCATTCCTTGATGTCAGTTGTATTTTTTGAGTTTTTTAATCTATAAAATACATTAGAAACTGCTTAATAAAGCTGCTGCCCATACTAGCTGAAAGCAGGGGGAAACACTGCTGTGATTTGTTCCTCAGTTAGACTGCTACTAAATAATGTCTCTTGAACATGGAGAAAAGACCCTGTATACAGAGGAAAGTGAGGGAAGAGGTTTGGCAATTTTTATTTATTTTTTTTTTAATAAAAAAAAATCATTGGCTGCCATTTAATCTGGGAGGAGGTGGCCCCAGATGAAGCAGAAGCAAGCTGATCACAATTGCAGTACAGCTGACTGAACCACAGCCCCTCTGAAGGAAGGCTGAGCTTTTCCATGGATCCGTGCATCTTCCCATGAAAATGTCACTTGTAGTGTCCTCATCTTTGCATCACCTAGAGCTGAATTCCCCCCAGTGAAATGCCCATCCCACCCCATCCCACCCCATCCCACCCCATCCCACCCCATCCCACCCCATCCCACCCCATCCCACCCCATCCCACCCCATCCCACCCCATCCCACCCCATCCCACCCCACCCCACCCCACCCCATCCCATCCCATCCCACCCCATCCCATCCCATCCCATCCCATCCCATCCCATCCCATCCCTGAGCAGCAGGATAGCAGTGGGGATAAGGGATGAAACCCCAGTGAGGCAATGAGTCCCAGGTAACTTCACCACTTGGCTCTTTGGGGAGAGTTGCACTACACAAGTCCCAGGGGCTTCAATGGAAGACAGATGTTATCCTGGTTTTGTTTTATGTGTGGGCTGATAATCCAGAATAGTTTTGCCAAAATAATTAACTGCTCTTGGATATGGCTCATTGTAAGGAAGACTTAAGGTTGATGGTAGGAGATATTTAATTCCTGCTTTTCTTATTATCATCTGGCTTAGCTGATTCCAGTGAATTTGGTTTTCTTTGAGTGTGACAGATTGCCTGCATTATGTTGTGGAGGTGGAGAAAAGCTATTATTTTGACTATATGATTCTCTGCTTTCTAGAGGGCTAGTGAAGGAAAGGTATCTTTTTTCCTCTTTTTTTCCTCTTTTTTTCCTCTTTTTTTTCCTCTTTTTTTTTCCTCTTTTTTTTTTCCTCTTTTTTTTTCCTCTTTTTTTTTCCTCTTTTTTTTTCCTCTTTTTTTTTCCTCTTTTTTTTTTCCTCTTTTTTTTTCCTCTTCTTTTTTCCTCTTCTTTTTTCCTCTTCTTTTTTCCTCTTCTTTTTTCCTCTTCTTTTTTCCTCTTCTTTTTTCCTCTTCTTTTTTCCTCTTCTTTTTTCCTCTTCTTTTTTCCTCTTCTTTTTTCCTCTTCTTTTTTCCTCTTCTTTTTTCCTCTTCTTTTTTCCTCTTCTTTTTTCCTCTTCTTTTTTCCTCTTCTTTTTTCCTCTTCTTTTTTCCTCTTCTTTTTTCCTCTTCTTTTTTCCTCTTCTTTTTTCCTCTTCTTTTTTCCTCTTCTTTTTCCTTCTGTGCTTCTGGTGCTATCAGCTGGTGATGGCCAGGATCTGTCTGGCAGATGTCTGGAAAGAGGGGAGATGCTTTCACTCCCCATGGTTTTTTACCTTGTATTAAGTTATGGTTTGGAATTGAAGGCTGCTCAGGGTTGCATCTCCTGGAGCAGAGTATTCTGGGGAGTGAAAACATCATCTTCCTCACTCCAGCATGATTTGGATGAAGCTGAGAAAGGAAACCAACAGTTTGACCTGTTATGTACTTTGTTATTTGCATCGTAGATATTCCCTGACACTGCAAATCTTGATTCTCTGTGTTATCCAAGAAAAAGCTCTCAGCCAGTCAGTATTCCCATGTTTCTGGGGCTCTGCTGCACGGGATACAGAGGAGAGATGTGCCTATGATGATGGGAAGTTTTTCTTATTTAAAATGAAGGTTTTCATGGAAGAAGACAGGCGACCATAAACATAATTTTATTATTTGGAAGGCCTCTTGTTTTGCTGCCTTGTTTATAAGAAAAAGGAAATTGTTTCCTCTCTGTTTATATTTGTGCCAAGCATTTACAAAGTAGCCTTTTAATCTTTTATTAATATAAAGTTCATTATAGAGATGTCTGAGTGCTAGAAGATTCTCAGCACTTGGGGAAAAAACCCCGATGCATTGAGACATATTTTCTTTTTATGAAAATTAGATCAAAAATGTTTAGTCTAATTAGCCTCAAGTTTTCAAGTAGAAATGTATGTATTAACTTTTTTCTAAAATTAATGACAGTAGTTTAGAAGGGCTTCAGGATGGTTGGGGCCTCAAGGAATGACTAAAATATAGTTGGCAATGCTGCCAAAGATACCAGTGTGAGTGTTGAAGCTGGAACTGAACTGTGAGGTCTGGCCATGCACGTGGCTTCCTTCAACCTGGCTGCCTCTCAGCCCTGCCTGAGCATTCTTGGTCTTTCCTCTTAGCTTTGACTGAACTCTGCTCTTGCCTCTCTCTTGTGTAGGAAACTCATCCTTTCATTCTCTCCTTTTTTCTTTTTCTGTCTTGAGGGTTTTGTAACTTCCCTCGTGGTACTCTCTGCTGTCTTTAATCCTGTTTTTTAATTTCTTTCACTCATCAGTTTCACACGTTTCTGGGGGGACCTCCACCTGTCCTGAGATGAATTCTCACAGGCACAGACCTAATAATAAATAATAAGGGGCTAAAATATAAATAGGAATGGTTGAGGGCTCTGGGCCTCTCCAGCCCCAGAAGCACCAGCCAAGGGGATAGACTGCCCGGGCTGTGCACAACAAGACAGACAGAATGCTTCGTTTATGTATAGGCCAAATATAATTGAATAACTAAAAATGGAACATTTTTCCACTACCTACAGGGGAATAAATTCTGGGGCTCCAGGCCGGTGCCAAATATTTTCCTACACTTGATGCATCAGCAGGGATCTGGCTGGTGCCCTTGTAAAAACAGAGCGTGTGTTTGCACACATTCACCATCCCCTCTGAGACAGTTTCCTCAAGCTGCCATTTCAGTTGTGTTTGGCACCTGAGGTGTTTCAGAGGAAAATACAACACATTCTTGATGACATACTAGGGGAGAGCATTGAGGGCTGCATAGATGAGGGTTTGATTCTGGGGAGGCAAAGGCAGGAATGGGGCTTTACCCTCCCAGGGCCTGCACCTTGCAGGGTGACTGATGCCAAGTGTGCAGTGTCCATAAAAACTGAGCCCTCTTGGGCTGCCTAAAAGCAGGTTCAGAACCTACCATTAGTCATGTATGGTGGAGTACAGATGTTTTAGATGTTATCCCTTCTCATTTAGTAGAGATCAGGGAGTTTATGGTTAGCAAAATGAGAAGATTGAGCTCTTCCAGTTAACCAGCTTACTATCTAGTATTTCCCTCTCCATGGCTCTGTTGGCCATTGAAACTTCTCGATTTAGGGTGCAGCTTTGTCACGTTTCTCTTGCCATTTTCTCTACTTCTAACATTTGTGAAAAGAGAGCTTGAGCAGGGCTCTGAGCTCCTCTGCCAGAGCTGAAATGCTCTGGTTAGAGTGGGGAGTTCTGCTTTTATCTGAAGCCTGAAAGAGCTTGGTTTCAAGTCTCTGAAGGTTCTTCAAACAAGGTAACAGCTTCCTGTTCACACTGTTTAAAAGAAACTGGAGGGGAGTCTTCATTTAAAATGTATCTCCTCTTCCTGGATTGCTTCTAATTCACACTATTTATGTTCCATTGTGTGAAGGTGACAGCTTTGTTACTGTTCCTTTTGTCTTTCAACTCTGTGATTTAAGTGTTGGGACAACTTAGACATCAGGATACAAATTTTGATTGCTTTGAAGGGGAATAGCTCTAGATAATAAAACTAGAATTGTATCCTAAGGTATAAAATAAGAACTACTTGGCAAAATGATGCTGTAATGTGCCTCCACACTGTTCACTAATCTGCTAGAAAAGTCTTGTAAACATCACACCAGGTTAATAAAAGGTCGTGCCAGCTTTAAGGTAGTAAAATACAACTAACCAAAGCTTTTCAGTGGGTTCTTCAGCTGACAGACATGATGCTTGCCAGGAGGCATCAGGGGGCTGTGCCACTTTTTCAGCAGCATGGCACGGTGCAGAGAGGAGATGTTTGGCAGGCAAGAAGGGGTTGTTGGGCTGGGGCACAAGCTCAGTTACCACTTCAGGCCGGGTTCCAAAGGTTACTGAGTGCCAGGCTTGGCATTGCTGACTGACAGCTAAAAACCCATCATAAACAGGAGGATGCCAGGTACCTGAATCTGAGCTTTGGAGAGCATCAAAGGGACAGAACAGGGATGGATCCATGTCTGAGGGTGCTGCAGAGGCTGCCCACACAGGTGTTTTAGGCTGGATGCCAACATCCCAGGGAGATAAGTGACATGAGTCACCAGATACAATCACTGCAAAAGTTGAGAAGGTCCTGGCTTTTTTCCCTTTTTCTCCCACTTTAAAAATAAGCAGTCAAAAAATGGATTGATTCTTGTATTACCTTGTGTTGCTACTCCTATTTTAAAATGAGAAAGATAACAATACCAAATAGAGTTTTCTCAGTGATTTGAAAGAAAGATGGGAAAATATTAGTATTTATGAGTGGGTTTGGAGTTCATCTAAGTGAACTGCCTTGCAAGTGATAATTTTGAAATGCTCAGGATATGAGAAGATTGTAAGAAAAAGGAGGGGCTGTGGGAAGCTGAGGGTGCAGTGTAGAGGCTGCTGAAAGGGACTTGTGGTCACTGTCTCCTGTCCTTGTGGGGGACTTCAGCTTCCAGATGTCTGCTGGAAATGCAGCACAGCAGAGAGGGAACAGCCCTGGGGGTTCCAGGAAGGATGTGCCAGACAACTTCATGATACAGCTGGGAGAGTGTCCTGCTGGACCTGCTGCTGGTCCTGGGGGGACGTAAAAACTTGAGGCCATCTCGGGGAGAATGATCACAAAGTGATAGTTTTCAAGTCTTGGAGAAGCAAGGGGAGGGGAGTCAGCAGAACTGCCACCTTGCCTCCCTTTCAAATAATTTTTACTTTGCCTTACTGTCAGGAGAACAAGACAAGACAAACATCAGGAAAAAAGGGCAATAAAATGTTTGAACTGTACAAAACATTTATAGGAAACACCTAGGAAATAAGCTTTGATGTTGGTAATAAAAGTGCATGTGGAAAATCTAGCAATAACGTGGCAAAAAAATTACATATATAAATCATTAAAAAGCAAAGAGGGGAAGATGCTGCTGATAGAGTTTCAGCTTTGTCTGATGGGTGAGGCAGGTGCAGGGTTTGCATAACCTCTGCATTCATCTCATCTGGGACAGGACTGGGTCTTGCTGGGTCTGTGCAGAGGGAACCAAGCAGGGAGTGAAGCAGGAGAGGGCACAGAACCTCGTGTCAGCACCTGGGGAGAGGATTTGTGTCCAGTTTGTGTCTCTCGAGAAATCTGCTGGAGAAAAAAACTTAGAGCAGGACAGCTGGAGGAAAATCTGAACATGTGTTAAATTTGTTCTGCTAATAATTTAAATGTTTCAGGTTTGCCTGATTTTATTGAAGCCATCTCACCATCTATGTGGTAATTTCCTACCCTGGCCAGTACATGAATGCTCCCTCTTATTTCCTGTGTTTGGATCTTTTAAATCAATTATCTCTTCAGAATAAAAAGGTTTGGCCAGTCTGCTCATTGCCTGAGACTACCTACCTACAAATTATTTTCAAGTTCTCACTGCAGTCATGGTGGAGAGTATCAGATGAGTTCTAGGTTTTCTTTATCTGTTTATAATTATTTTGAAGATTCTGCATTATTAAAGTTCCCTAGACTTCTAGACTTTTGGCTTAGTCTTGTAAATAATTTTTTTTCTTATTTTCCATTCTAAAATAGAGATCTGTTACACCCAAGCTACAAGCTTAAATCAGATTTCAGTTACTTTAACAAAAATAATGAAAGGAGGTAAAAGCTGTATAACAATATGTCTATAGAAATGTATAAGCACCTGAATATTATTTTCCTATGTATTAGCTCAATAATTAGAGCACTCTTGGAAAAACAGATAGAGGAATAAAGGAGTGGCACTTGGTATAGCTAATGCAAGGCAATGGTTGTGCTGCAAAGATGCCAGAGAATAATAAAAAATATCTGTTGTGATCTAAACCTAGTAATATCAGAATCTGGGGAAAATTATGACTGAGAAGTCATTAGGGTAAGAACAAAGTCTAGTGCTGCAGAGAAAATAACTGATGCCAAGCTGTAAGTATCTTTATTTACAGATGAATCAGAGCTGAATAGCTCTCTGAAAATGGAAACCATAATGATATTAAATTTACATGGAAGTAAGAAAACAGGAAGCAAGAGCCCTGGTACTGCTGAAGCAGTCAGTGTGGACTGGTCTCTCTTGTTGGTAGTGTTTAATTAAATGTACATTTGTATTTAATACAGGATAACTGAATTCTCTGCATGTGTGTCCTAGTGATGATGGGAAGGGGAAGGCTGGGGAAGCTGGTTGGGAACAGACATTAGGGTGATCTTTGTCTGTGAAGCAATGAAACACCTGGGTTCTTGTCATGCAGAATAGGTTTTCTTGGTGAAAATAATTTTTTTTATTGCACATTACTGAACAAGGTGGCAGGAATGCAGAGCTGAAAGTCACAATTTTTGGAAAAAGTTCAGAATTTGAGCTGCTTTCAGATGCATGGCTTTCATTTGCTTTCACTTGTGATAAGGGGTTTATCAGAGCCCCAGGTTCAGATGGTTTTAAGGTTGCCATGGTTCCAGCTGCTCTCCTGCATTTCTGTCTCTCAGGCCCATAGGTGATGTTAAAGGTCCTGATTGCTGGAAGGCTTTGACATGGAGTGGTTGGCTCAGCAGCTCAGGCTGGATGTAGCACACCTTTTGGTGAAGCTATTTTGAAATTAAATAAAATCCTCAGTATCTGGGAGGTTTTTCACAAATAGTTTCAGTGTTAAACTTCACAGCATACAATCTGTGCATTGACATTTTGGTGCAATTTACACTTAAATGGATCCACTTAAAAGAAGATCAAATGAATGTATCAGAAATATTCCACATGATAATTACCTGAAGCAGTTTTAAATAGCTGTGTTTCTATGTGACTGTAGGATGTCTTTGGAACCCTGATGTCTGTGCAATCAGAATTTAACTCAGATTAAGCTTGGTCAGGCCTCAGTGTTTGTTTTTTTCTGAACTGGGCCTGGAAGGCTTGGACAACCCAGCCTTGCCTGTGCTTTCTGTGGAATTTATTGAGTGGCTGCAAAGTTGTTTGAAGTCATTATTTCAGGGAGCTGACTCTTCTTTTGATGAGAA
Organism: Heliangelus exortis; assembly: GCF_036169615.1. NCBI lineage: Eukaryota > Metazoa > Chordata > Aves > Apodiformes > Trochilidae > Heliangelus > Heliangelus exortis. The sequence continues at coordinate 21,126,122 of NC_092431.1, forward strand.
GGTTCCAGAAAAGTCACAGAAGCAATGAAGCTGTCTTAATTAATACAAAATCTCAAAGCCAGCCCTATGAAACTGAGGAGAAATCACACATCTCTCATAGTTAAGTTCAGGCTTCCTGTGGAAAAAAAGATTACCAGGGCTGAGCTCACTGAGGTTATTTATTTATTTATCTAGCCTTTATTTATTTATTTTATTTTTGTCTGTTTTTATATTTATACACAATGAGCAGTTTAGTAGAGTTTGTAGTCAAAACAATGGATATTACCCCCATTACCCTGCAGGTTTCAACCTTAAGTTGTTTTCTTTCCATTTAATACTCTCTATTTATGGTCCATATGAACAAACAGTCGCTGGGGAGTTGGAACATGGTTTTTATTATCTGGCTGCTGTCAGTGATGGCAAATGAGAGAATAAAACATTTTGAGCCTTATAAGCAAAGGTAATAGTTCAGAAATCTTGATAATGAATTCTTGTTTAGACTAGGATATTATATGGTATGAAATTTATCATCATGGTATCTAAAGTGTGCTCAAAAAAGGGGTAATTTTTCATCTAACAAGCACTTTGAAGTGTACTCCACATGTTTTCTGTAGTGTCACTTGACAAAAGAACCAATTATTGCTGGGATGAGCTGCTGTTTGCTTAACATCAGCCTCTGAATGCTGTTTGCCTTGGAGCCACCCCAGTGCCCTTTTTCCTCTGGAAATCCAAGTCTGGGAAGGGAAACCATTGCTGTAGCTGCTGACCCAGCAGTTGTCCCAGTTTCTCTTTTCTGCCTTCACCGGTCGGTGCCTTCCAGATAGATTTGCAGCATCTGAAAGAGAAACCTGCTGAGGTGACTGGGTCTGGGGAACCAAAAATAAACAGTGTGGGAAGACTTGCTGAACTTGTGAAATGGTCACCAGATGGCACTGTTATATTTGATGTGGCACATGGCTTTTGGGTGCTCTTATCTGTTATTATTTGTGTCCCAAGACTATTGCTTGGGAGGAAATGGAGCAATAACCCAAGTTGCTGCTGCCTTGTCCCTGTTCTGTGTGTTGTGGTGAAATAATTCACTACTTCCAGGTTGGCCACTGTCAGAGTTTACAGAGGGAACTTCCATCTGACATCAAATAGCTGTTGTCATACTGTCAGATACCAGTTTTACTTCTGAGCTATCAGGGAGTAAATAGAATGGTTGGTTGTGTGGCTAAACAAATATTTGCTTTCCAAAACATCTTTTAAAGACATTTCTATTTTTTTTTCCAGCGAGTTATCTTCTATTTCTTGGAATAGTAATCAGTTTATCTATATGCTCAATAATTACCTAATAATTATGTATTTTTCAGCTGTCTAATGTTGGTACCTTGCCCACTAGGTGGGTCACCTGGTCATAGAATGAGAGCAGGATGGTCAGTGAGGACCTGCCTTTCCTGAACCCATCCTTATCCCCTGGCTGTCCTCTACTTGCCATGTGAGCACACTCAATATCAACCTCTCCATAATTTTTCTGGGCACCAGGGTCAGGCTGACAGGTCTGGAGATTCCTGGATCCTCCTTTCTTGTAGATGGGTGTCCCATTGGCAAGACCCCAGTCATCTGGGACCTTCCCTCTTAGCCAAGACTGCTGGGAAACGATGGAGAGAGGCTTGGTGAGCTCCTCTGCCAGTATTCCCTCAGTATTCCCAGGTGGATCCCATCTGGCTCAGGTCCTTGACTGCTTCCTCTTGGATGAAGGGGAGGTTGTGCTGCTCCCTATCCTCATCCTCCAGCTCAGGGAGCTGCATACCCTGGGAGGGGCTGGTCTGACTGACACAGACAGAGGCAAAGAAATCATGAAGTATTTCAATATTTTATATATAAAAACCAGGAAGTGTAGGTTGGCCTCTCCATGGCAAGCTGCTGGAAGGCTCCTGCCAAGCTTTGGAGCTGGCTGGGGACTGGGGGCTTCCAGAAACTCCTCTGCTCTGCTGAGGGCAGGGAAGGGAACAGCTCCCTGATGCTTCACAGGACCCGTGTTGAGTAACAAATATTTGTGTAAACACCCAGAACTCTAAAAAGTGGTGTGGAGCAAATATTTATACTATCAGGTTAAATGTTTCATTTCCCTGATTGGGGGAATTTATGTGGCACCAAGCAGTGAGTATTGAATAACAGGATTAGAAAACTACTGGGCATGGTGTGTTTCCTATAAAGCAATTACATTCCTAAAATAGAGATATCCTCTTTCTTGTTCCTACTTGTCTTGTTGCTGGTAAAGTACATGTTGGTTTGCTTTAGCACCTGACACTGCCCTTCATGCATTGCTTGCAGTCCCAGTAGAGCTGAAAACCTCAGCCTTTGTCCAAGAATTTTGCTTACTCCTTATTTCCTTCATCAAATTTAATTAGGTCCAAAGAGTCTGAAACTTTGAAAAGAAAACAGCAGTTTATTTGGAGAAGGAGCAGAGTATTTGTCCCCTTTTTACCTTGTCTTCCAGCCAGGTTTCCCTTGCCAGACAATCTCTGGTGATGCTGGCTGCCCCATCTGGGCTTTGTGTTCAGCCCAAAGCCACCTCCTGGCAGCTGGCAGGCACTGTTTGTGCCTCTCATTTGGGAGTTTCCCTGCCTGCCACCTGCACGCTTGCCATGGGGAATTGTGCTCAGCTGGGGCTCAGCATCCAAGGCTTGGCTTGCAAAGTGACTTTAAGTCTTCCTTTCCCAACCAACCAGGTTTTTCTCCAGCTGTGATCTTCCCAGCTTAGTTCTTGGTGAGTTGAAGGGAGATGGAGTAGAAAGGTGTGTTTTACAACCTAGTTCTGCCTCTTCAGGTTTTTGTTCTGGCTGGGGACTCACGTGGATCCTGGTTTAGACTAAATTCCTAGGTATTCTCTGCTTTGTGCTAAGCCCTATCTTTTTCCAAGGGGTTATCAAAGAAGCAGCAGACCCAGGCATGGTCCTGAGTGTCTGCAATCTTCTGGGATGCCACTGGATTCTGGAACTGATGTGTGGGAAACACTAGAGGCTTTGTGTCACCTGTCTGTGCTGATTCCATGAATTTTCATGACCCTTAGGTTGTTGGTGTTTCCTGATACTCCTTTGTAAACCCTTAATTCAGACCTTTTGAGGTCTATATATTGACCCTTTGAGCACAGACACTGGGTTTAGACATGCAGTAGGATACGTGGTGCAGAAATACTGTCATGGCTAATTGGGTTTGAATAGCACTGAAACAATTATAAATGTGAGAAGTTTTTGCAAAACAAGACTTTGTTTGTACTGATATTAAGGCCCAGAGCATGAAACCAGGGGAAGAATAGCTATAGATCAAGCCCATCTAAATGGGATTTTTGGCTGGGCTGGTGTTCACTGAAATATCAGAGTTCCTTTGCACCCACTAACAAATTATTTGTTGCAAAACCCCATCTTTGTCCTTGTAGGCTGAGCCCCAATAGCCCAGTGATCTTTTTGCATTTTTTTAGGGGCATGTCTTCCAAAAGGAAAAGCCCAAAAGGTGAACTCAGCCATTTTTATGTTTGCCATCATTACAGAAAGGTTTTCCTTTCCACGTCTCTTTAATTTTTTTCCCCAAAGAGAAGAGTTCAGGTATCAGCTAAGTCTGAGTCTATTTAGAAACACTGAGTGTTGTAAAGGAGCTTGTGGTCTGTCATAAAATAAATACTGCTTCTGTGTAAGGAAAAGATTTCTAAAGCAGCCCAGAGCACAACTGCAGAGTTGTTGCCTCTAGCAGCCACGTTACACTTGAGAGCAAAACGTCCCAGCCCTGGGAATCAGGAACCTCTTGACAATTCATTAGGGGTCTCTCTGGTGACTTCTCCTACGTGCTACCAGAAAAAAGATTTTAAACATCCACTGACTGAATTTCAGAGGCAATACAGTGACGTTTGCATCGGATTTTGGCCTCAAAACTACTGATATTCACATTTAGCCAAAACAGGCTTCATTCAGTCTAGAAAAATGAAGGTAGTGCAAGATTTTCTTCTCCTGAGGTAATGGATTTTTCCAGGTTATATTTTGTGCAGAGATCACTGAATACTCATACTAACCCATCCTGCCATAAGAGTGCCATGAACATGGTGCTAAAGAGATGTGGTCTGGGCCAGGTGCCCCGTGGTACCAGTGCTCTGTACATCCCTCATCCCCATCCCAAACCCTGTCATGGGATGAGAAGGACTGGAAAAGAAGAGGTGGTGCTTGGTGAGTGGAATAGATCCTGCTCTCTGGTGGCTGTAGCCAAAGTAAACAAGCAAGGATAATTGCCAGCAGAGGCATTTTACAGATCTGCATTTTTATTGATGCTGTTATTAAACTGCTATAAATGTTGGAGGCTGCTGTTGGAGATGAAATTCTCCTTCCCCCAACTTCTCAGTTGCTGTCTGTCACTAAATGCTATTAAGTTTATCATCCAGCAAAATCAGACGGTGCAGGAAGCAGTCTGAATGTTACTGTTAACCTATAATAGGTTTTAAATAGCTGTAAAGAAAAATTAGACTGCAGTGGGACAGGAAGACTAGTTTACCTTAACATAAAATAAAGGAGGACATGTTGACCTGATTTACTTAAATGTAGCTATTATGTGCTCTTTAGGGAGGAAACTGGTGTACCAAAGCTTATCCAGACAGGAAAAATGTCCTTTACCTCACTCTGTGCAAATGACATAAAGGTTCTTGCTTTAATTAAAGAGTAAATTCATAGGTGCTGCATGTCTATATTAATATAGATGTCACGCCAGCTACTTTTCCTATTAATTCCTTCTAGAGTAACAACAGAACTGTAAAAAAGAGTATTCTGAAATGTTCTGCATCTTGTTTGGGTTTGAATGTGGCAAACGTTTTCAAGAAGTCCAATGAGAATTATATTTTTCACTGGAAACGTGAGGGTAATGAAAACAGATCAGCTGTCATTGGGAAGTTCCAATACTGTCGAAAAGTTTTACACAAGTGTGTGGAAAAGTCATGCAGGAGCCCAACTCAGCTTCTTCCAGCTCTGTGTCTTTGCTTTGAGCTCCTCTCAGCCAGCACCTCCTCCCATCCTCTTCTTCCCAGCATCTGAAATGCAACCACAACAGAAAGTGGGGAGGTCCCTTGGTGTCCAGGGAGTCACAACCAAACTCTGCAGCAAGAGCTGATCCCAGGTGTGTGATGGAAGCCCAGTGCTGAAGGAAAATTTTGGAAAAGGTCAGGGTTAATGACAAGTCTGCTCAAAAGAGATGCTCAGGACCCTAATAAATGTGAGGCTGCAATTTGTGAGAGAGGTTGCTGGAGATGGGTGAAGGTTTCTGGAATTTCAGAGCCTCCTTTTGCACAATTCAGCTGAACTGTGAACGTGATGGGCACCAGCAGGCTCCACGTGGGAGAGCTCTGCCAGGCTGGGATGCACCCAGGGGTTGGCTTTGGTTGTTGTCTCCTTGGAAGTTTTATAAGCATTTTTTAAAAACAGGATTTTACTTGCTCTTTATGTACCTTATGAAAAACAAAACCCTGTAGATGTAAAAGTTTAAGCACAGTTCTAATGCATTGTATTAAAATAATTAAACAACTGAGTATTAACTCACACTAACTGGTCCTAATATGTTCTTTAGCCAGTTCCAAAAATCCAGTTAATTGATTAATTTATTCTTTAAGAAAAAATCAAGTTAAATCAAGTTAAATCAAGTTAAATCAAGTTAAATCAAGTTAAATCAAGTTAAATCAAGTTAAATCAAGTTAAATCAAGTTAAATCAAGTTAAATCAAGTTAAATCAAGTTAAATCAAGTTAAATCAAGTTAAATCAAGTTAAATCAAGTTAAATCAAGTTAAATCAAGTTAAATCAAGTTAAAAGCTTGTTAAGAGCAAGTTAAATCAAGCTAAATCAGGCATATTGCTTGGGTCAGTCTCCTTAAAGTCAAATCAGATTATTACCTCAAAGAAAGCTTCTGAACCAATTTTAAGTATTTATTCAGGGTTGTTCCTGAAAGATAAAGCTCCTCATTCCCTATTCAGCTAATCAGCTTCCTTCTGCTGCTGGCAGCATCCAGCATCCCACACAACAGATCAGCTTAGCAGGCTGAGTTCAGTCTGTGTATCTTTGGGGGAAATTCAGGATCTGTGGTGTCAGGAGATGAGACAGGTGGTTTGACTGTCTCTTAGATATGGGAGATACAGGAACCTGTTGGAACAGCTCACACCAGGGTCTGCATCTTCTAACATGAGGGGACCTTTCTGTTTCTTGAGAGATGCAGATTAATGATTAGATCCCGATGTTTAATTAGACTCTTAACTTTAAATTAATACAAAACAAAGGTTATGCAGAAATTGACCAGGGTGATTTCTAGCTTTGTAGGGCTTCTCAACTTAGAAGATGTTTAAGAAAGGGTCTATATGATTCTTTTAAGTTTGCTGAATCTTTTCAGTCTTGTTTCTAGTGCTTTTCCTGTTGAGTTTTATGTATACAAACATGCAGGGCAAAACCTGCTCTGGCAGGGCATGTGAAGAAAGGCTTTATTTACAGTTGGATTGCAATTTAAAATGTTAGTTTGCTCCCTGGCCCTCAGGCATGCAGTGTCAGGCCAGGCTTGGAGCAGCACTGGGTGGTGAATGGTGCTGACACACCATCACCTTTTGGTTTAGAAGCTTCAGACTGTAGGCAGGTTTTCCAAGTGCTGGCAAACTGAAAGCAGGACTGAAGTACACATTAGGGTTACATACAATTTATCTATTATCTAAGATGCTAAACTAGTGTTGTTAGACAGGGATGAACATTTCACAGCACCTTGTTCCAGGGCATGGCCACCCTTTCTGTAGGAGCTGCTTTTCCTCATGATACCTCAGAGTAATTTCCCCTTTGCCCCCACGCAGTTTGGTTCTGGTTTCCTCTTATTCCTTCTCCTCTGAGAAGACTCTGCCCCTGTTTTCTTGTACCTCCTCTGGCCATCCTCATCCTGAATTCCCTTCAGCCTGTGATGCAAAGGATGGGGAAGGTTTAGCAAGGTAATTTCTGCAGTAATTCCTAAATATTTAGCTGGTCATCTTGCTGTGGTAATTGGATATTACTTTTGAAACAGCTCTTCTCCTCTTGGCCTAGGAATTTCTTTCTTAAGATGGGAAGGAATGGAATGTACCTTGTGTGTGAAATGGAAACACAGCAGCAGCAGCCACACGAATTGCATCAACATCCAATCCTTTCATTGCCAGCACTGGGGGGATGTTGCTGCTCTGGAAAGTATTTTGCACCTTTGGTACCTCTGGAGCTGTTGCTGAACCTTTTCCAATTATCCAGAACCCTGGAACTCAATATGCCTAAGCTGTAAAAAAAAAAAAAATGGCTGTAAAATGCAGGTTCAATAAAGAATTACTCAAATAAGGAGTAGTGAAAGGTGTCTGAAACTTGATATTCTGGCCAGACACTAGAAAAGATGCTGGAATTCAGTTGGGTAATGAGTTTGTAGGCTGAGATTAGCAAAACCATTTCCCAGACACCCTGGGAAAGCAAAGTCTTTGGGACATTAGGAGTGTTATGGCTGCTGGAGTAAAAACATGGTTGTCAGTGGCTGGAAAAACAACTTTTTGTGGCTAATGAGATGAATGTTAGAGCTGTTCAACTTGCACAATGTATATGAAAAGGTAGAATATTACTTTCTCATTGCCTCTACATTTGGTGTGCATTTGTTACCATGTTAATTAAGTTGTAAAGAGCTACTCCTATAACATCAGCACTGAAAGTCTTTTGCCAGACCATGCAGATGAAGCCAAAAGTTAAATTTACTGTGTACAGTTATTTTCCTGTGTCAGAACCTTATTTTTTACATATCAAAAAAATCAGTATTAAATTCAGTCTCTTTATGGTGTGTTTGGGAACAGGCATTCAAAATCAAGAAAGGAGCTGAGACTTGCTTAAAAGCTTTGTGTGGACTTAACTACCAGGGTATGTTGAAAAAAATCAGAATTTTCAGGGTATGAATAACCCTGATGTTTCTGTGTTGTTTTTTTTTCCAGAACTGGAAAGTAAAGTCTAGAGTGAGTTCTGATCTACTGATTTTCTGAAATAATAGGTTTGATTCTGTTTTGCTTGCATTCTGCCCAGCACTCACAAGACAACTGCTCCACCAATTTTAAACGGTGGAATTTCCAGTCTCCAAAACAGGAAAAAATAAATAAATAGTGGAAGTCATCTGAAACCATCATAAAAACAATGAAAACCTTTATTTTCCATCAGAATTTTAAATGCTCCCATCTTTAGCAGGCCAGAACATGGATGGCTCTTGGAGCTTGGTCACCTGCAGGGCTACTGCATTTCTGTCTCTGAACTTTGTGGAAGAGTTAACCCAAATATTCATCATCCTGAGCAGGATGCTTACAGACCTCAGACTCTTTACAGTGACTTTTTATAACCTAATGCCACCAACATTGAGGAAGTCTGAATGGTGAGGACATAAAGGTCCTGGGCTCTTCCATTCCAGGGTCCTCTAAGTGGTAATGCTGCCTTGGAGATGTGAACAGGAAAGAATCTTAAAGATTCCTATTTCTCACTTAGTAGGGAATCCAGCAGGAAACTAACATAATAGTTTCCTCACTTACTTTTTCATTTTATTTACAATTTTTTTTTTTTTTTTTTAAGAAAAAGTTGTTTTTTCCAGTCAGAACTACTTCCATAGTGAAGCCATCTAGCCTTACCTGCAGGTCAACTGAGGAAGGAAAATTTCAGGTGCTCTGCTTTCTGTTTAGAAGTGGTCTGAAGCCCTTTTTAGCAGCACAGTACAGCAGGCATGTACATTTCTTCTGTATCTGCAGGAAAGGAAGAATGTTGGCCATTATTTCTGTTAATCTGCAGTTAAGAGACTCTGGTTTTCTTATTAGCAGTTCCAGTATGTGATCTGGCCATGCCTCCCACTGAAGAATTACAGGTGTGTTATGATTCATCTCCATTTCCCATTCATTGGGAGTTATTTGATACATGAGACTGTATGTTCCTGTTCAGTTTCTTTATGTATTAGTTTGGTACATTCTGTCATTTGTGAATAGAACCCAGCAAAATGCCTATTCCCTAATTTTTCCTCATTTTTGAGGTATAGACAGCAAATTATAACATAAACTGGTAATACAGCTCCAATAACATCTTGATTTTTCTTCTTAAAGGTTGAATTCTTAAGGTAACCTTTTGGATTTGAAAATGTGTGATCCGTGGCCAAAAACTGTGTTTTGTCATCTGGATAAAATAATTCAAACCTGAAATGTCATAGCTGAAACACCATACTTGTCTCTTCTCACTATCTGGAGAGTCAAATCCTGGCTTTAGTCAAAATGAAAATGAATTTGCTGCTTTCACAAATTTGTCACATAATTTGATATGATTTTCCACTTCTTCTCAAAGGAAGCCCTGCACTGGGACTGTTCACCTTCAGGGCTAAAATCAGGCCTGGGAGATCTGTAAGCTCTGTCAGCATCAACCCCTTCCTCACTAGTTCTGCCTCCAGGATGGATAGATATTTTTGATTTTTTTTTTTTTTTCCCTGCTGCAAAGGTAAAAGAAACCTAAATAAAGTGTTGAAGTCAAGGGAGCTGCCCCAGTTTAACAGCAGCTGAAGATCTGGCATAGGTTTTATCTAGAGATATAGGAAGAAACACACATGAAGGAAGGATTTGTCCTGCTAAATATTGGCTGTCCTGAGAGTTCTAAGGCTAAATTTCTCTTTAGGCCACATAGCAAAAGTAACAGGATGCAAAATGGTTTTATTTTGGTTTTTTTACCAAAACCTATCCTCTGAAATTAACAAATATTTGTAATGTTCAAGGAACACAGATCTTAAGGACCTTTTAGTTGTCTTAGGATAAATTTCTTGACAGAGGAGCACTCCTAGTCAGCAACATCTATCTGTAAATATATTTTCTGTGTGGTTACACATGAAGATGTGTGCTGTGTGAGACAAACTCCTACAGACATCCACATCTGCAGAAACCATTTGCAGCCTAGGCACAGAAAGACATGATTTGTAAATGTTGAGGTACAGAACTGAAATAACAGAATTTTCATATTAGACAGTTTTATCTCATCCCTTTACATAAAATTTCAAAAACAAGTGCTAATGTTGAAATTGGCTATTAACCAAGATGTTTGCTGTCAAATTAAGTGTTCCCATCTGAGATGATAAATGGAGGCTACATGGCTATAAGCTGTGCCTTATGAAAAATAATTCTTTGACATCTGGCTCTGACATCTGGTTTTATAATTGATACTCTAAAGCAAATGGAATATGTACTTTTAAGGATTTGGTTTTAATTAGTTTTCAGAAGCTTGTATTTCTGCATTGTGCAACTATCATACAGTTACAGAAGTCTGGAAGAAAAGATTTCGGCTCACACCAACACCTGGAGGTATAAAACCATATAAATATATAAATAAATATATAAATAAATATATAAATCCTGGTGCTTTACCATGTAACCCTGGACAGCGTTAACCAACATCTAGGGAGAGGGGGGGGATAGAATTTTAGCACCTGTTCAATACCTACTGAAACAATACCTAAGGGAATGCTCTTTTTCTACTCAGGATTAAATAAAAATGAGCCTGGTAGTTTTATAATTTTATTACCATTTTATTTCTATGTATTTAAGTTAAAGACAATAAGGAAACCAGTGTCAGAAGGTTGTCATTACTGAGCAGTAAGAGACTGTTACCTTTTTTTTTTTTTTCCTGCTTTTCTACTGCTAATGTCTTTAGAACTGTGACCAATTTTAAAGAGTAGGAATGGTTTTACATCTTGGCAGTGCTTGCCTGCAGGAAAGCACTCTCTGAACAAGTCTTCATGACTAATCCCTTCCTTCAGGACTTTTTCAGAAGAGGTTCTGCAAACCACACACAAGCTCCTGATACATTTGGTAACTTTTATCACCATTGTGCAGGTGAAGAGTTCTTGTGATGCATCCAAATATTTGTATTACTTTTAATATTTCTTCTTTTTCCTGGCATTACAACAGGACAAGACCAGCTCCCCAAATGTGTGTGAATTATTCCAGGCACATAGTGCAAGATCCCCTGCCCTGAAAATTTGATAGAGAAAGCAGAAGACAGATAAGAGACTTGAAAAAAGTGCTTGTTACAACCATAGATGCACATAATCCAGTTCCCCTTTTACCCAGTCAGTTAGCAGTGTTATAAAGATATTTTGAAGAATAAAAAGAGATTTAATTTCCACATGATGTACATCACTTAGAAATGAATTTTCTATGCAGACCATCCCTAATCTACCTCTTTATTTGCCACCTGGTTTCAGATGGAGGCCTAGAAGAATTAAGTGTTCTTAATGTTGCAATATTAATATATTAATTAATATTAATGTATTAGTTAATATATTAATTAATATAGAATTAATATATATATTAATATGTGGGAATTCTGAGGTCAGTTTAGGAACAGTTTTTTATGCTTCAGAGGTGACACACAGAGGGAGAAAAAAAATAATTTTCTTGATGTCCTCTTCATGTCTGTCTTTGATTTTATGACTCCTGCTATTCAAAATATACCTGTTTAAAAGAATAACAAAAAATGCTGAAGAGAAAGGTAGGGCCAGAGGGGCTGCTCAGCAGAGGGTGGTTAAGAGATGTGCTTGTTTTACTGGGAGGCTGTGGAAAGCAGGTCCATGGCTGGGGCTGGGGGCTGCCTCAGACCTGCCCAAACATCAGGGCTGTGCTTTCCATTCCTATAAAGTGTGACATTTACAACATCAGACATTTTAGTGATGGGTCAGTGAAAAACCTACATTCTTTATCAACTTTAAATAATCAATTTCTTCCTCTTAAGAAATGTTTTCCCAGGTTTTCAGTGACTATGTTTTTACACAGCTAGGGCTCAGGCTGTGCTATAAATTTGCTAGTTTTAGGTATATTAGCTGGAAACTGGGAAGACTCTGTCCACCTCCCCTCTGTTAGTAAGGTCTGGTTGCCAGCAAAATTCCTTGGGTAACTATATCTCATTGGTGAAATAAGTCTTGTTGTTACCTTTTTCTATATTTTTATGTGACAGGTGTCCCTATTCCAGCATGTTCTCTCTCAGTGAGGGAGTCTCCTGGAAAAGATTTCCTGGCTGGCTTACTCTGTGATGTGGATATGCCTTAACCCATCCTACTTTCCAGCACTAAAAATGGCCACATTTTGGGAGCATGTTAAAACTGTCCTGGGCACTCACACTGTCAGACACATGAATCCTAGATGAGAAAGCTTCTGTCTTTTCCTGCATAAATTCCTCATCTTTGCAAGTTTATTTGATCCAATGTTGTAAAGCTTAACTTTTTTAAAGTTAACTGGGTTCTTAGTGCTACTGAGATTTATCTCATAAAAGTCCACATGCTGTTAGACATGGGGATTTATAAGGAGCAGCTTGAAACTGAGGAAGATCTGTTAAATCAAGGAAAAAAGAAAGGAGAGGGCATACATGTGGTTTGCATTTCAGTGAGGCTGACCAGTGTTTCTTCTCACAGGTCCTTCCCCAACTCCAAAACAACCCAAAAATCTGAAATGTTCTCAGGATTTCCATTAAATGTGCTTCTACTGTGAACACATTTTATCCCTGGAGTTTCCCAGTGATTGTGTTCTCCTCTTGTTTAGATTTTTGGCATCTTCAGAGCACCTAAAAGCAAGGCTGAAAAGCAGGGATGGTCTCAGAGAGTTTAACAAGGGAAGTGCTCTGGTGTGTTGCCAGCAGGTCTGAATTAAAGATATTGTTTCCCAGCTGTATGAAATTTATACGTTTTATTTTACAGTACACAAAGAGAAATTTCTTCCCAGCTTTGCAGACAGAGCAATTAAATGCAGCTCAGATTGGCTGGGGCAAGGCTGGAGGTTACATCTTCCTGTCAAAGCCTTCCTAGGGTTGGCAAAAGCACGTCCTGAAGTTTTCTTTATACTGAGGAAAGAAAAATTCCCCCCCCAAAATTTCATACATTTATCAGGTAATTATTTTGGATTAGTTTTAAAATACTCTTCAAAACACAGAAGCTGAAATGTGGCATCAAACTGGTCCCTGGTCTCCAGCCAGACAAAAGTGGCTGTGAGGAAGGAGTTCTTCATCCTCATTTCTCAGAGATGATTGAAGGATGTGGAAGAACAGAAAATCCCTTCTTTGTTTTGGTTGTTTTGTTTTTTTCAAAATCCTGTGTGAAGAAGTTCTCATTCTTCATAAACTGTTTTTGAAACATCAGCTTTGCTGGGATTATTGCAGAACCTTTTAATACGGTTCTGCTTCTTGGATGTATCATAGGCTGTTGTAGGTAAGAGGAGCTTTCCAGGCAATTTTAGCAAAAATTTAGCAAAAAACCTCTTCAAAAAAACTTTTAAAAGAGGTTTTACTATATTGTCAGATGAACAGTGCTATTTCTCTTTAATAGAGTGTTGCTTTCAGGTGCAGAAATACAGTATAATGACCACTGAGGAGCTGTCTTCACTGCTCTCTATTTTAAGAGGGATACTAAAGAAAAAGATCTATTTTTATTGGTACTGTGATTACGAGTTTCAAATTTACAGGGCTTGAAATCCTAGCTTATATAATAAATACATAGGTGAATTATATGCTATAGGAAGAATTTCCTTGCAGTTGCAGGTCAGGATTTTGTTAGGCTCCATCCCCTCACGGTCAAACTTTCTATTATCTGGTAAATTTAAACTCTCTTTTTGTTGTCTGTTATTTAATCCAAAGTATATCTGACTATAAATTTTGACAAGCCTCATTTGCTTACAACTCATGTAATATACACCCAATGCAAAAGGAAATATAAAGGATTTTAGTAATAATCTGTCCTTCTTACTTTCCTGTTTAGCCCAATAGACCATATGTCAAGTTCCCTTTTAAGTCACTCCAAGAGTATTTCAGAGAAAGAGAAAAGGAGGTCATAAAGTATCACAAGACCTTGACTTCAAAATTATTTTCAAATTAGAGCAGTTCAGAATATAATGATAACCATGACAGGTTTCATCTGCCTGCAGTGGAGGAACAAAACAGATGAACAAAAATCTGACGATTTGTTTCCTTTGAAGCTGTATTTTGCAACCAAAAATCTTCCCTAGTGTGTGTGCACAGTTGTGATTGAGTAAGTATTATTCTGCTTTTCAGATTGGTGAGGTTTTAGGTTGACAGTTAAAATCTACTATTTATTACTTTCATTAAATATTTCATTGTGTGATTAAGGGAATATATAGAATAATGTGATTGACATAGAAAGGGGAGAGATATCCAAAGTCAAGTGCATGCACTATAATTTTAGGTGCCTCAAACAAACACCAGTGCTGTTTGGGAATTATATATATTTCCTATGAGTTCAGCTTTTAGCTGGGTATATATCAACTCTCTGACCCCTTAGCTAATTAAAACCCTAATGCTTTTCATTTTGATTTAAGCAAGATAATATATTCTTTCGTGCTGTGGAGCTGAACACAGATTCCAGCCATGCCTGGGGAAATGCTGCCCTTAGAGAAGGGCTCTCAGGAAACTGTAAAATTTTACAGTTGGGTCCAAGTCCTGCTCTCTGTTTATAAAGCACCTGATAAGAGTAAAGCTCTGATTCTCTTTAAGAACTCTGGGCATTATAACAGTGAGAATAAATAATAACATTGCAACAACACAACGCTATTTTTATTCCTAATTTTATTCTATGTATTTTATTATTCTTTTATGTTATCTATATCCTATTTAAACAGCATGACTGGACTTTTCCTGTCTTTGTGCTCAGCATACAGAGGGAAGAAGTCTTTCAGGAACTGGCTTTGCCTTCTTTAACTTCTGTTGTTCTCACTGTGTTTTGCTGAGGCATTTTGGTCTCAGCTTTCTTCCAAGGGAGGGATTCCTGGGGATGAGAACTTACTGTAGAAAGAATAAAAATGTGTAAGGCTAAGAAGAACCCCTGTTGTTGACCTCTAGGTTTGATAGAATGAAGAATTTTCTTTTTAGATTTCATATTTATATGACTAATATAAATAGTGCTTTAGTATTACTAATAAATAGGGGATTTAACTAGAACTGGAATCTAAAAACCACCATTAAAGAGTTTGCTAGCCTGATTTTATTTATTTTTTTTCTGTGTTGTGAAATTCTGTGCCTTTATAAAGACAGACCCATATCTATGTTAGAATGACCCCAAGAGAGAAGCTTGGTATAATGATGCTTAATTAAACCAAATAAAAAACTAAACAGAATGTATGATTTAAACTTTACAGTGTCAGAGTTTTTGAGGGATTTTTTTTTTTTTTGCTGGTTTGTGGTTTTGTTCTGGAGGTTCCTACCACAGCACAAAGAGGAGACCTTGCTTAGAGCAATGTTTGAAGGTATAGATGCCTGAATCCATATGATGGCACTGGAAATATTTATCTGTATTCTCAAACAGCTCTGGAGGCAGAGGGTCTTGGCTTTGTGCTTATGTTTTATGATCCTTTAGCCCAGAACACAGTGCTGGGTGTAGGACACAGAACCTGAGGGGCAGTGGTTTGCTTGGGCTCTCCTGGGTTCCTTTGCCACAGGGAGGCAGCCTGCTCTTCAGTTTGGGTTCTGTGAAATATTGGAAAACGTGGTCCTTTAGTGTGTGAAACCCCAAAGAGTCTGTCTGGGTGTCAGTTGTGCTGCTGCAGGTCACAGCTATGCTGAGCACATTGTTCATCAGCTTGGTTCACAGGGATATACATTTTGCAGTGGGAAATTGAATTAAAATCTTCACATTCTAGTGCAGATACTATTTCCTCTCAGTATTATGAAATTACCAATCTGATTTGTTCCCCTCCCTCCCCCCAAAAAACCCTGAAACACCAAGAGCTTCCCCAAGAAAACTGCCTGCCATCAAGAATGCAAAAAAATCTGCAAATGTTCAATGTCCCAGCAGGTTTCTCAGGCTGAAATGTAACAGCTAGATGCAAAATAAAATCACTCAAGTACATGAAATGGGTTTGTTCCAGGGGTTTTGGCCAGGATTATTAACATACTCAGATGTAGGAAGATAGTCTTTAAATCTAGTTAAGTTTGTCTTTTTAGATGTACAAAAAAAAATAATCAGAGGGAACTTAGTTTGTAGCTTGGAATATTGAGAGTTATATGGGACTTCCTTAAAAATTTCCTGTTTGTTTTAATTCTTTCTTCATCTAAGGTATTGTAGGATAAAATGTTCTAATGTCTGTCTCCTAATCCGGATATCCTACAGCATTTGAAATGAAACAGTTCTATTTACAGCTGCTTTAATACTTACATCTTGCAGAGAGGTTATTTTAGAGGCATTTTCATCAGCTCTTTTTAAGTGTTTTGAGTTGCTGTAGTAAAACAAATTATAGGCTAAGATTCATTACTATGTTAGCTTTTTACTAAGTACTATTTTTCTCCTCTCCTGAGGAAAAAAAGAAAATATTAATTTTTCTTGCAAAACACTGTGATTGAAATAGTGCATTCCAGTGTGAAACGTGAAGGCTTTTACTTTTTATTACATTTTAAAATTAAAATTAAATATTTAAAACTGTACCAGCACTATGCTTTCAAAATGCAGCATCAAAATTATCACTGTAGCCATTTGAAGGTGTGGGGTAGGAAAGGAGAAGCAGGGATGGGAAAAATCCTTCCTAGTTTTGGGATGATTTTAGTGCAAGCTAAGTTGAGGACAACTTCATGTTATGTGAGTGATGAAAAACTCCTTGTTTTGTAACAACATCATTCTGGTGCAGTTACAGTTGAGCAAAATATTAATTTAGTGACAGTGGGAACTGAAGCATTTGAAAAATAAGCTATTAAGTGTCACCATGGAACTCGTGTTGATATTCGTGCATTTTAAGATCAGCCCTGTGTCATCCACTGCTTATTTTTTTATTTATGTCTTAATTGATAAAACAGATGTTTTCAGAGTCATGGAATAGTTATGGCATGTGTAAAAGGACTCAGAATCACACCCAGCCAGAAATTCCCAGTGGAAGGCTCTTGTCTTCACTCTTTTTCCATGGATATAGTGGCATTTCCAATAACAAAACTGTTTTAACTTTAATGTAGCTTTCTGGAGCCCTGAAAATGCTCCTTCTTAGAGAGCATTGTTAGTAAGTACAAACCTTGTAATTTCTATGTCTGAGCATCGTGTCCTTAAAAATGTTAAATAATTAAATCCTGTGTTACTTCAACAGAGATTAATATTTTCAAATTAAAAAGCACAAAGTGAATTTTCTGTTTTGCATCTCCATTTCTGACCAGGCAGCTAAGGCTCTGATTTTCAGAGAAAATAGGGATTCACAGTACCCAGGAATTGTAGGTAATTAACTTTTCTGAACCCAGTCTTGAGTGTCCGGATATTTCTGAGGTGTTGGTATTCACAACTGAGACAGGATTTTTAGAACTCAGCTCTTCATTAGATGTCTGAATGTATTGCAAAGCTTCCAAGAGTTTAATGTTTTGAGTGAGAACTTCCAGCTTTCAGATAATTTTTGGAAATTTGACCTTTATTTAGGTGCTTGAATACGTTCTGGTTTCTTCAGCAAGTCTGGCTTCATGCATCTATATATAGACATACAAGATTGGAGATAATATTTAAAAATAAATTGGCCCTCACTTTTTCCTGAAAAAGCTATTACAAATTAATTTCAAAAACTGAAAATAGAATTCAGACCTCACTGTGCCATATGCACACTTCATGCAAAGAGCCAAAACCTTTC
Organism: Heliangelus exortis; assembly: GCF_036169615.1. Lineage (NCBI taxonomy): Eukaryota > Metazoa > Chordata > Aves > Apodiformes > Trochilidae > Heliangelus > Heliangelus exortis. Next base: position 21,143,741 of record NC_092431.1, read on the forward strand.
AGCCCTACTTTGAGAGGAGTTGCAAAGCCATTGCTGAGCTGAGGATTTTCCATCTCCTGGACTCTGATCTGAGAGGAGCTGACAAGCTGAAAACAACCTTTCTGTTCTCACAGAGGCACTGGACAGGACAGGGAGGATCAGAAACCAGGTTGTAATGGATCTGCATCCACTGGAGAATACCCAGAAGTAGCTAATGAACTTTTCATCCAGAAAGCAGAGAGCAGTGGCATTACACAGGGAGGCAGAAGCTGGCACTCAGAGATGAGGTGAAGCTCAGTGTCAGGTTGTGGTCCAGCAAAACCCTCTAAATATCAGCAGTTAAACAGAATGGCCCAGACTGATCTTTTGCAGCCATGAAGTCAGCAGGGCAATTTACATGGTTGATTTAAACCCCAGGCATTAATTTTAATTAATTTTCATCATCCTTTCATTCTTTCCGTGCATATTCAATGTTATATATCCCTCGTGCTTTATCAGTGTCTAGTATTTGCATAATTTCCTTTTTGCTTAAAAACAAAATACAAAGCTAACTTCCAGGAGTACCAAAACAAAGTAAAGACCAAACCCAGAGTTGAGTGCTCGTGTTTGTTCAGCCAGGAGAAATTGGTCTGTAAGACACTCACACTGCTGCTGCCTGGGTTTACAAAGCTCCAATTTCCAGGCAAGCATGATACTAAACTCACCATAATTTACAGGAGATTACTCTTTTTCCCTGAAGAATATACCATGACATCTGATGAAGGAGGAAAATGTCAAGCACAAAATGAAACAGTCTAATGTGATTGTAAGGACTCTTTGCAGCAGATCAAAATATTCAAGACCAGGGAAAGGGGAGGGAAGAACAGAGTTCTGTGCTAAATTCTGCAGACAAGGACAAGGAAATACAAACAAGATAAATAATGTGTAATGAAGTTTAATCTACAAAGTCTACTTGGGACATCTCTTTAACTTTCCTTTTAGTTCCACATAGAATAATTCCCCTGAAACCCTGTTCTTACCATTCATCTACACCCAAAACCGTATTTCAAACAAATTCCCTTTGGATTCTTGATTGAGAGATGTCTCATTAGTCTCTGATTACTTAATCAGACCCTCAGTTTTCTTTTGCTGCTGAATTTGGATGAAATGGGGGCATCCATATAGCTGCCTTCTGACAGGAGTCAAGGGGAGGATTAAATGGGAATTCCTCTGTACTGATGTGTTTGTAACTTCCAGGTACAGATGAGCTGCTCTGCTCTCTGTACCCCTGCCTCGTGATCAAGTCACTTGTTTTGGTTGATTCTCTGTAATAGCTTTGATTTTCCTTTCACTAATAAAGCATAAAGGAGCAAATAAGAACAAAGCAAGGCTCAGCAAAAAACCCAATACCCAGAGCTTGCTTCCTCAGTGATTTTTCAGCTCAGATGTAAGCAGTGAGCCCTGGGACTTGTCCCTAGCTGCTTGTCCACATCATGGTAGTGTAGTGTCAGTCAGACCCTGTGGCACTCTGAAGAAGTGCAGTGGGTCAGCTGGGCTGCCAGGTGTAGCTAAGCTGTGTAACACACTATTTGGAAGAAGGGTTTGTTTTACACTGGGAAGGAGGGGGCAGATCTGCAAAGTCATCTTTGGGGTGATAGAGAGGAGTGGGAATCTGAAAAGACAAAGGATGGGAGGGGGAATTCTGTGCTGCTGATCTACAGGACCTCCTGACAGGAGGTTAGCCAAGCCATGTGTAAGAAAAGAGAAAAAAGGGCAGAGCAGGAGAGGTTCACTCAAGGGCAATGTACATTCCCTTAAACTTTGGTGTAAGGTGTATCTCACCACGATGAGGGAAAACAGGCAAGAATGTTAGATAATTATCTCCTGACCTTATAAAAATCTGTTTAGTGTTATTTGAAGTAAAAATTTGTTCTATCCCATGAAAAACCTTTACAAGCCTATATATCATATGTCCTCAGAGAGGTAAGCAGTAAATCAGACAGCTCTTTGGGGTGAAGCTATATGATATGGCCAAGTCAACTTAACTCCTTGATGTGGTGAAAACACAAGGTTCTGTATGATACTTTTCTGGTCCTCCCTGTTTTTTTCTGCCACTTGTTTTGTCCTGCTTCTTGCACTATTTGGGTCCCCACCTTGCGTTGGTTGGAACTCTCTGACTGGCAGCAATTCTGTGGGTTATTTGTTGGTTCCTCTCCCCTCGGTTGGTTTTCTGCCTGTTGAAGAAGTGAGTCTGCAGAGCAGGTGTGGGATGGGCCCTGGTTATCAGTCCAAGGGAAGGGGTTGGACCCTGTAGCTTGCAGCAGGGAAGGGAAAACCAGGGAGGAGAGAAGTTGTGAACTTCCAGAGTGGCTCAGCTGTCAGCTTCATCCTGACATGGAATTCAGGTTAAATGTTTATAGGTCAGTGGGACTTTTTGGACAGACAGCTCTCACATCCAGCAAAACTCATCTCTCAGCTCCTGCTTCATCCTTAGCTCTAGTTCTTGTTAAATGCTGCTGACTTCTACCTGCCTCTCTGCCTTGGAGAAAAGGTTTCTGGGTTTCCACTGCTATATTTAGTTGCCTTACTATAGATTAAATATCATTTATTGTTTCCTGCTCTTATTTTTAAGTTCCTCATAGGAACTCTGTCTTTAATTTCCTTTCAGAATACTTTCCAGACATTTTATTTCCAGATCACGTGCAAATGAATCATAACAAGTTCAGATATCTATTCATACCATTTATTTTTGGATGATGTTCTAGAAGCCTCTGCTCTTTGGCTGCATCCAAAAAAATGCAAGAGAGAATTTTATTAGTTGTGGTTTCAGGTCCTTAATTTTCTTCCATAAGCATGGCATATCCTGGCTATTCCAAGACTGTGGTAAGAGTGCAGAGATCCAGTCAGCAGGGAGGTTAAACTAAAGAGCAGAAATTGATAGCTCATTCATGTATCTGCCCTGCACAAAGCCACAGTAAGTTTATGGTTTGACAGTGGGCTGACAATAACTTCCCAGAAGTCACCTCTATTTTTCTGTGTTTGTGTAGAAACCAAGGAAACTGCTTTTATAGATTTCTTGTGGAATACAGTGAGATCCCCTTTGCCTTAACTGAGCAATAGATGAAGAACAAAACCAGGGGCTCATCATTGTCACTCAGACACACTTTTTGCATGCTCCTGCCCATGAGAAAAACCAGGTATTTCAAAGGATTGCTGGGAATGTATTTTGGTTTTACCCAGAGGTACTTTTTCTATAGGCTCTGCCTTTTCTTATTGTTTGTAACATAAAGGCTGTGTCAGGAAACCTGGGCTATACCTGTCCCTGCCATGTTCTCACTTTACCCCATTTTTGTATTTGATAGATTGGGATAGGAGGGAAAAGCATGGAAACAGCATGGAAAATTGTTTTACCCCTGTGCCTTAGAAGTTGGCTGAGTGAGAACATGGGTGAGATGGTGTGAAAGCAGGGGCATTGTGGAGACAAGGGCTCCACTTTGTGTTATCTGGCTGCAGCTTTTGTGAGCACAAATCCTAAACTTTGGCTCTTCCCAAGGGACATGAATAGCCTTGTGTGGGACTTGGTAAATGAGCCCTGGGGAACAGGGGATCAAATCAAATCAAGTGAAATAATCTGGGTGACTGCTGTGAGCTCCTAATAGGGATGTAAACAAGAAACAGTTTGTATGAGCTCTCATGTGGAGGTGTAAATCTCTTATCTCTACATGTGAGCACGGGCTGGGGCTGCTGATGTTAAAGATGAAACAATTCCTGAAGGTTTGTGTAGTCAGTATCAGAGCTCTTTTTATTTCTTCTTCTAACTTCTGCTTTTCTTGTTTGGTTAGGGTTTTTTGTTTGTTTGTTTTAACAGGGAAACGTTAAAAAATTCACATTTTATTTCACATAGAGGCACTTTAAACAGCCTCCAAATTTGTGATGTTAGTACTGAATTAAGACAGAAATGAAGGTTAAAAAGCCTAGGGTATATTCATTGCCATAGTGATATGAATAGTACTATAGGAATATATTTAAAGCTATCAAATAGTTATTTGTATTTTTTCCAGCCTTCCAACTGTTCCCCATCTCCTCCCTCTGCCTCCCCCAGTGACGCCACTGCAATTGTAGTGGGGCTTTTTGTTTATAGTAAAAATAGTGAAAATAAACCCTTGATCTTTGCATTCCATGAGTGTCAGTCCAGCTTCCTGAGGTTGTTTCTCAGTCCTCACAAATATTTTTCTAGGAAGTCTTTGAGCACTTCAGGCCTCTCCAGATTCTGAGGAGAGCATGGTAACACCACGTGCATAAATCCATGAAAACTTCAGTTTGTTAAAAGTGGGAAAAATATGAAGCATGTTTTCTGAGGAAGGGTATGGAACTCTGGTCACTTTATGTGCATGGAGTAGTTATATTTGTACCTATAAAATTAATTAATGACTTTAAGCAGGTTTTGTTTTTCATGGGTTGTAGCATGTTAAATGAGGGATAAAGCAAGGTAGCATTGGCAAACAGAAAGCATTTTTTTCATGTCCCAGTTGTTTAAAGCTTTGCATTATCCTTTTGGCACGTGGTGATACTCTGTGATTTAGTGGTTTTTAAACATGATAACATTCTTCTGTAGTTTTTCTAGTGTCCTAAACATACATTTTGCCTCCTGCAGTCACCTGTCCAATGTTAGTTTTCTACAGGTCTCTAATTTCAATTGCTGGGTGAGCTGAGGCAGTGAAAAGTCAGGCTGCACTTCCAGTGATCCAGGAGGCATCTGTAACAAAGTCCTGAACTTACAGTGCTGCAGTTTTTGAATATGTTGTGTCCTTTCCTGCAGTATTTCTGGGTCCAAGTGTTTCAGTTGGGAAGTTCCTTCAGTTCAGGAAGGAGACAGTGTATGCCTTTCATTAGCATTCTGTTAGCAATAGAAGGCCCTTTTAATTAAAGGTATTTCTAACTAGACACTTTAATTTATGAAGTTTTCATTATTTTTCAGGGCAGGTTAGCCTTATGCTGGTCATCCTGCACTCTAAATTTATGCACAAGTCCTCTCTTTTCCCACATAAGATTTATTTCTTTTCATTTCCACTGAAATAAAATTTTCCTTACTTTGTATTAAAGATCCTTCTTTTCCAGGGAGGAAGGTAGCACTACTTCTCTTATGTATTGCATCCAGCTCTCCTAGGAGATAGACTTATCCATTCAGACAGACTGCTCTGCACTTTACATGCAGGACATGTTAAGCTGGGGTAGGTAAATGTTAAATATAGGAAAGAGAACATAAAGTTGGACCAGGTTTCAGCTTTCTCTTTCATCTACATGAAATGATTGAAGATCACTTCACATAAAAGGGGAGAAATGGTATTTTGGAGAAGTGAATTGGAGCCTTCATCTCTCATGGATCACTTCCTACTGAGGGGAAGTGGCAACAAGTACTTGGTAATGAGGACAAGAATCAGTGGTACCCAATTATTCACCATGTCATGGTGAAGGAAAAAACCTTACTAATGATTACTGGTAATGATTAATGATACTTAATATGATTAGTAGTAATTATACTAATTTGGCATAAACAAACATTATGTGGTATAAAGGCTGTGGGATTCATTCTCTTTACTGTCTTGTATGTACAGAAAGTTCCCCTGGAAGCATTGATATAGATGGGTAGCTAACTTACAACACTCTGATTTTTTTGTTTTTAATTAAATTAGTAAAAGTTGATAAGTAAGGGGCACAAGTCAGATTGAATGTTATAATCCAGGTGAAAAATGTGGGATCCAGGCTGTTCCCATAAACCAACAGACACATTAATGCCTTTCCATTTCTCTGCATATGCCTGTGGTTTCCAAAATGTTAAAAATTATACTCCTTGTGACTGGACAATTTTGATACATGGATATTAAGATATTAAGGTCCTTTTTTGAGTTCTCCTTTGTTTTCAGTTTCTGTGGCTTTCTTAACAAACAAACATGAGGGCTGAAACATTCACTGATAAAGACAATTCAAAGAGACTGCACCAAATTAACAACAAACTTCAATCTCAAGTTTGTAGGCAAGTCAATCAGAGTGGGAAATGTAATTTTAAGTATTATCCTTCTTCAGAGAAAAAAAAAAACCAAACAGAAGTGAAGCATATAAATTCAGTGTTCAAAAGAGCTTGGGTTCTGAATATTTAATGTTCACTGAGATTTGACTGTGAATTGTCAGTAGACGAAGTATCTTTTATAAAACATGTTTGGTGAATAAATTTAAATAATGAATACATTACAGAAGTGATAAATACATTATTCAAAGGAAAAAAAGGATCAACCATAATTTCTTAAAGAAACTCTCTAGGGTTCTAGGTTCTGAAAATTTCAACTTTGAAAAACAAACATTGTTTTTTATCATGCAGATGAGCAGTGTTCAACCTTTGTAACTTTTGCTCTGAAAATTTCAAGCTCTGTTTATTTGTTTTTACATGTTATTATATTGCAGCATTATTTACAATGATTGCCATCACTTTTCAAAGTTGGAATTGGCTTTCAGGAAGTGGTAACTATGGGACTGAGCTGCCCTGAGTACTCATCAGTTGATTTTCACTCAGTGTATTTCTGTTGTTTGAGTCTGACTTCATGTTGGGACTAGAATGAAAAATAATCCCTGTAGATATTCAGTCTTCTGCCTATAACTGCTGATATTTACAAGAAATAATGAAAGCCATGTCAAATTCTCCATGTTTCTAGAACCCCAACCATTTGCTATTGGGATCCCTCTTGTCCTCCTACATTTGATACATTGGATTTCTCCCTCCTACAAAAATGTGCCTGTGTTTCCCTTTGGGCTCTAGCATTTCCTTTTTTAAAAAAAAGTTAAGGTAAAGATGAGCAAGTCAATGCAGTAGGACATTGGTGTGTCCCTTTGATGTTGTCCTGTGCCTCAGGTTTGATGTCCAGGCAATACCTGATTGAGAAGCACAGCTACTGGGTCACCACACCCTGTCCACACCTTTTCTATGGAAAAGAGAGAGTTTCCTTGCCACCATGGAACTGCCACTTCCTGTATTCCCTGTGGGCCTCAAATTCTGTCTAAGAACTGGATTTTGATATAGGTAGGAAAGAAACAAGAAAAAAGTGCTAAGAAAACCAGTTGTTGCTTATGGCAATATGTAGGTTATGCTTTGTCCTGGACCTCAAACCAGCATGACAAGCACAGGAATGTTGTTAGGAGGCTATTATCTGCTTCACATTGCATCTTTTCCTCTACTTCTAAAAAAATCTGCTGGGGCTGTCACCCTGCTAAAGGGTTCATGTACAGGAGGCACGGAATCTTTCCAAGGGTTTGGCTCAGATATTTTGTGGGGCCTGTGGTCCATTAAGCTGTAGGACCAGCTGAATCAAACGGGCTGCACAGACCCCAGTTTCAGTTTTGAAAGCACTGGCCCCCAGGAATGGAAGTGTATAAAAGAAAGCAGCCCTAACCTTTTATTTTCCTACCTTGGACCGAGTTCTGCTGAGCAGGACATGAAATTTCTGTCAGGTTCCCTCCACACGGTCCTTTCAAGGCTCCAATAAAGGAATGAATGCCAGAGCAGAGCCTTCACCCATTCAGTTTTCAGCTCTGTTAGCTCTCAATACCAGAAATGTATTTAAAAGTGTGTAAGGTTTGTTAACTCTACTGTAGCACTGTCACTCATCCCCCTCCAGAAGAATAAAACTATATATGTGTGGAGATTTGCAATTCAAATGAAACCATTTTACTTTTTGAAAGTGGGCTACTGGGGAAGAAAAAAGGCTGTATAAAGGATCACATTAACCTACAGCAATAATATTATAACAGCACTGTTCATGATACTATAGTTAGGACTGTGCCAACTGGTTAATTTATAAGCTTTCTCCTTCCCTTTGTGAAATACCCAGCTGCTTTTCCCCTAGCCTTACAATTTTCTGATAAAAAGCCTCTAATAAAAATTCTCTGCTTGTTAGAAAATTAAATTCTGTAGACTTGGCTATAATCAGGTTTTATTTCAAGATGCTTGTGAGGCTTTGTTTTATGTCCTTTTATTTATTTACTTGCTTTTAAAGAGGAATATAGCTTAATTTATTGTGTTTTCAATATGCTGCATATGCATGATCATGCTACCATACTTCTGAATTACTTCATTTCCTAAAGATCTTTGCTGTTTCACTTATTGCCTGTAAGTAGAGCCTGGAAAGGGGCAGGTAGGGTGTATTTCTGGGTCCTGACTGTAGGAGTGAATGAGTCCACCCAAAGTTTCAAGTTAGACAGGGACCTGAAGGGCAGGGATTTGGTTTCAGTGCCCTATAGCAAGTATGATACAAAAATACAAACCTGTGAGATCCAGAAGAGGGAAATATTTCCATATTCTATGCAGGTATCAGGCTAGAGGGTTCAGAGATGGAGACTTCCCAGGCACCAATACAAGCTCCTGAATTGATCTGTATAAACGATGAAGTATATTGGGAATATTTGGAATAGGAGCTTGAAGCCTTAAGAAAAGGTCAGTTTAAAAAATGGTTACTTTTGAGCAGAGCTGGAAGATCTTGGATACAGTGCATTCTTTTAATTTCTGAACACATGATTTAATACTGGAGGTGATTACTTGACCCTGTCTTCTACTTTTTAGTCTGTAACAGTTTCTTTTTTTTTTAAGTCCAGGAGGAATTAGAATAGAATTCATCATGGTAGTGAGAGCTGTTATTCTGTCACTCATGGAAATGACCCAAAACGTGCTTTTTTTTTTTTTTTTCTGAAGTGCTCATAAAGGGGTTCTTCTGTATCCAAGCTTACCCAAAGCTCCTGTTGGCTTTTGTGTGTGTACATACAGATGTGTAGTACAGGGAAACAAAGTCAGTCCAACACCTGTGAGTACTTTTCTAGCAGGTTATTATTACTATTGCCATTTCATCCCTGAGAGCACCTTTACCAAAATGGTTCAGGGCACATGTCATGAACTGTTCCCCAACCAGTATTTAATGTATTTTATCTATATTATGTATGTGATATAAGCATATATCTAAACAAACTTAAGTGCTCATACATGTACATATATATATATATATATACTGAGTATATGTTTTAGAAATTGGGCAGATATAAGTAGACCAATTGTGTAACCATCTTAATATGTGTATTGGTATTTGTAGAAATATTTGGGTGCATATATGTTTCTGTATCTATATTTTGCCAACTCTGTGTAGTATATGAAATGTGGGGGAGAAAAGGCTCAAGTCCATGTCTAGGGACCTCAGAGTAACTTCTGTTTCTGCTCCTGCTTCATGGCTGAGGGCACTGAGCACTCAACTCCTGCATGCAGCAGAAGTGGCTCTTTATGGGGCTCTGTTCATCTTGTCTTACAATGTAATGAATCCCACTCCTCCACAAAAGGATTGGAAAAAAAAAAAAAATCGATTTAGCAGCCCTTGTATTGTGGAAAAACATTAGATCATTGTCTAAGAGGGATGTTCTGAAGGCACGTTCTGCTGTGAGCACATCAGCTCAGGCTCTGGGAACAGGGAGTTCCTGGAGCTGGGTTGCTGGGTGTCTGCACACACTGCAGCCTCAGAGCAGCTTCCCTGGGAAGAGCCAGAGGTGGACAGAGTTCTGATCTCCCTCTGACTTCTCCATCCTCACTGCTGGGCCAGCAGGAGCACATGGTGTAGTCTCAGCTTCTCTGGCTACTTCTCCCTTGTAAATATAAAGCCTCAGGGATTGTTTGCTGGTCCTGGAGCCAACTGGCCCAGCCTGGCCTGCTCAAGTCACCCTCAGAAAAGAGTTGGCTGTGTCCAAACTATTACTGGGATAATGTTCCTTGTTCAGCATCGTGCCTGAGTATGGGCTCGCAGAGGATTCAGGTGCTCAGACCAAAATGGTCTCACGTAGCACTGCTGAGACTTTAGCAGCCTGGGCACTGTGTCAGGATTTGGGCTTGTTTCCTGGCTCTGCTTAGTTTGTTAACACAGACACAGCCTTTGTCTCTACACAGACCTGGCTGTTGAGTTCACAGCATCTTGAGTCTGTGCTCCAGTGGGTTCCAGTGTACATGCTGGTGAATCTAGGCTTTAGGAGTGTCCAGGTGGTTGCTTAATTCCTGTTCCTCTCTTCCTCCACACCAGCTTTACTTCCTTCTTAAACATCAAGTCTAATTCTCTAGGAGTTAAAAATCTCTGTCTGTATGTAGAATGATGTGTTACTTCCCAGCAAGTTTTGAATCTGCTGATTAATTCAGCTGAATTTGGCAAGAATTAACAATTTAAAGGTCTTAGACTGCTTGGTGTGTGTTGAAAAGAAGTAGCAAGTGAGTGCAAGGGCTCCAAATGAATGCTTCCACCAAGAGAAGGCAGGAAAAATAGCTTTTTCTTGGTGGAAGCAATCCTAATGCAAGTACATCTCACTGCTTGGCTGGTCAGCAGAGACCCAGGGATGAGCAGCTGCTGCTTGCCCATCTGATGAGGCAGCTGAGATGGGGAGAGGACAGAAGCCGTGGGGAAAAAGAGTCAGAAGAAAAAGGCAGAGGATGCAAATCTGGAGCCTGGTTGCTCAAAAATCTATGTTTTTCTTTCTGGAGAGTGCAAAAGACATTTGTGTTCTGTAGAAGAGATCTGTTGTAGGGGTGAGGACTGAAACCTTTGATTGTCATTTTCTGAGCTCCCTACCAACCTCTAACTTTCTCTGATTCCATGAAATTGTTGATATTTTCCTGTGGCTCTTGGGGATGCCTCCAGGTTGATATTCTAAGTGATACGTGTGTGAGACAATAGTGAGCATCCTAGTGGATTTGTCCACCTGAATTCCTATCCTTGTGACTCTGGCACTTTTCTCTAGAGAAGTGAACACTTAGGTTAATGAATAGAACACATTTCATTTTGAACTCAGATGATTATGTAGTGAGGACATAGCTAATGCATATTCTCTCGAGACCGTATGGATAAATGGAAGTAGGAAAAAAAGATTTGTTTGGATATGTTAGAAACAGGAAAATAAGGTAAATTAATGTCTCTGTATAATTCAATGAGTCTTTTGTCTAAAATAATATATGGATTATTATAAATATGACAAAAACTCAGACTTTCCTGTGAATGATACTTAACAGCTGTTGAGAGAACCAAACAAACAAAGGCTTTGGGTTTCCTACATTTGTCCAAGGCCAACTATGTGGTAGTGTTACCTCATTTAACTAAATGGGACTTCTCAGATCTATAAAGCTGTTTATATCCATACGTTGTGTCGTAATAGCCAAATTTTGTTACTAATTTGTCAATAATTTTTCTATTCTTTCTTATTTTTTAAGAAACAGAGGGGTCAAGTTGTTGCAATATTATGGTTAACATAAAGCAAAAAAGCTCATCAGAATACTTTCTCACTTCACATAAGATGAGTTGTGTGGTAAGGTTTTTGTTCAAGTATGCATTGCAATTTGGGAAAGAATATGAGCTTGTAAACAGGAAATTCTCCTCTGCAGACTTCAATGCCAAACACATCTTGATCCATACAGAAAGGATCATAAACTGCTCTTTGTTTACAGAGCTGTTCTGCCTTTAATAGGAAGATTACGTTTTGGAGGAGCTGTCTGGAAGCTATTGTAGAGGGCATCAGGCATTCTACCTCCTGAGCATTTTAGTTTGTTGGAATCTTTAGTTTGGGATGTGTCAGAACATTGTTCTTACGTGCATTTGTGTTTTAGAAATTTGCCTTTCAGTGGCAAAGGAACAACCAGTGTCACTGTGAACAAATGGCAGGATCTATGTAGTATGGTAATAAAACCACAAAGCAAGAAGCAGGGATCAAAGCTACTGCTGGTACATGAGGTGATTAAGGGGAACATAACACTTTCTGAGTCAGGATGATGCTTTTTAAATGATACTTGAGACGATGCTTTTGAATTAATGGCTGAAATTTAATTTAGTTCAGGTAATTATTATCCTGTCTGAAGAAAAAAAGGTCTCGGAGGGCATTCTCACCTTCTGCTTTCTTTAAATAGCAGTGAAATACTCAGCTGGAAGGTTTCTGTGTGCCATACTTTATTCTTTCTTGACCTACAGCCTATGCCAGAACAAGATTTTTATGCCAGATAGTGTTAATACTCACCCAGCTGAATAGGGCTTTCTTTCACATAAGGTAATTTCCATGTGTGCTGCCCAGCAGGGTGTTTCAGATGAAGAATTGATACAATTGGGTATTTAATGTGAAGGTTCATATAACAGTTTTGCTTCCCAAGCAGTTTTATTATTATCTGGAAGGAAAGTTTTGACACTTGCAATTGTTCACCCACCCCTGCTTTAGAATCACACAGAGAAACCTCATGGGCTCAGCTGCAAAACTGAGTGTCCAAAGCAAATAGTGTAGGCTTGGCTGCAGGCTGTGTTCCTCTCCTCAAATAAGATATTAGCAGAGAGAAAAGAGTAAGGCTCCTGGATGAAAAAGTGCTGTTCAGCCTATAAAGCTGAACCAAAGATGTGCTGCTTCTCCAGTTGGTGTGACAATTAAAAAGTTATGCAGGATAGATGCTCAGCTTTTTAATTCTACTGATTTTTTTCAGCAAATATTTTAGAAGTCTAATGATTTATCTCTTCATAAGGATTAGGTAATAAAAACTTCTAGAGGATTTCTATTTTATCATTCCCATGAAATGCTAAAGGATTTTTGAATATGATGGCAAAGGCTATGGCTGGAGAGACTGCTTGTCTCAAAAATCAAAGGAAAACACTGGTTGTTGGTGAAAATCATTTATTTCAGTACTCTCCCTATTCTCTGTAGGTGGATTTTAAGTTTCTCAGTCCAGGAGAGCTGCTGTTCTGTGAGCACCTCAGTGACAAACTCAGCGAGAGAGGTTTGAGTTCTCCTTGTGATCTGGTTTGGTTTTGTCAGCAGAGCTGCTGAAGGGAAACTCAGAGGAGGTTTTGGACCTCTACCTTCAGATTGTAACTCTGTGGGTTCCTGTAACACATAATGCAATGGGCAGGAGGTTTTAAACAGCCATATGATATTAGGACTATAAAAATTTTTGTAGCATTCTTAGTGTGATGGCTGAACGTGTGTCAATAAATCCAACATTTGGAGGTAAAAGGAGAAGAGAAATCCTGCTTCCTTTTAGCAAGTAATGTATATTTTTTCTACTTTTTAGATAAAAATATACTTTTAATTAGATATCTTGTAAGTTTCTGCTGGTTGGTGCAGTATTGTTATATTTGGTGTAATATAATCTTCCATACCTACAAATGGCTTGCAGAGTTCTGAGCAGTGTTCTGATTTTTAGATACACTTTGTGTAGGTGTGTGCAGTAGGCAATGTGGACACAGTTGTCACTGTCTTTACTAAAATCACTGGTCTGCATTCCTGAGCTAAGCACCACTGGCTTGCACAACAATTTTCCATTCTCTGTTCTACAGAAGTTTGTGACCTAATAGCTTGTGAAGATGATTTTCCTTTCTGGCTTTGCAGATCTGACATTTCTTAATTGTAAGACTCCAGTTTGACTCTGCACATAGCTGCACTCTGAAAAATTAGCTTTGGTTTTTCAGCACATGTAGTTATATATAGTCTTTACAGCATAGATATAGAAATTTAAATGGGGGAATATATGAAAGTCTGTGTGTTGAACTGAGGGTACATAAGTCTTGAGTAAAACCTCTGCTGAACAAAGACAAGGTTTCCAACTTCATAAACTAAATAAGTGCTTCTCTGGGTCCCAGTTTTCCACACTTTTTATTTGTTATATACAGCAGCATGTCCCAGCTTGTCACCTGGAGAGAGGTTTCATGTGATGGGTTAGTGCATCACATGAGACAGATTCACAGGGCCTTTTTTCCATTTTTTTTTTTTTTTTTTTTTAAAAGCTGAGATTGAGACACCATTTCAAATTCAACCTTTGGAAGAGAAGAGCAGTGACAATATTAATACAAATGCTCCATGAAAAAAGGCAAGGTTTTAGTGTGGTTCCCTGATGGTTGCCACAGACATAGAGCTGGCTCCCTGCATTTCTAGCTTAGCCAAAGCTAGGCACACTTCCTGACACACCAGTGGGGTTTGGGACTCCTTGGAAACTCCCAGGCGTTGGTTTGATGGAGAGATTTTCCAAGAGACTCCACGTGAGCTTTCCAAGAGAAGGTTCCAGGTCTCAGCCTGCCAGGTGGGGACTGGTGCTCATCCCTCTGCAGGATCTGCTCCCTGCTTTTGGTGGAAGATGCCAGAACCAATCTCCTGGGCTTCCAATCCTTCTCTTGGATTTACAGGCTTCTTGCATCTCTGTAGAGCTTCATGGTACAGAAACCAATCTGAGTTTCAATCAGAAGAACCTTTTAGTTGCAGGTTGTTCCACACTCTGTCACTCTCCTCAAACCCACTCCTGACCTGCCTTAAGCTGTGCTAAGCTGGTGCTTCCAAGCCTATGAGCACTTACATGAAAACTTTGTTTTCTGAATTTCCCAAAGAAATCCAATGTCAAAACAGATGGAGTGCACAAAGGCAGCTTGTGTGCCCCCTGAACAGTTCTGCTCTCCTCCATTCACTCTTGTCAAAGCAGAGGATCAGAAAGGAGGCTTTTAATCCTGAATGGCTGCTTTCAGAAGTTTGCTTGTTCAGAAGCTGTCACAAAGAGTTTTTATTGCAACGAGAGGCAAGGATTTATATCAAAGTCCATACAGGATAAATCCCTCTATCCTCCTAAAATAACTCCTTGGAAATAAGATAATAATTCTAGCAGAGGCTGGGCTTGGAGAGTGAGGAATGGATATTCTGGCCAAGAGGAACCTGAACAAAGACCCCAGTCAGACTTTTGCAGGTATTGAGCTGTGGGTGGCTCTTAGTATTTTACCTTCAGTGAGTGTTAAAATATTCAAGAGGCACAAGGTGTCAGATTAGGATTTATTTGGCCATAGCCTTTTCATTCTATTTGTGCCTTTCTTCTGCACTTCTGTAGCTCATTTCACCTGTGACACTTGTTTATGCCATTGTCATTTCACTTAGGACTAAATTTTATTAGGTCTAATTTTATGTGGGACTGAAGAATCAAGTAAAGCAACTTGAGAGCTTAATAAGTCCTTTTCAACAATTCCCTCTTATGAACAAATTCTTCCAAACTTGTGGGCAAATGCTTGTCAGATGCAGCTAAAATACCAATACAACTGTGCTGCCAACTGCAGAAAATGTCACATCTTGGCTGGGAGATGCAGTGAAGTCTTCTTAAAATGCAGGAGTAGTTATTTCTTCTTATTCTGACTTTTTTATTATGGTTTCTTCTCATGTTCTCTTTTCCCTGTGGTGTTATTTCTAAATACTGATGAGACAATCCATGGCCCTAAGAGCATTCAGTTAAAGGAATTTAAACTCTCTAAACTGAACTATTTTGGTAGAAGTCATAGATGAGAGATCTCTTGTTCCAGTGGGAGGATTTGCTGGTACCTCTGTACAACAGAACAGTTGGAGATTTCTATATTGGTCTATTTCTAATGAAAATACTGAGCTGCTCTCTGCTCTCTCCTTTCTGGCCTTCAAGCCTTTTACTACCTGAATCTTGAAAACAGGCTGTAAAGCATTAAATATGGGAAAGCTGGGAAATGTAACACTCTATAAATGCATGAAGATAGGAGCTCAAATATGTGTGGACATAAAGATTTTATTTCTTTACATAAGGTTTAAATGAAGAGTCTGTAGGATAAATCTCTGCTTTCAGAGTCAGCTATCACTTTTCAGCAAGCAGGAAAGCAAGAATGACTATTAAGAAATGAAATATTATGCCTTTAGGAAGCATCAAGGTAATCCTGATGTGGCCATCCATATATGCAAATAAGTGAAGACTCCTTTCTGCCCCCCAAATATAACGTAGGACTTTTTCTTTCCATTTATATTATATATATATATGTATATATATATTATCTGGAGTCAGGAATTGCATAGTTTTGCTTTTTTAAAATGTTCTGAACACCACATGCAAAGGTCACAATTATGCAATGAAACTGTCAGGAGACAGCTGGGAGGTCTTCACTTAATGCCCATTATGCCCCATGTTTGATATCTGTGTCTGGCCCCTAATGTGTGGTAGGCAGGGGCTGGAGGATGATTGTGGTCTGGAGGAAACAAGATGTAGCAGCTTACTGGAAATCACAGGGGGAGGGGTGGAGGTGGTGTTTTTATAAGTCAAGTGCTGCATTTAATGGAAAAGGATTGTTTAAAATCTAATGCATTTATAAGCAGAATTTCTGAACACTGAAAAAAACTGTTCTAACACTTAGAAGTGAGAAATCCTAAGTGTTTAAATGATTAGTGTAAAAGAGTGGCAATCCAGGTCTCTGGGTGAAATCTTCTTTGATTTTTTCAAACGTTTTGCTCAGCTGGATCAATCACATTATTGAGTTTTTAAAAAGAGTTCTCAATGATGATCTATGTTATTTCTGCATGGCATTTTTCTCAGCTGGTTATTGAAGTGGTGGAATCAGCAGCACTCCCCATATGGCTGCTCTGGACATTTCTTACGTGCATGGATCTTAAGGGAGAACTCCTGGATCTTTCTAAGCCTGGAACAATAAAGATCCCATCAGCTGCTGGGCTGAGGCCTTGAGACTTTCATGCACCACTGCTATGAGCAGAGATTTTTCAGCATGTGAGCTTGACTTTTCTGTGTTCAGTTGTATGGCAATATTTTTCTCTTGTGCACTCAAATAATATTATATCAAGTTCATTGAAAAGCCCCCTCTGTTGAAATAGTAGTAAAAAAGCCATGTTACATGCAGGGATATACACCAACTGCATCAGCTACCTGATTATGTGGTTTGTTAAACTAAATTTTTATCTGCCTGCATCCTGTGTAGTGAAGTGTCAGAAAGCTCTGTTATGTAGGAATGAAGAAAAAATCGTTGTTTCATTAAAAAGATGAACCCCAGGCAAGGAAGAACTGACCATTAAACTGAACTGAGTGACTATTCAGAAGAAATGTGATAGCATCATACGTCATGTGCAGACCTCTCATGGTTGGGGGAAGCAGTTTTTTTGTTCTCCCAGCAAGTCTGGAATTAGTTTTCATTGGAGCTGGAGGCAGAGGGCTGTGCATCTCCCAAAGACATTTGCTAAGTTCCCATTGCTCAGTCAGCTCTCTGGGATGGATGATTGCACTGAGGTCACTTGCTGCTGAGTATTGATGTTCTGAGCTGTTGGCATGGGGTGGATCTTGAAGAATGAGTCTGCATCTCATAAAGATCCTATTGATAAAATGTTAATAAATGACCTCTGCATCCAGCTTTATTGGTATTCTGGGGCATATTAACTGCACCTAAATTATTGCATAGGAAAGACTTATGAAATTTATTTGACTTCAATGACCCCCTTGGAGAATGGGCTTTGTAATATGCTGAACAACTTCTTTTTTCCCCAGTCCACCTTTCTGAGGTTCCCTGTAAGGAGCACTCTATCTCATAGCTTTCTTGATTTTGGCCCTTGCCTTGGGCTTGTAAATTGCTTTCAGCCCCATACAGGAGTGTGTAATACCTCCCAGAAGGCTGGAGTGTAAAAGAAAGGACTGTACAGGCTGGGCTGCAGTATTAGGCTATTATATTTATTGCTTTTAGATATTATCAGCCCACTTCTCAGATTCTACCCCTTCTCCCAAGATATACCTTTTACTTATAAAGCTGCCTCTGAAATACTGGGCTTTCCCAACCCCTTCTTTATTCAGACCTGAAAGGAACAGCAGTGACTGCATTGACTGGTTTTGTACAAGCTGTTGAAGTTCATTTATTGCAGATGTCACAGGCAAGTAATGAAGTCTGACTGTTAATTATGTCTGAATAATATCACTAACTTTTTAATGCATTTAACTTTGTCTTCATGGAAAAAAAATCCTCTCAAAAGAAACCCAAAAAGGCCATTTTCCTATGGGTAATTTATACTGCTACCAGCTATGCAGAAGTGAAGAAATCATCTCCTTGCTGTGATACCATCACGCACACACCCCCATATTAACTAAAATGTCTTCTTTACTTTGAAGACCTTTTCAGCACACTAGGAGCTGAAATAATCTTCAACTTGCTGCTAAAAATGGAAAGGGGTACGAGCAGAGGCTTCCAGCCCTGCTGATGCTGCAGGTGAGGTCCCATTTTCAGAGCTGGGCCCACTAGATGGCAGCCAGATACAGCAAAGCTGCCTCTGGTGCTTGGCTGCTTCCTCCTTGTGCCTTGGAAAACTTTGCAACAGTTCCGATGGATAAAAAAATGAAAATGGATCAGTGGGTGCATTTAAAATGATATTTTTAAAATTGAAACCATCGGGCTATTTTTTTTCCCTAATAGCTTTGACTGTAGAATGAGGACAGGTTCTTACTGGAAACCACACGGTAGAGCAGTCACTGGTTTGTGTTTGGAAATGGGAAGGTAGAGAAATGCAGGAAAACTTCTGGTTTTTCAGTGTGTTACCTAAATAGCTCAAATCTTTGCTGGTGATGCAGCCATGGATCTTGTTTGTCTTTGTGTTTTGGTATTGGGTGTTGGGTTTGGGTTTTTTTGGCATGTGGACTTTACAGGAAACTCTGAGGAAGAGTTTAAATTGTTGCAGTGTCATTAAATTAACATTTTTATTTTTATCTCCTTTTCAAAAGACAAATTATCCACTCTTGGTATTTTCCCTGAGTAAAATTACAGCCTCACAGTTACACTAAATCAAATTAATGTGCCCAGAGTTGAATTTGGCCATTACTTTGTGACCAGATAAGGATCTAGCTGAGAGTCAACTGCCTGTGATTCAACATGGATAAAGCAGCAGTGATGCTTTTCATTTTTTTTTTTTTTTGCTTGAAGAGGCATTTCAAAGAACATGTATGGCTGGGGTGTGGTTCATTCCTGCTGGGAATGGAATCTGATTTAGCATCTTGCAGGTCACAGCATGTCCTGAATCAAGGAGTAGATAGTTTGTGCATTTGGCCTTTAGTTTTGTGCTGTCTTTTTTTTTCCTAAATCTCTTACTGTTGAGTTTCATGGACTTAAATGCAGACTGGGAAATGACTTCCTATGCCTTGGAAGCAGGCCAGGGAAGGTGGCACCATGCATGGATGAGCCTGCCCTGATGTGGCTGGGTTGCTACAGAAAGGAGCAGAAAGTCCTGCTGAATTTTTGTAGTACAGATGTAACCAGAGTGTCCATAAGATGTGGCTCTTGCATTACTGCAGTCTGTATGTTGCATGATAAAATCCTGTGACTGGGAATGAGGAAAGAGTTTAAATGCCTGTGGGGATGTGCCAGAAGGATTCAGGGTAGGCCACCTCAGCCTGATTGAAGGAATTCTCATCCTCCTTACATCACAAGCTTTCTTTTCACCATGCTGAAGTTTTGCAGTCTTGGCTCCCTTCAAAACTTGTCACTGCCCTTGCAAGCAGCAGGAAGCAACATCTCCAGTTGGGCAGGAGACTGGGATACTGGGATCACTCCTGCAGTGGGCAGTGGTTTGCCATCCCTCAGCTGGCAAGGTTAGGCTCTCATTAAAGCCAATCTTAGAGGACTTAGGACTTTGCAGCTCTTTCAGAGCACTCCCAGCTGTGAGGATGCTGCTTGTGCTTGTGTTTCTGCACGGGTTCCCTGCTCGCATCCAGGTGGGACTCAAGCTGCTGGGGACTCTCTGGAAACCCTTGCATGTCTGGGCCTTGTTATCCAAGACACAGCCCTCACCCCACACTAAACTCCAGGACACACAACTGGCTGCTTGTTCCTGCCCTGAAGCTTTCCAGGGGAGGTTGTGGGGTTTTCCTATTAGAAAGCTTCTCATCTCAGGAATTTGCCCCTTTGCCTTCCTCCCTTCCCTCCCCTTGGCAGCCTGCCAGCACTCAGGATTTTCCAGCAGACTGGATGCATTAGTTGATGTCCCTCCTCTTGCTTTGGTACCTGTCACTGTACTTTTCTGGTCACTCTTTGTGTGGCAGCAGTTTTCTCCAAGTGGCTGTTTTGCTGAAGTTTTTGTGGGTACTTCATGGAGTGATCCCCTACCTCTTCTCCCTTGCCCTCTGATTTTAAGAGGAATAATTCTGGTGGCTGTAGCCATAGGAATTATACAGCTCTACCAATGAGGACACACAATGTAAGCATACCATAGGGTTTAATAAATGATCAATAATTTGTTTATTAATTGATTTAAGTAGTTAAATAATTTAGCTATCCTACTTTCCAATTTTTAGCTATTTGTAAGAAATGTACCTATCATGTCTGCAATGTTCCTTTCTCACTACCCCATTGCAAAGTATCCATAAAAAAGCATTAATAAAAAGTGTCACTGAACAGGGATTCCTACTAACTATGAGGGAAAAATTAATTTTCCTGTGCAGAAATTCATCACTTGCATTTACTTTAAGAACATAAAAGATGTTTGGGATTTGATGGAAAGGCTCCTGAAACTTCCTTCTCCTTTTCAGTTTTTTTGGCTCTTGGCAGGTTCTTGTGATAGAGCACTGCTCCAATGTCCTCACCAGGATCCTCTGGAAAACTGATTTCTTCCCCTGTCTTCTTGAGGTTGATGGCTGCCTTCCCATTTCCTCTTCTGGAACCTGCCAGTTCCAATACCACAACAGTAAAAATTTGGATTCATTAATAGAGCAGTGGTTGGGCTTCCAATAAGTTTTAATTGCAGCGAAATGGCAAAATGCTTCATGTGATTTGTCCTGCTCCATCCTCAGTGCCAAGTAATGGCCAGTATCACATTTGTTCAGTCAGTCCTATAGACTCAGACACGTTTTGGAGTGAAGACAAATAATGACAAATGGGTGTCAGCACCAGCCATTTATTTTTCTGTAGCCTAATCCAGAACTGCTCAATTATATATATTACTGTAAAGGGAAGAATCTTCCTGTCAACATAAATGATTGAGATATCCAATTATGTAAGCTATTATACCTCTGGAAACTGTGAATATATAAAAAGCACTCTTTGCTTGCAGAGATTTCCCTTGCAAGAAGAGAAGTGAATGTTACTGTGGCAGCTTGAGTGGCTCAGTGTCTTTTACACACCATTTGTAGGAGGAGGGAAAGAGGTTAAGAATGAAGGTAAAGAAGAGTGGAGAGCTGTACAAGGAGATTACTGATGTCTCCATGAATGGGAAGACCACCAGTCAAACTCTTCTGGGACACAAAACCCCTCAGAAATTAAGGGAATAAATACGGGGCATGTTGGGGCTTCTCCATTCAGGACATATGTATGGATTTTCCATGCTTATTTTTTTGTTGAAGGCAGGGTAAGGAAGAAAACCTTCAGCTGTCTCTCAGGGCAGGCTGGTGAAATACCATACTGGTTGAATTGCTGTGAAAGGATGGTTGAAACATCCTTCCCAGCCTCACCCAGAGCAGTGTGGTTCCTCATGCTTTACCCTGAGACAGCTGCTCTTGTTTTAGGCAGGACTTAGTGAAAAAAGGAATTAAACAGGATTCTTCAGCAGCAGCATCTCCTACATTGTTCTGCTCATAAAAAGAAGTAAACCAGCAGTGTCAGCCACAGCATTTGAAGAGTCCCCAAGTCTCTTGCTGCTGAGGAGGAATTCACCTGCACAGACACCCCCTCCATCTGAGAAATCTTTACATCAGACCTGGTCCTTTGTGCTGTTGTAACCTGCCTTACAGCAGTGCTGGGCAGATCCTCAGGAAGAATGAGTTTCAGTCCAAAAGAATATTCCCCCCTTCAATGTGCCAGAAAAAAAACCATTACAGCTTTCGAGCTGAAAGAGGGTAGGTTTGTATTAGATATGGAAGAAATTCTTTTCTCTGAGGGTGTTGAGACACTGGAATAGGTTGCCCAGAGGAGCTGTGGCTGCACTCTCCCTGAAAATGTTCAAGTCCTGGTTGGATGGGGCTTGGAGCAACCTGGGCTGTGGGAAGTGTCCCTGCCCATGGCAGGAGGGTTGGAAATAGGTGATAATCGAGGTCCCTTCCACCCCAAACTGTTCTGGGATTCTGTGAAACGCTGTGGTAAAACCTGTCCTACCCAAGGAACCAAGAGAGACCTTGTGATGATAACCAGGAGGTTGGGAGAATCCAAGGAGCTGGTCAGGAGACTTCAGAGGTGACTGCTGGGGTGCTCAGGGATCTCTGGGTTAGCAGGAGATGACAGCTGCAATCCAGGGCTTCCAGGATGAAGC
Source organism: Heliangelus exortis (assembly GCF_036169615.1). Lineage (NCBI taxonomy): Eukaryota > Metazoa > Chordata > Aves > Apodiformes > Trochilidae > Heliangelus > Heliangelus exortis. The sequence continues at coordinate 21,165,776 of NC_092431.1, forward strand.
CCGTATTCTGTGTGCACTGCTCAGGCTGCAGCACAGAAAGCTTTGCAACTGATTCTGAGCATACTCACACTGCTCACTAGGGCCATCAACAGCTGTGGGAAAAACTAGAAAATTATGACAAGTGGGGATTTCTTATAATTTGGGCTATTAGTAAGAAGGAATTTACAAACTCTGCCATATGCAGCTGCAGCAAGTGACTGGGGAACTGCCAGTATGTCAAACCCAGCAATAAACAGCTCCAATTTTCTATAACAACAACAATAATATTGCTCAAGCAACACCACAAGAAAATGCTTGTTAAGGCCTAGATCCACTTAAAATAAAGAGGCTTGAGAAACTTTTTTTTGCTTGTTTTTTTGGTTTTTTTTTTTTTGTGAGGCTGAACTTGCCAGAGCTGATTCATTTCTCCTGTAGGCTTGGAATGGCCCAAGCAGAGGACTCCCATTCTCCCAGCAGGAAGCTGCTGTCTCAAAAAAGTACAGGTTTTAAATATACCAGCCTGTAATCCTGAGCACATCTGGCACCAGGACTCTCATTTACAGAGCTTTATAAATAATCTCATCTACTGGGCCGGAGGTTTCTTGCATTCTTTGGGAAAAGAAGCAGGCATCCCATCTCCCTTTAGGCAGATTATTTACAGTCTGAATTAATTAAAGAAAAGCAGTGATTGGCACCAATTAGAGCACTGCAAACAGTGGCACAAGGTGAAGAGCCTAAGGGGAGAACTTCTGACTCTGCTTTAATTGTGCAAACAAAAATGTTGTGTGAGCACAACCAGAAATGTCTCAAGTTGATTATGGAGATTACTTTGCAGATTTTTTTCCACTGGGATCAGAAACAGGAATTGGGGTGCAGGTAGCTACAAGGAGGCCAGTGAAACACTGGTTGAAACTGGTGACCTGTAAGAGGTTTGTATGAGGGGGCTGAATGCATTCAGTGTCTCCAGGAGGTCCTTCTGCCCACACAGGAGCTTGGGATGTGTCTTACACTTCAGGAGGTCTCACACTTGCTTTGTAATTTTGAAGTTTGCATTTCTCTGCAATACTTGTTTTAAAAACATCACGACAGGATACTGAAGCAAACTGATGGGAGCTCAAAACTTCATTTCTTTTTGGGGCTGTAGAGGAATTCTCTGTGTAGCATCTAAGATAGTGTTTTATCATTGTGTGTCTTGTTGGTTAGCAAGACAATAAAGAGAATAATGTTCAGTTTGAAGGTGAAGGATTAAGGCACCAAGAATGCAGGATTTATTTAAATTCGTTAAATTAAAAGACAGTGGCAAAGTGAAGAACAGATATCCTTAAATGCCAGCCTGGCTAAGGGCTACATCTATCTCTAAATACTTCATAAATAATCCTGTGGGGTGTGGGTGTGAATGCCATAAGTGTGCTGTCTGACAGATGAGTAAAGTGAGAAACACAGTGTGTGGCTCTGAGGAAGGCTCTGGAAGTGAATCCAGCTTCTCCAGGCAGTGTTTTGTCCTTGGTCATTTCAATATCCTTTTAATGCTGAATTTATGAGACCATGGATTGAGAAGCTCAGTAGTGTGAGAGGGCAGGGAGCTGGGAGGTGTCCTGGTGGGGAGCATCAGGGCAGGAAGAGCTGCTGGAAAAATGTGTACATTTGAAGTTTGGTGAGAAAAAAAATCCTTCTGCCTTAGACCCTTAATTGATAACAGTTTTAATATGTGTTTTAATAATCCCAATGAATATTAAAAGTTTAAAGCTAAGAATGAAATATACCTATATATATAAAAAAATAGATATATCTATATATTCATAAACAAACAAGCAGTAAATAGTGGGAGTTCTTTGGCTGAGATCATATTAACATCTGCAAATGTGTCTTAGATTCCAGATGAGAATCTCAAATTGTTAGTAAAGGTGTCATTCAATTTCAGGTCGTAGAACTTATTCTGTTATTAATTTGACTTTTAATATGTTAATGAAGGAAACTCTAATGACTTAATGGGCGTGGATATGAGGCACACATTAAGGCAACATGTTAAAAATTACATGGAGTGGAATTTTCCCAAAGCTGTAGTGATTTCTTGGTAACATAAAGCCTTTAAATCAGGAGTAGACCTTTTTTTCTGAAGAACATGTCATAACTCAGATGGAATCTATAACATTGATGCAAAACTCATGTTGACTGCTCTGTCTTGTGGAGAGAGTCAGACTGGAAAGAAAAATCGGTTCCTCTCAGCTCTATGATGAACAAAACTCTTGACTTTTAGGCCTGTAACTTATAAACATGTCTGCAAGAAAAAGTGTGTGGGGATGTGTGTGTTAGGGAAGATTCTGGGCTAAAAAAGTTGCTGTGGTGGACAGCAAGACAGATCTCTTGTGTAGTTTCCCCAAGATTCCAGGCAAGTGCAAGCTAGGATGAAGCAGCAGGAAAAGTTACGGATATTTGCTGAAATTCAGGGAAGCTGAGAACAGACCCTCTTGAAATCTAAGTGCTTTTTCCCCAAAGAAGGCAGTAAATCTGTAGCTTGGAAGGACTAATGTAAGGGCAGCCTCAGGAAGGCAGGTTCTTGGTCCAGACAAACTGCAGCTCTTCTTGAGTCCTGCCTGGTTAAAGAACAGTTCTTGATGTAGTTCTGGGTATGTTTGGAGGGAGAAATACAGCAGATATACAGCAGAATATTATGGAAATGTTATTGGTGTTGGGTTTTTTTTTTCACAAAAGCAGAGAATTAATGGCTTAATGCACTTATCCCAGGAGTTTACTGGAGTCACCTGCTTGGGGATAAAAGAGCAGAATGTTTCTTTTCTCATTATTTACTATTATATTCTACATAAAATACAAGAGGATTAAATTGAATATTTTCTTTTTAGATTGAGAAACATTAGATGACAAAGGTCCTAAGATGAGAAGTCTTAAGATGCAGCATGATTGGCTTAAGCATCTTGGATCTCTGAGGTTCAAGGACATGAACCCAAGTAGGATTGATTTGCTTTCTGATTTTTTAAGATCTGATATTAAACACCCAGGCCTGTCAATAGAGCTCCAGAGGTACCTTTTACACAATGTCTGCTACAGGGCTCAGTTATCATGCTTACTGTAAGTCTGTGAGGGATCTGCAAAAATTTCCCAGCTTTGTAGGAAAAAAAATAAAATGAAAGCAGTCTGCTTCACATAACTTGTCTGCAGTGAACAATAAAATGGCTGTAACAGGGATCATTTGTGTGCATATGGAAAATATATACATTTTCTATATATTTGTAATATATTTGCTTAAAATTTATTGCACATACATTTAAAACATATATCCCCTGTATAAAATATTGTATGTTTAAAACGGGTCAACTTTGCCAATTTTCATAATATTTCAAATATGTTGCATAACAAAATTCATTCAAAGTATCATTGAAATGGAGACTTCTGGAACATTTAAAATGCAGTTACGTGTTGCCTTGAGTAGTTTTAAAAAGCATATGTACAGGGGATTATTCAGATACATAATTGATAAGCAGAAAATGGAGATCCCCCCTCCCCATCTGTGAAACCTGTGACAAAATTTCATCTCTCAGCTAGACTCAAAGTCCTGATTTTCTGTATTCTCGTGATGCAAAGGAACCAGAGACTTGGCTGAGCCCAGATAAAGCAGCTCTACAGCTGTTGTAGGAGTGCAAAGCAGCAGGAAATTATTGGTGAAGCTGGTCTTGTATCTTTCCAGTGCATTCAGAACCCAATGTGGTTTGGGTTTTTGTTGTTGTTTGGGTGGTTGTTTTTTTTTTTTTGTTTTGTTTTGTTTTGTTTTGTTTTTGTGGTTTGTGTTTTTTTTTGTTTTTTGTTTTTTGTTTTTTGTTTTTTGTTTTTTTTTTTTGTTTTTTTTTTTTTTTTTGGGGTTTTTTTTTTCTGTTTTGTTTTTTGTTTTGTTTTTTGTTTTTTTTTTAACATCCATCAGGTTGCTGTGTGTGGTGCTGTGGGAAAGGCTCTGCTGTATCCTGAAAGGTGCAGGAGTATCTGCTCCTTGATGTGCAGTACTGGGGCCAGGCTCTGCCTTCAGAGGTAGAATATAAGGAACTGGGAGCAATAAACTTCCTTTGATGGACATTTTATTCTTGGAAAGGGCTCAAAAATGAATCAGGAGCAGTAATTCCCCCATGGCAGTTGTACAAAAAAAGAGAGAATTACTGAAGGTACAGAAAATCCTCCAATGGCCAAACAGTGGAGAGGGTAAATTGTGCCTAAAGCTGCCCAGGAAATTCATTTCCTTGACCCCAAGGGAAAAGGAAGCAGGGAGGAGGGGAACATGGAACTTTTCCTGCTTTGCATTTGGATGACTAAGGATGAAGCAAAGAAATCATCACCCCTTCTATCCTTAGGTTAAGATTGTGGCTTATGTGGGCTTTGCTTCAGGCTGAGATTCAAGACTCTGAGTCAGAGCAGGACTTGAGCTTCAGTCTGTCCACCTGAGATGGGTCTCCTGGTGTCTGGGCTCTGGATATTGGGGAGGGGGTGTAGTGTAGGACTTCTGGGGGCTTGAACAGAACTTGTGTCTGGGCCACGGAGGACTTTGGTTGAAGTTTCAATTGATACACTCCTACAAAAAGTTTTGTTTTGGCAAATCTGTACTCTTTGAGGAGAAACACTTCTGATAAAAAACCCACAACAATCTGGACAGCTGTTATGTGACTCTTTTGGGCCAAATCTTCTTTGGCATGCCAGCACCTAAGCCCTGCTGCAGAAGCTGCCATCTTACCATCTCGTTGCACAGCATTTGCTCTTCTGTCCAGGACACTGATTTGTTTGGGTTTTTTTTTCCTTCTGCCTAAAGCAAGTCAGACACACTTCTTTGAGGACACCTCACCACTGTGGTGTTGGAGAAGGCAGATGAGGGGTTCTGCCAGTTCCATGGGTGCTGTTAAATTGTGCAGTGCCCCAAAGAGTGCAGAAAGCCTGCGTATTAGTTCTTCATCCAAGATTTTGAAACATCTCCCTTTTTCCTTCAGGGAAGATGGCAGAAAGGCAGATTTTTTCCTTTTGAGATGTTTGGCTCCTTCTGGTCAGGTCAGCAATGTTCTCAGCTGTTACCCTGGACACAACCACCCAGCCCCTGCCTGGAAAACCCTGAGGCTGAGTCCCAGGGTGTTCCTGAGGAGAGGAGATGCTGTGCTGAATGTACCAAGGGAATGTTGGAGCTGCCTCTGGTTATTTTCCACTCAGGATGCTGAACAGGGGCTGTGGCTTCACAGCTCCTGAGCTCTGGTGGGCTTCCCACTGCAGACAACCATGGCTTTATTCTGTGTTCCCTACAAATTGGATTATTTTTAGGGGATTACAGACTTGATTGTGAGCATTCTTTGACATATATTCTCTGTCGCTTTTTAAATTTAGATCCCTTTAAGTGGCTTGACAGTTAAAAAGTTAACCATGGAAATCATAATCTACTGTAGCTAAATACATAAGATCCAATAATAAATTATGGAGAAGAAGCCCTGAAGACATTTGTAAAGTAAGACAGAAAAATGCAAATCATTCAAAGAAACACCAAAGCGTGCTGTAAGTCCTAATTATGTTAGTCAAATAACCATGAATTGTTTTTATTAAAAGAAGAAAAGCCAAATTATATCTTATAGTCTAAGTAAGCATCTCTAGAGATCTGTCACGTGCAGCAGCACTGACAGAAGTATCTTTCAGGGAGGTTTCCTTCTCTAGGTCCCTTCCCTGACCAAGGAGCAGGTATGGGTGTAGCATCTTCTCAGGTAATAACACTGAGGTACAGAAATGTTTGGAGGGAAAGGGGTTAAGCATAAGAATTGGACTCAATCCACAGACATCAGTAATGAACTTACGGTTGTTCTTAAGTGAAGCTTGCAAAGAGCAACAAAAGCCTTAAATGTGACAAAACTGGGTGAGATGGTTTCAATGATTTCCGAAAATGTATTCTCATTCTGAGTCTTAGTTCTCCCTTTTCCTGTTTCCTCAGTGTTATAAATATTTAAAGGAATATTTTAATTTTCTCCCTGTGTTTCTGGATGGGTTGTGTAAATGTTGCTTATCATTAAATGGCATCAAGTGGGTATGCAACTTAAAGAAGGTTGCTTGCTTACCATTAACTAACTACAAGTTCCATTAATTGCAAGTTAGATCTGGAGGCACTTTTCTGACTGTAATAATATGTATTATGTTCCTTGAAAGCCATGCATTGGGACTGCTCCACCATGAATGGTTAACTTTCTGAGGGGAAAAAATGTGTTGACCTCCACTGTGTGATTGTCATGATGCCCCATAAAAATGCAGAATTATTGGAAGAGCAATCTTATGTCTCTTTCTATCTATCAAAATTCTGGGCTGCTGTAAATCTTGGGAGAAAGACTTCTCTCACAGGAGCTGTTAGAACAATTCTAAATCAGCTGCTGGCCAGAATGAACCTCTAAAGTTTTAGAAGTTAATAAAAGCTTAAGTACATATTTCTGAGGCTGTTCCTGGTTGTTCTGGAGGACAGCTTAATCTGTCCTCTCCTCAGCATTGCTCTTGCTCCCCAAGGGAATATTCCAGAGCAGGTTTCCTTTGGGATGTAATACAACTTCAGCATAATGTCTTGCAAGATGAGAGTAAATGATATAAAAAAAATATTTCTCAGTAAGATTTTGGTTATTGCAGGAAAAGTTAACTTAGGCTTAGAGACCAAAATCTTTAAAATTCCTGAAAGTTGGCTGAACTAGTGAGTGCAGGAGCCTTTTATGCAGTTTGAGTTTTGAGACAGCAAAAGCAGAAGCCTGACTGGAATGCTGAATGATTATTTGAGCTCATCTGGATGAAGAGCTTCTCTAAGACCCATCTCAACTTTACCTTTATTTTACTAAACTATTTATAGATCAGGCACACTCATGTCCATTAGTAATTTCTGTCTTCCTCTCATGTAAGCAGAAAACTAGTTTAACAGAGTTTCCTGGGAAGAGCATGGTGCATCCAAAACACACAAGTCCTCATCCAGCTTCCTGTCTGTAGGTAATGCTGCAGTCAGTGTGGATTAGGGAGAAATGGTCATGAAATTGGAAACAGGTTCTCTCAGCTTTACACAAGAATCTGCAAAAACATGAATACTTGTACCCAGAAAGTGTGATTCCAATTCAAACATCATAAAATAATATACAGTGCATGCTTAACTGCATGCAGGGCTGGAAGAACATATTAAATGACATTGCCAGATGCCAAAGACAAATATGGTTTCAGCATTCAGATGTACAGGAACCTGGAAGAGACTGTGCCTTAACTTCAACTACTATCAGGGCTTTATTTCTGTAAAATTATTTTCTTACCCCATCACTTTTTGCCCTTAAGTTTCTGTTATCTTTCCACTTGTTCCTGGCACTTGTTGTGATGTTCTCTCATCTGAAAAAGCTGACACAGCCTGAACACTGCTCAGCTGCTCCCCATCCCTTGAGGCTGCAGGTTCCCTCCTGGAAGTGCAGAGTGACAGATACTGGGAAGTCCTCTTCAAGTTTCATGTAAAATTTATGGTGTTTTTTTCCCCAGTGAATTGCCACCTATGAGCTTTCAGCTGAAAACTTAATTTTTACAGTCATGCAAGGCAGAGGTGTGAGAGGGAAGGTAGGGGCAGGGATGGTCAGGCCTTCAGACAGCTACTGTGGTTTCTCCAGGGTACTGCTGGGATCACAAAAATGAGAATTAGGAACATTCACCTGAACACAGCCCCATGAAATTTTCAAGGAAAAACACAGGTAAAGTGAGGAGTTGTCCCTTTGCTCTGAGTTAAGGCGTTCAGTTTTCCAAGAATTAAGAGACTGTCCTTTCTCTAGGACTTAATACTTGAATTTTCATATTCCCAGAGAAATTATGTTGGATGAGTTAACAGCTAAGATTTTTACCATAGGTTTCTGACATCTAAGTACCAACTGTAGGCTTGCATTGGCATTACTGATGGATTAATTTTACCCGGAGCCTTTTTTTAACCTAGAAAAGAAAAAAGAAAAATTCAACACAGCCAAGAACAATAACAATCTCAGCCCCTGTTGCAGATAAGCTCTGAGGGGGGGCAGGCTGCATTTGCAAAGTTAGGTAAATAAACTGAGGAACTGCTGGTTAGATTCAATGAGCCTTACTTAGAATTTCACAGAGCCACTGTTAAAATGCAGTTTTCACAGAACCACCACGCTCTGCAGGTCACAAGGACAGGCTAGGTCCTTAAGAGAAGCATTTTAGGGTTGGGTTTTTTTTGTTGTTTTTTTTTTTTTTTTTCTCTTTTTGTTTTTTTTTTAAATAAAAACCTGTGCTGATTTGAACACGTGTAATCTTTATGGCAGTGCACATACCAAATGCAGTAGCTCCAGCAGTGTGCTTTTTGTCAAGCTGCTGGCCTGGTTTTCTTTAGGGGATCTGGAAACATAGGAAGCTGTGGAAGTGGAACTCCTCCTATCCAAAGTTTTCCAGCCTTAGGTGCAGCTCCTGCAGTTTGTGCAGGAATGGATGCACTGAACAGGCAGAGGGGGTCACCTGGGCTGGGCTGGAAATTGTGCTACCAGGTGATGTCTCTTAACTACTTAGCCTGTAAATTGCTCCAGTGAGTCCCAAAACCTTAATTAGTGACCCCAACATCTGTGGGTGATGGGCTGGGTCACATCCCCAGCTGAGATGAGGGAGGCAGTGATCAGTGATTAGTGAGAGAGCAAGGTCAGCCAATCCCCTGCCTGGGTTTGGTACTTGCTGGGGGATTTTTTGGGTTTTTTTCTCATTATTCCTTGATCTTCAGCCATAGCAGGGGCTTTTCTTCAAGATCAGGGACGTGGCAGGAGGTAAGGATTCCCAAAATTCAGGCCTGCTTTTAGGGTTACTTATATTTGATGTTCTGGTTTTGAGGTCTCTGCAGCATTCCTTCCTCACAGGGGCTGTTGAATAAAAGAATATAGGGAAGTACTTCCATTAGCCATCTTAGAGATTTTTTTTTGATTGTGTGATTTATACTTTTTTTTCATTCCTAAGGAACTGGTGTAACTAATATTGATTTCTTTTGCTTTGGGTTTGTAATCACTGGAGGGGCTCTGCCAGTGGAATGTTAACCTTCCTTCTCTTGATAGACTGTACACTGAGTTTAGCATTTCCCAGGAGAAATAAAAGAATTTGCTTAATCTCTTTGTATGGGGCTGACCATGGGTTATTGAAAATGACCTGTTGTTTTTGTGCCAGTGAATAATGTCACAAGTAATTTTGGCAGAAGTAAAGAGCAAACTAATTGAAGGGCTAGTCAGTGGAATTCAGAAATATTTCATCTGGTTTTAATATCTACCAAGGCTCAAGCTCAACTTGTATTTCATAACTAAAGATGTAAACTCTGAAGTCTGTGCACCTCTTTCTAGTACTACCTGTGGCACGTTTTTTCCTGAAATTTCATTAAGCAATCTGATCAATAATCAAAGCCATGAAAGTTAGAACTTAAAAGCAAATTACATTGCTAATTCCTCCTTAGTCTGTTGGACCTCTGAGAGGAACAAGCTTTTGTTAAAAAGATTATTTTTAGTGGATATCTAGGAAAAAAAAAAATAGAGCAAAACTGTTTTGCAAGTGTCTGCCTAGGATTATGGATTGATGAATTCCCAGGACTGATGATGAATTCCCAGGCCACGTGCTGCATGGAGTTACAGCAGCTCCTTGGCCTCATAACTTAAGAATGTGTAAATACAGAATGCTTCTTGAATAAATCCTGTTGTTAGCAGCCAGCAGCTCTGCAAATTAACAAAGAGCTGCTCCTGTTTTGTTTATGATGCCTTGTAATGGAATCTAAGACCCAAACTGCAGCAGCTCTGCACAGGAACTGCTTTCTTACAATGGGGAAAATTTGCAGAGGGGCTGCACTCAGTCTGCAGATTGTTTGCTGGTAAATGACATCATTCTGCTATCTACACACCCCCCAGCACCTTTGGATTTATAAAATCCCCATGGACTGGGGCCTTTTATTTCTTTAACAACTTTCAAAAAGGGCCTGGCTAATGCAGAATTGCAGATTTTCATTTTGTCTGAGGTTCCTGCCAGTTTATTCCTTTTTCTTTTAATGTGTGTCATGAAAATTAAGCTGCTGCCTCCATCAAGATTTTGTGGAAAAACCAGTGTGAGGACAAATTCTTTTCAGCATTAAACCAAGGCAATGTGACTGACCTTTGAAGGACTGTATGGTGTATCTGGGAGCAGTTTGGCTTTTGCTGTGAAGTACATATAATGGAGATGAGTGGAAAAGTCAGCAAGGGAGTATTTTAGGCTGAGTGTGAGGAATTGTTTCTTTACAGTGAAGTCTTTTGTGACAGAGAATTGTCTCTGGAGGAAAACGGGGGGGAATTCTTAACTTGAGTCACTAAAATCTGGACACACCTCTAGGAACACAGTGTGGAGCTGCCTTGTGTTGGCAAACATGTAACTTGAGTACCTGCCAGCTCTTTGCCATCCCTGGTAAAGCAACTCGTAGATCCCAGAGCAGGTATTCCTAAGGTGTGGACAACTCTCTCTGAAGGTGTTCATAAATCACACTGCATTATGCCACCAAAAGTTGTTTTACTTCAAGGAGGTGGCTTCAGCAGCAAGAAATCAGCATATTCACCTCTGTCCTAACCAGATTTTTTTTTTTTTTTCCTCTTTGGCAGCTATGGCCATGCAAAAGACCTTTCTGTCAATTAAAAGAAGTTACTGGGTATCTGTTAAACATAATCCTATAACCTTCCCTCAAAATTGCTCTAAAAAGTGCCTGGCCCAGAGAATCTCTGTAGTGAGTTTCACAGTGGTCAATGTGCCTTGTCCCCACTAACTTCATGTACAGAGTAGAGAGGATTTATTTACTTGTAGAGGGAATAGAGAAATACTAAATTAATTGAGAATGAGTTGGAAAGGAGTTTCTTCCCAACCAAGAATGTAAGGAAGCTTAGAAATCAAATATGAGCATTCAGGTGAAAACATTTTCTACTGTTGGCATGGAATAGAGAATTTAAGCCACATAATACTTGGTTTGGTTTGCCTTCCACAAATTTTTTAAAAGTAGTTCCCAAGCAGTGGTGAGAATCAGTGGTCTGTGTCCCTGAAAGCCAGGTAGAAGTGGACAGTTCTATATAGTGATTTCTGTTTATCAGAAGATTTGTTTCCTTTTCTTAGCCCCATCAATTCAGGCTTTTGAAGCTGACAGCTCTAAATTATATTTAAGCAGGATGTCTTAGCAGAAAACTCCTAGGCAGCTGATATTCTCAGCTTCTGCCTGAGAACTTTCCCCTGCACCAGCACCAGGCAAGGACAGAGAGAGCTCAGCTTCCCTTTCAGGAAAGGCTCCTCAGTGCTATAGGACAATAGTCTGTGTTTTCTGTGGTTTTGTTCTTAAATACTTGGTGAGATCTGACTTGTTTTCAAAGATTTGTATGAAAACCTTGGATTTGAGGAATCCTTTTGGAGTCTCTGGACACACTGCAGAGCCACTGCTGAGCTCTGTCCTCACTGATGCTGAGTCAAGGAACATTTCTTTATTTTTTTTCCTTCTGTGCTTACAAACACAACACTGCCATGTGCTCTGCACACATAAAACAGTCTTTGCCAGCTGTCCTGTTGAACATAATTACGTAAAAAATAGATGCCAAGAGATATGTGATACAGCTGTGCAGTAATTATCAAACTGAATAGGGCTGAGTTCAGCACAGCTGTTTCTGATGAGGTTCATGATGTGGTTCAGGTGGGGAACTTGGTGCTGTTGGTGTTAATCTCTTACCTTGCTGCTCTGTGGCAGATCTGCAGTCAGGATATATGGTAGGATATCTGCTGTAGCTATATATGGAGGTGGCTAAAATACAAATTAAAGATGAAATCTATTTAAATCACATTTGGTACTGGCAATCAAGAAACTTGAAGTTACTTTATTTAATGAAACTGTATGCCAGGGTTGTTCTGTGGTGGATCTAGCCATAGCCAAAAAGGCTCAGGTGAAGAGTGCAAGGTTTGGGAGAAAACAGAGGCAAGCAGGTTTTCTGTAGGGCACACTGTGCTGGATTCATCTTAGATTAATCTTACAAAATGTTTCTTTAACTGATAAAGTTCCTTTGGTCGAGAAACGCAGCATTTATGGCATCCAGAGAGTCAGTGGAATGATCTCCATACCACTGAGCTGCAGAAGTGGGAAGAAAAATTGTACTGAAAATTGTGAAACATTCATGTGGTAGGAGGTGCCAATTAACAAATAGGGAGATTGAGTTGAGAGTAAACTAGAGATCTAAATCTAAACTAGAAATTGGAAATGGTCTAAAATAGATTTAAGTTGGAAACAAAGGAAGATTCTTGAGGTTATCAAGCAGGGGAAGCAAGCTTGAAAACAGGTCTTGTTGCTGAGTTTAAATGACTGATTCTGCCATTCACTAATTCTAGCATTTATTTTCTTTTACCAGAGCATGCCTGCCTTCTTTTGGAGAGGACGTCTGGAGTGAAGAGTTAGCAAAGTTTCCTAATCTGGTATTTTAATATTAGCTGTCTGAACAGTCGGGGGCTGCTGTGCCCTGCAGGAGAAGGAAAGTGATAGTGCTGGGGGGAGCAAAGCAATCCTGCCCCGAGCAGAAGTGTTCTCAGCTGGAGAGCCAGCCTGATACCCACAGCCTCCTCCAGCTGGTGGGATCACTGCAGCTCAACTGAAGTCTCTGCCCAATTAGTAAGAAAATGAGAAAATGTAAGTATCAAACACATAATGATGTTTTTAAAAAGCTGCTTAAGAGTGGAAGTGTGTATATAGAAACACAGGGGTGCCCTGAATCTATTCACTGCTCCCTCCTGACAGGCAGCTCCTTACTGCTGATGTTGGGTTCCTTCTTCTGTGGCTGCTGAAAGGATTGTTCTTAGGCAGTAAAGACATGCTTCAGGATTTCTGGAGGCAAAAATAAACACACAGTGTCCTCATGAAGTAATAAGTGAACAGGATCCTATTCTAAATATTTTTCAAGAGGGAGAAGGGGTAGGAGCTGAGGCAGAGGGAGCAGAACACGTTTCCTGAGGTCAGCCAAGAGGGAGGCAGCAGGAGGGCTGACAAGGGCTCCCTGCCCTGGGACACCAGAGCCTCCCCAGAAGGGAAGGGAAATTGTGCTCAGAATTTAGGTTAAAGTTGGTAAATGATGTGGCAAATAAAGTGAGGCTGATATAGCATGAGAGAGGTTTATGAAACTTGCTTACTATGTCAATACAAACAGCTTGTGGTTCTAAGAGACCTGATGTGTCTCAGAGTCTAAAATAAGTTAACACAGTAAAAACCACCCTGATAGGTAGTGATAGCATCTTCCAAACTATGGTGTGTTTGTGAAGATGCTAACGATGATATTTTGGTGTTTAATGTAAAATAAGAAACCTGTTAGGGTTTTTTTTCTCATACCTTAGAAAAATCTTACTTTCACCTCAGCAGTAAACTGTCTTTAAATCTGTCTTTATCTAATTTATCTAATTGTTAGCTGCAGCACCTTACACATCAGTGCTTATCAACAGAAAGAAAGCTTTTAGTATTAAGGACTTAGCTGAAAGCAAAAGTACAAGACAGAAAATCACCTTTATCCTGGCCCAAGCCAGGGCAGTTTGTTTTATAAGACATGTTATTTTTTAGAAATCCTGTTAATTTCCAGTGTGGCTATCTACATTTTTGAGGGAATCAGGAACTGTGATTTGCATGGAAAATACTTTACAAAAAGTAGTTTGGGGTACCCTCAAGGTGACCACAAAAACTCATGAATTCAGACCTGTTGGTTTTAAACAAGCAAAATTTTTCATATTTTTAGATTCTGGCCTATTAAAGAACCACAGGATTATGCTTAGAAAGGCAGACAAGCTGCTGAGGTGGGAAAGGGGAGGCACTGCTTTCAAAAGTGTTCTTTAGAGCTATTGATGGAGCTTTAGGTACATTGCAGCAGAGGGGAAAGCTGGGGCAAGATGCTGTGTTATAGGAATCTCAGACAGGCACAATTTACTACATAGTATTTTCAATATGTCTTTAAAGGGAAGTTTTTCAATGTTTCAATCTTTATCATAATGGCACGAGAGACACAGGTACTAAAATGTCATTTTTTTTTTTTATCAGCAGCTGAATCTGCATGCCATGCTTGTGCTCCCACATTGTCAGGAGCTCTTGTAATCTGTATAAAAAAAATCTCATTTTATTAAGCAAGATTGACAGGCTTCCTCACTGGGGATGCTACACTGTGGGGACACTATACTGTGTGTGTATATATATATATATATATATATATATATATAAATTAAATTACAGTTGTAACATAATTCATTACAGTAGGCTGCCCAGAACTTGGTCCCTACATGTACTGGTGTCAGATTCTTTGGGGAGAATTCTTCAGGTGCTCTAAAGTAGTTTCTATAAAAAAGGGACTTGCTGAGGACACAGATTATTCTAGATACATCTCAAACTTCTAGAGCAAGAAGCTCTGAAACTGGAGCTCAGGCACAGGTAGGTTTTCTGCTTTTCAGCAAGTTTGTTGTCCCAATATCCACCTCCTCCTCCTGTCAGGTACAAAATTCCCAGCAAAATAGATTTTCCTCCCAGGCAGCAGGAGCAGAGTAAGGAAGGCTGAGGTGGTGCCAAGGAGCCCCTGAGCTTTGATTTAACACAAGTGTGAGGGAGGAGGGCAGAGAGGAGAAAGTGTAAGACAGGAAGAACTGTTTGGTTTGGGTTTTTTTTCAATATAAAGAACATAACAAAATTCTAAAAAAAAATTAAGGTTTAATGATTACAAGGTACATAGTGTTGATTTTCTTTTTTGAAACCCTGTCAGGAAATTTTTAGAGCATTCATCATCTGGTAAATAAGTTGAATACATAGACTAAACACATGTTTTAAAATTATTTTGTAAATATTTTCTCTCTCACCAAACACCCTGAAAAATCTGCTAGTTTTCACTATGACCTAAAAGTGGGTAATTCTAACTGAAAATACAGGGAAGATAAATTTTCATTAGATCTACCACCAAGTGACACTGGCTTCACTCATCTGGTTTTCATGTGAAGTATCAGCAGGGCTCTGTTATTCTAATCCTGTTTGGTAAATAGCCAAGTGTTCCTAAGGATGGCATCCAGCTTTTTGAGCTCAAGAGGTCTCAGATCCCAGGAGATAAATGGTATTATTGCCACTGCAGAAACTGCCCAGAGGGGAAGTGACAAGGTTGCTCAGTAGGTTACAAATTGAGCTGGAGAGGCTGGATAGAGGCAGAGAAATTCAGATTAAATTGTCATAATTGCATCTTCTGCAACTAAAATCTTTTTAGCTATGAAACTAAATGATATCCTAGAAAATCCTCCTCAGCCTGATCCCATTCGTTTTCTCTCTGCTTTGGATCCTTTGGGGTTTTTTCCTTTTTTTATCTTTGGAAATGCATCACTACTGAATGACTCCTCAGGCAGTCAGTACCAAATCTGCTGTGGGATTTAGTGGAGCCCAGAGGGAATTGCACTGGGAATGACTTCAGCAGAGCAAGGAAGGACAAAAATGGGACCTGTTTAATATCCTTCATGGGGAACTCAGCAGCATCCAGGCTGTAAGCATGGCTGCTGCAAACCTCTTTGGGATCCTCCCTCACTTTTTGTACCATGAGCCTGTGTCAGAGCTGGATTTTCCGAGTTAGAGGACTTGGATTCTGCTCCTGGCTCAGAGCAGGCGTTTATGCCAGAAATTTCAGGCAGTCTTATTGTACTACCTGAGGCAGAGGGAGATACTTAGAGAAGAGTTCAGGAGATAAAGAATTCCATACGTCCACACGCATTTTTCTCATTCCTGAAGTGTATCTCTTTTCCTTTTCTTGGTACTGGGAATAATTTTTTTTTACTGTGTTTCAGTCTTCACATCCCTCTGAAAGCTTTCTATTAATTTTCCTCCTGAGGGGAAGGAGGACCTATGAGCAGTTTAAGCAGCTCACTGAGTGACCTGTCCTTGAGTCCCCATGTTGGTGTTCATATAGAAAAATGTAAAAGCAGAGCCTGAGCCCTGCTGATTGTATAAATGCTGACTGAGATTCACCTGTGGGTTCCAGTCAAGCTGCTCTGTAAGGAAAGCAGAAGCAGCAGCTCTGTCCTGACGAGTCAGTCTAGAAGGTTTTTCAAGTTTTTCCAAGCATGTCTTTGAAATAAGTTTTGAGATGAAAAATGTTGCTTTTTCACCTCTTAATCAGGCTGCCCAGCACCATACTGGTTTGGTGAGGCTGGTCATTTGAGTTTTATTTTGCTTCATTATCTTTTCATGGCACTGTATATGATGACTCCAAGGTTTCTGTTTCTGGCTGGTAGTTACCACCATTTTTTGTGAACAAATGATGTATTTTTTTTTTCCCCCATGTGCACTCAACGTTTATTTACATGGCATTTATTCTATCACTTCATTCCCCAGTTTAGACTCACAAGTTGGCCCTGCATAGCTGGATCTCATCATTATTACCTTGGATAAGAATCCCATATCATACCATTGCCCATAAGAAGCCAAAACTTTATTTGGGAGCTGAGAGGCTGTTTGTTTGGTTTGGAATACCAGTGATTTGAGTTTAGGTACTCACTATAGCTGCTGGTTTTTGGAATGTGACATATGCTTTTCATTTTTACCCAGCTCAGGGTTCCCAGTACATGGGGTATGGGATGCACCAGGTAAATGTCAGCTGGGTCCTGTGGGAAGCAAAGGCTGGAAAAGAAGCTGGAATTTTTAGAAAGCAGAGTCAAGGCTTGTGAGTGATGGGGCTGATGCTGCAGGGGACCTGTCCATCCATCTCAGAGAGCTGGCAAGAAAGGGAAGTGGATGATTTCCTGATCACCCAGCCCTGAGGTCTCACTACTAGATGGTGGAAAGTGGTGTAACACGACTGACTTGCTGTGGGTGTTGTTACCCATGTGGGTGTAATCAGAAGTCTAGTCTGCTTTTTTGAGAGAGTGTAGAAGTTTTTCTGTTTCTTTAGGCATCTGCTCTCCATGTTGTTGTAATCCATGAAGGGCAGTGAGCAGCCCAGAGCTGTGGTTCCCCACTTTGGGCTGGATGGTTGCACTCTGTCCTGTTAGGAGCCCCAAACAAGCCCCTTGGTTGATGCTGGAACTCGGGATGGGAGCCTCTACAAAGTGTGCATTTTTCCTTGTTTAGCTAAACACTTTGAAGAGTAATGAACGCAGACAACTATTAGAAGATTTTACATATTTTCATGTTACAGATGGGAACCACGGGTCTGAAACAAAGACATCAAAATCCTGTGTGCTGGTTTTTGTCTGTCCCACAACCAGTTCAGCTGCGTGGAACTTGAGGTTCTTATTACTGCAGAGGTGAAAAATGCAACCTTGGAATCAAATCCAAAACCTTGGGTCCCAAGCCACTATGCACTTAAATGCTCTGGGACCTTGTTCTTTATCTTCTTGGAGGTAAAAATAAATCCATGAAGAAAATTCAGTAATTCTTCCATATGTTTGAACACACTCATTCCCTTCCTGTTCAGGAATGTTCTTTAATGTTTTCCCCACTAGTGGGATTCCTTCAGTCCTGGGCAGATACCTGATGGATGATTGACATCCTGGAGCCTCTGTTCTCCTGGGCTCCCAGCCTAACTTTGAAGCCTTCAGGTGTCACATATATCCAGTGCCTTGGAATTTTTTTTTTCCAGCCATTTTAATCCTCTATCATCAATCTGTTAACAATTGCTGCATGTTTTGTTTCATCTCCAGAAACATCTGGAATAGTCATATGTATTTAGTGGGTTTTATTGAAAGGACCTCTTTTATTGGGTCTCGTGTGTCATTTTTCTTCTTCCATATACTTCACTTAGCTACCTATTTTCACCTAAATATATTGGGTCGTGAATTTGAAGAGTGGGTCCTTGCCCTTCCATCAGACAATGTATCTCAGAACTGATTATTTGTGCAGCCTTTTAATAGTGCCTATTCTCTAATATCTAGGAGATGTTTGACATGCCTTTTCAAAACCAGTGAATAAACCAAATCCAAAATATTTTCTAAATAACCTACTATTGTGGATGGGCACAAACTTAACAGTGCAATTATTAACCAAAAAAATATTTGCTGCTGAATAAAAAGCTGACTGAAGGCAGAAATGCAGAGTTTATCAAACAGCGTGGCAGCCACAGTAATTTTATTTTTAAAATAATTGTAATGTAAATTTTTTGTAGACCACTTTGCTGGGGAAAAAAACCAAACAATCTGCAGCAGGGAGTCCTGGTGTGATTTGCCGTGGAGGAAGGGGAGAATGAGCAGCATCTCTCATCCTACCATAAATTGACTCAGGAGACAGAAATATCCCTGAGCCCCTCAGCTCCCCAGCTTTGTTGGAGCCCTGTGCTTCTGACATCAGGACCTGAGGGCTCTTTGATGTTTGCCTCCTGGGTGCTGGGGTTTGGGGTTGCTTTTTTCTGCTCTGCTACTCTGAGATGATTTTGTAATTTGAAGCACAAGCACATTACCTATCACTTTTGGCTACTGCACTCAAAGGCCTTTCAAGTGGATTTTAAAACTTGTTCATCCGTACTGCTGGCTCCTACGTGTGAGGAAGGAGATGTAATATCCCTGGAACCACTCAGGTTTGGCCATGTTCTGGTCCTCAGAGCTGGAGGAAGTTTTATTTCTGCTGCACATCTGCAGTGAGACCCAGGCACTGAAATCTGAGCCCCTTAAGGGCCCAGGGCTGAGAGATATTGATCATCTCCTCTGACTTTTGTCTGCTCTCAATTCCCATTGCAGTCAGCAGGAGATGAGGCTCTCAGCACCCTGCAGGATGAGGCTCACAGAGGTTGCTGTTGGAGAAGGATTTTGCTGTGTGTTCAGCTGCCTGGCTGATCTCTCATCAGGTGGCTCCAGATGGGGTTGCACATCCCAGATATTTCTGCTGTCAGCTGAAGGTAAAACAATGTCTGCATTGTCTGGGCCCGAGCTGAAAATTTATTATGTGAAAGCAAGCCAGAGTAATGCACTTAAACTTATTTGAAAATTAAATTTGAGTATTTTTTTAGAAGATATTTTACACGTAAGGATTCATTTTAGGATATTGCCTTTATTCAGAAATACAGGGAGTTCTGTGTGCTAGTAATTTTCCAGTTTAATAGCTTAATATTTATAGCAGTTAAGTAATTAAAGAAAAGGAGAAATTAAGACCTAGATGGGCCTTCCATCCAATGCAGAGAAGCAGGTAGTTGACTCTCAGCTCTCTGAGATGACAGAGACAGTTCAGGCCAGGTCCCCAAAGCATTCTCAAAAGCCATAGTGAAAATTGGGTATGGCTGGAAAGGAAAGCTACAAACAAAGGAGTGGGAGGTGGGGAAGAAGAGGACATTGCTTGGCCACAGTATCTTCAAACACTGGAACAGTTCTGAGGATTTACACAGCTCCTTTTAGCTGTTTCTCATAGAATTTATGACTAAGTCAAATTGTTGACCTTAATGCAGGAATACTTAGACAAGAGGTGACAATGGATAACTTCATGGCTTCTTTTTTCTTTATATTCTGTCAATAAAAGATTTTCTGGAGGGAGACTATACTCAAGTACAAGCCAAGTTCTACTTTCTACATAATTGTACATTTTAGCTATAAATTTTCATATAGTTAAAAAAGAGAAAAAGAAATGGCACGGCGAGGAGGATTACTGGGGAGATGATGTGCCTGATCCCAGTGGAATATTCCAGAAAGGACTGGGAACTGTTCAGAGATGGTGTGAGTGTCCCCCAGGGGTAGTACCAGCTCAGGAGGGGAATTAATAATATCCAGGGTGGTACCCAGTGAGTGAGGCTGGGAGGTGGTACAGTTCCTGGGTACTCTGAGTTGGCATCAGCTGCTGGAGCTGTCCTGGAGAATTTGGGTCTCTCCCAGGCTGGTTACAGAGGAGGGGGAAGGAGTCCTCTGTCTGTTTTATCTCATAGCTGCTGAAAATACAGCTCAGTAAGAGCTGTGGCCTTCTGTTCCAATTCAGCCATTTCAGTGCCCCTGTCACCCTTCGTTCTTGTGTCAGAACCAATGTGGGATGTGAGGATTTAGGAAATGGCAGCAAATGCTGTGGTTAAAATGTTCCTAGACTTCAGTTCATGCTCTGCAACAGATCATAAATGTCACGATCACATATCAAGTATTCTAAAATAGAGGATTATTTAAAGAAATTATATCAGATCGTGTATTAGCAGATCAGTGCTTGCCCAGAAAAAAAAAAGCACACTTATGGCTGACCCTCCAAATTCTCCTATGTAAATGTCATATGAAAAATGTTCTTTGCATGGATAATCTCAAGAATGACTCCTCTATTGTAATTTGCTGCCACACAGTAATTCCTTTTTTTTTTTCCTTTATTTTCATGGGGACCATTTCCTCCCTATCTCTGTATTGCCACATCTGGCTCCTGACATCTCTGCCCCTTGGCAGCCCCCAGAACCAGAGATGGGAAATATTGGGGGGCTCAGGGTAACAGAGCATCCCCAGGGAGGAGGCAGAGCCCAGCAGGGATGCACTGCCCACACCAGATCCATCACCTCAGCAAGACTGGGGCAGCTCCAGTGCTGGAATTGGGGGAATTCCCAGGAGCTGGGAAGATCTCAGCACCCAGCAAGGGGTGAGTGTTCATCCCCCTGAGGTTATAGGGTACAGAACCCTCCTCATCCTCCCTGGAAGTTTGAGCTAAATATTGGAGAAGTGGGGAGAAGGGGCAGATGGATGGGTGCAGAAAGGGGGATCAGAGAGGGGATCTGACTGCTCCTGGGCTGGGAATGCTGCATCCAACTGCACCCCTGGTTCCCATTAGTGGGAATCCTGCAGATCTGGTGGATGTGGCCAACAAAGACAAACCAAGGGAGGGGAGAATTCAGCCCACAGCTATGGAAGAGGAGAGTTAAGTCTTGTTGTTCCAGCCCTGTGGGAAGCCACAGTGGTACCCACAGAACTTAATGTCAGGGGGTTTTATTCTATCACTCTCCCATGCTGTGTTCATTTGTAGGGACAACATGACTTCCATAATATTTGTTTTAGGGTCATTTTATTACTTGAATAATGCTGATTTAGATTGTAATTAAAGCCTGTGTGATTTGGTTTAATAGCTTGCAGCTTCCTTCAGAGTATGTTTTGATGTTATAAAACTGCTTCAAGAGACAATTAATTTGTCCCTTTTATTTATTAAAATGCATGTGTATTTCATCAGGTTTATTCTTCATGAATTTTGTAAGTGTGGAATTAAATAATCAAGTCACATACAGGCACATGCCAAATGTGGGACTGGATTGATCATGACTGCCATGGTGATAGGAAGAAGAGGGAAAACAAGAAAACACAACTATTTAATATTAGAATAACAACATTTAAAAATATTTAACCATATCTTAGGAATTATTCCTCTACTGAGTTGTATGGCAATGCTAAAATGGATTGCTGACCAGGATAAATTTATCTGGTATTACAGATTTCATGATTTTTTCTTAATAGTCCTATAGATTAAATTCCTCCTACTAAAACTACATCTTTTGATTAAATTTGATTATTTATTCATTGTTTTGTGTCATAGTTCTTACTGTCCTTTAGCAAACTTCATGCAGAGTTTCTTTGCTTTCATCAATTTCCTGGCAATGAGCATGTGTTGTCCACATCATCTGCTACAAAGATTATTTTCACTTCCAGGTCCTTTCAAATGTTTTTCTTATAACACTGCCCTGTGTTGAGCATTTCTGGTGAGGAATCAGCTGCCTTCAACATTTCATGGGTACAAAGTGATCTCCTGATTGGTGGGGATTTCACACTCTTTATTGTAACACCTGAGTATCACACACCAAGGCAGAGTCCCTTTAATCAGTTTTGCTTTCCTTCTCTGTATGTGACAGGGAAGAGAACAGGAGATGCATTGAATTACTGGAGTTTTCATTTCCTCTCCCCTTCTGTCCCCTTTTTTTCATGCTGAAGGTTTTTTTGTTTGGGGTGTTGGTTGTGATTGTTTGTATGTGGTTCAGTCCTATCATTGTTATGGTAAAAATAAATATTCTCTGTTTTAAGATGGGTTAGAAATGGGTTATGAGAAGTATTCAATGCCATGGTTGCTGCTGATAGCATTCAGTAGCCCCAGATCCCTTCCTGATTCCTGTGTTCTAAGGCTCAGATATGTTTCAGAGACAGCCATCACCTTCCTCATGCTGCTCTCCACTTTTTGACTGAAAAATAAAGGACAAAGTGAAAAGGAGCCTAGAGATCCTACCCTCACAATCTAGAGGTGTTACAGGGATGCAGCAGAAACCCCTGGGGATGGGGTTTGCATTTTTTGCTCATGCAAGGAGCAGTTTGAGGCCCTGGCTCTCAGTCAGGTGCTTTATGTGCTCAGGAAAAGCTGGAACCCCAGTGCAAACTGGAGTGCTTGGCAGAGGCAGGGATTTCTCTGTGCTGTTTATGAGGTATATAAAAAGGTCAGTGTTACTTTATAGATTTTTAGTCTTAGCAGTATTTTCTTTTTTTTACGATGTATTTTTTCTTGTTTTCTATCAGGAATGGTTTTTGGTT
Source organism: Heliangelus exortis (assembly GCF_036169615.1). Lineage (NCBI taxonomy): Eukaryota > Metazoa > Chordata > Aves > Apodiformes > Trochilidae > Heliangelus > Heliangelus exortis. The sequence goes on from NC_092431.1 coordinate 21,188,240, forward strand.
TTGGATAGGGAATGCAGCTTTTTTCATTGGCTGGTGTGTTGGTGGAATAGATGCTGTGATTCTACATTCCAGACCCATTTTGATTGTGTTATTAGGAAAACAGTGCTCCTGGAATAATAAATGGTGGGTTTCTTTTAAGCAGTTGTCTGAAATTTTCTGAATCTGCAAAAGAGCAAATCAGAACAAGAGAAGACTGATGGAGGCTGCATTCCTTTTGTTTTAGCAGGCAGGTCATCCCTTGGCCTCTTGGCAAAACTCCACCCATTGTAATGGACCTACAGGAATTTCCAGAAGTTGCACTTTTGGACAATAACTTCTTGAGTATTTCAGACTCCATCTGCTGCTGCCAACATTACCAACTGGGGTTTGGGTTTGGAATGCTAATCTAGAAATAAAAGCAAGCAAATGGACAGTGGCAGATAGAAGAAGACTTAATAAGACTTTGCATGTGCTAGAAACACACTGGCCCCTATAGCAGATATCAGTAGCTTGTTCCTCAGTTAAGGGTGTTAAATAATTCAGTTGGGAAGGGGGTGATGTCTCCCATTTGAGTTGGAATTCATGTTTTTCTTTATCTTAGTGATTACTTAGAAGGGGAAAGAATTAATCCCGAGGTGTCACTTTGCCCAACCAGGTGCTTGGATTTTGCAAGGCTGATATGTGCTGAAACTCACAGGATAGCCAGAGAGCTGCAAAATGTTGGTTGTTTCATGGGATTGCATCCCTTTCTGTTCTGGTTCTCCCACAGATACCTATTTAGTCTCTTTTTCTGACCAGCTTTTTTTCCCCTAGGTACAGAAGTGGGTGTTAGGGAGCAGAATGAAAGCCCATTGATTTAAATGACATTATTTTAATGCTCAGGTGACTGCTCCCCTGGGTGGCCTGCAGTCCATAGGCCAAAGAGGGGTGAGATGGGTACCTGTCTGTGGCTGGGAGCAGCAAGGGAAGTCAGAATTCCAAGGATATAAGCAGGGGAGGGAATGTCCAGGCAGTGCACTGCCTCCAGAGCTTCCTAAGTTAAGTAGTAAGGGGACTTCTCCTTTTGTTCTGCCAAGCTGACCAACCTGAACTTCCTCAGACAAATTATCTGTTCTTCATCTTATTCTTTCAAAGGCATCTGCTGCTGTGAGGTTGTGGTGCAGGGCTTAAAATCTTCTCACAGAAACTGGTCCAATTTTTAACATACAGAGACATAGGTAGCAGGGTTAAACGTGAAGAACAGTGCTTGTTGTTAGTGTCTGTGAGTTAGCTCCTGAACACACAGTAGGGACAGAAAACTGTTTTCAGTCTTCAGTTAGGAGATGGGCTAAAGTTATACACCTGATTTAGGAGATGATATGGGATTTATTAGAAGGTAATGAAGTTAATCAAGGTCTGAAAAAGAATAAAGCTGAAATTCCCTTTACATGATAATATGCTCGTTCCTGATGAACCATTTCTGAAAAAGAAAAACTCCTTTTGTTTCCTCCCCATGATGCCTTTTGGCTTTTTGAGAGAAGTGATCAATCTGAAAAAACTAAAAGACTGATCACGACTCTGACAGCCACACACGCAGATGTATTTGAAAGGGCATCTTTCTTCCAAGATTTTGTTGCCTTTTATAAGTCAGAAGAGCCCTAAAATCATCCTGTGGTCTTGAGCCCAGACCTGTGGCAGTGTCAGGATCCTGCTGGGCTTTCAGTCTTCTGAAGCTGCTGCTAATGAAGGGGATGCAGGGCATGCAGCCTCCCCTTTGGAGGAGCTGTTGTCAGGACCTGCCTGGAGATGAAGGAGCAGATCCTCAGGATGTTTCAGCACCTCTCATCCCCTGGGACATGTTTTAACATGTTTGTATTTTCTGCTCTAGCCATCTGCAAGTAGCTACTGCTGTTTTCTAATTCGTACCCTATTTATTAGTAGGGGAAGTTATGTTTTCTCTTTTCAATTATTTTTATTTGTTTACTTTGTGACATTAGAAGCAGCAGTAAGGCCTTTAAAACAAGCAAGGGCTTAGATCACCACCACAGCAGGCTGGTCAGCTGCTTGCTTCTACAATTATAAGCAGCTACCCAAACTACAGAGTTTTTTTTTAATCCACTACAGAATTGATCTATATTATTTTCTCTCTAGCTGCAGATGCCCCTCAAGTCACCATCACCCATGCAGCTGAACAAGATGCTTGCTGAATGTTCCTTCCAACAGAACTGTTCTGTTCTGCCTTCTGTCCTGTGCTGGCATCCCTCTCTTGACTGACTCTTCTGCTCCCAAGGTACCTTGTCAGTCCCTTTGGTCTTTCCATCACCATCATCATCATCTCACTGTAATAATGTTGTGAAAATCTAGTTGGGATAAAAGTTTTTCATTCTTTTTCATCTCAAACTTCTCCCCAGTGTCTACCTTGTCCTTGTATGCTACCATGCAGATTGCTGTGTTAGCACATACCATAACATAAATATATATATATATATATATATTTATAGCACATCACACAGGCTGTCAGCAGATGAAGCAATCAGCAACATCTTGGCTGCCCACAGCCCTCCTAGCCAAGGCTCCCTGTGCCCAGGTCAGTGTTCTCTCATCCCCTTGGCATGAGAACCAGAAGCTGATTTTAGGAACACCAAAGTCAATGCAGACTGCAAAAACACTGCACCCCTGGGAATGTGCCCCACATCCTTTTTGTTCTGAGTGTAGATGGAGCCTAAATGAGAAACCTTTTGTATTTTGTAAACTAAGAAGGAGCTGAAGCAAATTTCTTCATACTTGGCAAACCCAGAATTGCTCTTTATGGAGACCAAGCATGGAAAGTTCTAGTCTGAAGGAATTATTTTTGTCAAAGTTATGACAAGTCTGAACATAAAATTTTGCATAGAAACCCCTCTCATTTTACTGTCTACGCTGACAGTAGAATACATTTATGTAAAAAATAAAATATGAGAAGTTAGATTTCTATTCACCAAACAATTGCTGGTAAGCAAAAAACAAACCCAGATCAGCATAATGATGTTTTTGTCAAGCGTAACAATTTTGGTTTGGCCCAAACACAGAGCTACAGATTTGGGCTTTCTGTCCCAGGCTGCCAAACATTTGTTTTCATTTAGCTCTCTGCATTTGTGCTTGTGCATATTGACAAGGAGGATTTGACTCCAAGAAGTATGATCCAAATCCCAACACAAACCCTTCCATGGACTTCACTGGGAGTTGGATCAGCACCTCAGTGAGGATGCTCAGAGTTAAACCAGCAGTTCTTTGTCATTGAAATCAATTATATTTTCCTATTAACTTCAGGCATTCCTGGAGCTAGCTTTAAAACACAATTTAAAAAAAAAAAAACACTAATGGGACATGTGGAGGCTTTTTATTCAGTGTATTTTGAGCAGATGGGGGCGAAAGAATTTAAGGACAGAGGACTGAAAGCTGGTATTAGCCAAACACAAACAATTAGAGGTTAGAAAAATGCAGAATTAGTGCTTCTAAAAGGGTATTGAAATGAATCAGCAGTCTTCATTCTGTGTAAACCATTTTTAGGCTGTAAAGAGGACTGGACTGGGCCTGCCTCCTTTCTGGTTCTGGATCAGAAAAGCAGCCCCATTCAGACAGGAGTTAAGAAATGCAACTTCAGTGTGTTCCTAACTCCTTGCTGAAGGAGATGTGGAATTAAACACATGCTTTAGTGATTTCCTGACATGGGGCTTTTATTTTCCTTCTGTGAATATTAGTGAAAGTACCTTTTTGTTCATAAGAATACTCATGAAAAGCACATTTAGAGCCCCTGGCTCAGATTTGCTTAATCTAATCAAGGAAGAGAAAGTCACAGGATTTATATTAGGGAACCAGTTGCACAATTTGTGGGTGACCATTAAATAATTTCAGATAGTAAAAATCATAACTTACAGTGTGCTCTCAGTTTGTTCATACTCATAATTTCCATTCTCTGGTTCTGGATGTCCTCTCAGCAAGGGACATTGTAATATTAGGGAAGATTTTTTGCTAGGAAATAGAAACACCTGAAAGAAACTTTGAATGGACTCTTTTCTCATATGGCAAGACAAAAGCAGAATTTCCTCCAAATGTGACAAGAGCTTCCATAAGTCTGCAAGACTTCCACAGGTCTGACTGAAAATAAATATATCCAAGCTAAAAAGACTTGCTAAAAGTTTTGCTTAAAGTACACCTCTGGAAATTAAAAAAGAGCTACCAGCCCTCACAGATACTTGCAGGTACCTTTCAAGCAATATTACCAATTTAATTTATGGAAGCTCAGATGGATATGACATTTGTGTGAAAAAAAAATGCATATTTGTGAAATGCCTTTGAGAACACATGGGAAAGCACTTTTTATGTTTTATATGTACAGATCCCATATGTTTTACTTAGACAAACTTCTAAGTGAAGATTTCTGGGTCAAATGAGCTCATTTATTGTTTGTAAACTAAGGACCCCATTGAATGCAGAGAAATTTAATTGGGGTCTAGCTAGGATTGGGGTTTTCAGTGGGAAGTGATACAGGTATGTCCATGTTTATTTAAACTTTTAGTGCTCATCCCTGATGAATGTATCTACTGGAACTATGTGAGTTTTTCCCTACTGATGTATGTGATGGTGGTAATCTGAAACCCAGGAGTCCACCAGCTCTCAAAGATCTGAATACAGTTAATGGAAATTAATCCCTTAGACAAGGTCAACAAATCAAATTCATGAGTTTTGTTGAAGAAAGGTGTTAATATTCAATAACATGAAGAAATAAAAGAATCTTTCAGAAGCAAATACATAAGAGATGATGAAACAGCTAATGCAGAATACAACAAGCAGGATTCACAAGCTTTCTTGAATTCAGGAGTTCTCATGTAGGCACTGCACACACACACACACAAATAACCAGTTATTGAGATTGTCATAAATAGCTCATGTGGGTGTGCTGAGGAAAGGCACAGAGATCAGTAAGAGTCATGATCCCATCATGGAATTAATGTGTCCTGCCTGGTGCTCAAACCTGTGTCACCCCACAGAATGACAGCTAATTGAGGTCATTACACAGGAGCCAGGGGCCTTGATGGTGGCAGCACTGCTGTCCTTTCCAGAATAATTATTAACCTGACCAAAGTGTGTCTTGGATTTGATGGTCTGCTGAAGCTATAAACATACAAGTGTTTCTGCAACCCATCAGGGGAGCTTTATCCAGCTTCTGCAGCCACCAGCATTGCCAGGAACCCCTCAGATCCAATTATTGGTGAGAAGCATGAGAACACCCCAACCAGACTGCACTGACACCCTCCTCCAACATGTCACTGCCTTGGTGCTTCCAGCAAGCTACACTCAGTGCTGAACAGCATGAGGAGCTCTTGTGGGCTCCTCTTGTTTCTTCCTACAAAACTATTTATTGATCACTGACAGCTCTCCAGACCATTTCCCATAATGAGCTTTTGACCTTGGAGTTAACATTAGGTGTGACCCTGCTGAATTGCTGGGATCTGCTGCTTCTCCTTCTCTTGGGAGACTCCTGGAAGGTGTTGTGTGTGACTTGTATGTGTCTCCATGGTGGCTGTAAAGGACATTTTGGGGTGTAAGGAATACCCAGCTCCCACTGTGGGCTGGGTGCATTTTGGTCCTTAGTATTGTGTCAGATCTGCAAAGAGCAAACAAAGCTGCTCTGTGTCCCCAAAAAGAAGTGTCCCCCAAATTCAGGCTTCCTTCCTCACCTTGCTTTGCCATCTGAGCTCGTGGGCAACGTGGCACTGCTTAGGGGGGGGGGGAACAGACCAAGTTTTGCCTTCAGAAACCAAATAAATGCTCTCTGAAGACAAAGGAGGCAGGGAAAGCTCTGGTTTTAAAATTGTCTCAGTTATTTCTAACCTTATTCTGAACTTCAGTACAGCTCCACTTGCAGAAAGAATCAGGGCATGTGTTAGGGATAGCCACGAGGGAGCTGGCAAGGCAGGAGCTGATTCCTAAGTAATGTTGTCTACAGTGGAAGGTAAAAATAGAATTTTATTTTATTGGGAAATACCATAACATAGACAGTGTAAGGAAAGCAGCTCTCTCTGACCACGAGGACATGGATCTTGACCCCTTTTTCACCTCAGTTCTCTCTGACCCTGATTAAGTTTTATGATTTTTTTTTTCTCTGTTTTTTTTCTCAGAAGGTGGTAACTCTGTGAGGAAGAAATAACACAAACCATTAGGACTTTTTCTAGTAGAGGGAGAAATGTGCATAATGTTATGTCATGTATTGTGGTTTGTTACTGATGATTTCATTGCAAGTTTTTTTTTTTGGAAAAGCTATGTAGGATAAATAAAACCCCCCAGCAAATAGCTTGCCTAATACTCCAGCTGTAAAGCCTGAAGAGAACAAGTCTGTGAGTGGTAAAAAAAAAAGCTCTGCTCTTGCACTGAACTCTTGTCCAAGGCACAGTCCCTCTGAGCTCCATGAGATGCCACACAGGAACAGGAGCTGCAGAACCTTCTGTAGAGTCTGGGTTTAATACTGTGGTGATCTGATGGTGAGCAGCCAGGCAAAGCTGTGTCCTCCTGTCTCATCTCTGCCCTTTCTGTCCCACTGCTTGCTCTGGTTCTGATGGTTCTGATCCTTCTGAAATAAAATAAGGCCCCTCCTTCATGTCTGCATGAACCACGTTGGCCTCCTTTTGCTGGAGGAAACATTCAGGGCTGTAACTTCAATGGCTCAAACTGGGATCCCTTAAAATATTTTTTAATTTTCTCCTCATTCTGGCACCAAGGCAGACGTGTAGGTGAGTCCAAGAGAAATATGAACTGTCCAAATATTATTTAGCATAAGTCATGAAGGTCCCAAATTCCCAACAAGATACATCAGATGGAATAGTTAGCACTTTGTATCCTTACAGTGGAAAATAGCAGGAGTTGTAAAGCTGAGATTATCCTAAATTAGGATTATTCAGGTTGTTTAGACCTCTGTGCACAGAGGAAATCGTGGAGTCTCATTGCTTCTGAAAGTAAGTGCATTGCCTTTTAACAGTATATATATGGAATTAGGCATCTCACAGCAGGTATCTGAGACTGATGATTTTTTTGTCTCTAAAATTTGCCAGTTACAATTTTGGAATAGTGCTGTGAGTTACTTTGTTCAGGTTCTGTTCTGATACGTTTTAAAAATCTGCTCTTTTAGTCATGGGAATAATTTGGTTTTAGCCAGTATTTGGCTTGAGTTGTTACTGAAGAAGGAGTTTTATATATAAAAACATAAAGCATGTAGTTTATTATAAATGTAAAGTCCAAATGATTTAAAGCCTGTGTCTAAAACTTGATTTAAGACCTTTAGCTTCCTTACCAGTTCTGGGATGGTTTGGCAGGTAGTCAAATCTCTGATTAAAATTTGAGAAATTCGTGTTCTTTTAAGCTATCCCTCTCTCTGTGCAGTAGTGAGCATGAAAAGAACACCAGAAGTAAGGAACTGTTAGGAGAGGGCTTGCCCTTGGCTTTCCTGCAGGGAGCAAAAGGCAGGAGAGGAGACATCCCCCAGCTCATTGCAGATGTGGTTGGGTTTTTAGCTGTGAGACAGGAGCAAGGTTGTGATGAGCCATTTGTCTGTGCTTGGGGAATTCACTGCAACACCTTCTGTGTCCATGGCCTGCATCTCCTCCCAAGGAGGGTCCATCCCAGTTGTCCTCACTCCATGGGGACTCCATCTGTCCCAGACCATAGAGACAGTCTTGGAGATCTGTGTCACCATTTGATTAACTGGACATGATGAAAGAAGTAGATGCGGTGCTGAATGGTAGGTTCTACAGAACCAAATAATGGACCATGGGACATCCATGACCCCATTCATGACCAGCTGATGTGTTTGAGCTGCTGTGTAACTTCTCAGCCTCGTGGTTTTTCTTGTCAAGCTCCCTGTGCCAGCAGAAGTTTCAAAGGGCAGACTTTTAGGACTCCCTTTGGGCACGTGAAGCTTCCACAGGTTGAGGAGAAATTTGGTGGAGCTGCAGAATTCATCCCTACAGGAGTGAAAATGTGTTCTTTGGGTCTAAAGGGACATACCAGCTTCAAACTTAAGGCAAAACTGCTTCAAGAAATATGAAGGAAAGAGGGTTGCATCTGACATGCCAGTTTCCTATGAAACCAATAAAAACAAATCCTAAATAGCATTTAAATTTTAGTGTTTGGGTCCTGGGCTTTATGTTAGCTGACACCAGTATAAATAGATATATTTTAACACCCAGTGAAGCTTATCACCTGATTTCTAAAAAGCAGTATTTCTCTCTTTTTTAGATTTTTTTAATTTACTATTTGCTTACCATCTCAGGAGATATGATCTTATAATACTGATTGTATTTTATGCCAGAGTTGTGGAATAATTCCTGGTTCTTTTCTTGCATCTTTTTCTTATGCTTAGGTTCCTATTTGGAAGAAAAGTTTCCCCAGGTTTATCAGTGTCTAGCCCTGAAAGTGGTTACCAACTGCATGTGGTCTCCACTTTTATTCTGCAAAGGGTGAGTAGAAACCCTCTGTGTGTGTGTTATGTTTGTAAATACTTTGGGCAATTGCTTAGCACTTGAGAATAGCTCCTCACTCCTTTTCTCCAGCCAACTGCTTGTAGATCTGTACAGATTTTAGTGCTAAAAAAAGCCTGCAAAATTGTAAACATGTTCAGGCATGTGAGAATCTATCAATCCAGTACATCTTGGAAATGCAAACCATATTTTGAAGGAAAATGATAGATGAGAAGACAGTATGAAGTTAAACTTAAGACTCTACTTGAGGTTTCTTTAGTCCTTTCTTGGCAAACATTTAAATCTCTTCTTCTTCTGCACCATATGTAGGTGCCAGCTGTGAATACTTCTTTCTTTCTCAGGTGGCACATTCCTTCTCTAGCTTGACATTCATTTTAACAAAATTTGGTAGAACTGAAAGGGAGGGGAGGGAGTGATTCAGTTGCTTTCAGGTAGGAATTCCAGGGGTGTCTCCAGAGCTGGAGGAATGAGTGCTTGGCAATGGAAGGGTGGATAAAAAATACCAAAGAAAAGTTTGCTTGGGGTGGGGAACATTTTAGGCCACTGCCCCTGGCAACACAGGTTCTAGTCTGTAACATCTAGTGTCTCCTTCTCACTCTTTCTCCCATCATCTCTCTGCTTCACTTGTTTCTTTGCTCATTTTATTATTAGGCACATTTATGGGAGGCAGGATTTATGGTCTCCTTTGGCTAATAAATGCTGAGGAATATGACTTAAAGTGAGGAATACACAGCAAGAGATGATGAACTCCTAATAAACAAATATCCTGTTTTCATTCAAATATTCTTAGTAACACAAACAAAACAAAGCAGACAAGGAAATGCAGCCAAAGTGTTATACAAGCCCTGGTGTAATTAAATAGGAGGGATTTCAGAATTTTCCAGAGGCCAAGAAGAGTTTCAAGTTATCATTCAGACTTTTCCACTCAGTTCTTCAGATGGTTTCATCCCATAATGTTGGATGGAGGCTTGGAAAAGGAGAACTGGAAGAACGACAAAGTAACCTTAGAGCTTTGTGAAATTTTCAGGGCCTCTCTTGTTCCATCTCTTCTCCTCAATGAAAGACTCTGACCTTAGAACTTGGCAGACTGTAGTACTTGAGGGCTGTGGGGCTTTGAAAAAGTTTCTAAGTTCTTGTTGTTGTCCTCATTCTGGTGAAAATAGCATCTTCCTCCAATCCCACATGATAATAACTGCAAAAGGTGTATTAATCCTGGTTAGTTGGCATTAGTGTTATCCATAGCAACATGCTGGAATTAAGTGTAATTTCTTGTGGTGTCACAGTGGCATGAAGACTGGGGAGTGATTAATGAGAGGGGAAAATCCAGATCATAGTCATCTGGATGCAACAACTGGTACTGAATAGGGCCCAGAACATCCTTAGCCAAGGGGACAGCTGTAATTACTGGACAGGGGTCTCTGGACTTGGAAGGAGTAAATAAAGAACTGGGAATCAAAATGGATAATAACTGATTGATACCTTCTGGACTGCTGCTGTGGCCAAAAGAGTTGATATGATCCATACACAAATAAGCAGAGGAATCTCAAGGCACATTTTATTTGGACTTGATCAGTGGCTGTTGGGCTTTAGCGTGCCCAAGCATCAAGAATTCAGGTCATATGGTCAGAAGCTGATCAAAAAAACATATCAGAAAGGGATTAGGAACACGCATGTTTTATATTTATCTTTATATTGTTTAGTCTGGCTATGAGAATCTTAATGGGTACTTGAGTCGTTGCCTATGCATGCTTATTAAAACTTGAAATAATTGGGATCACCAGTCTAGCAGAGAAAGCTGTCAGAAGATCCAAGGTCTGCAGGTTGGCACCTAGGTAAGTTTAGATTAAAAAGATGTGCAGTTCTAGTTACCAGGGGGACAGCTTTCTAAGGGTTGTTGTGGAGTCTGTCTCACTGCCAAGTTTTCATTACAATTGTTCATTTTTACAAAAGAGAATCACAATATTCATATTCACTGGAATTGGATTTTTTGCTTTTTGGGTCAGCAGCACCACAAACCAAATCAGTGTCAGTTTTTACACACTTTGCACCAAGTGAACCTTGCCTGAAGCTTTGTGCCCAAATCCATATTTGAACTTCTGTGCCTGGTCCATATCTTGCTCGTGGATCAACCCAAAGCCTGGGTCATGAAAACACTTGAATTTCACAAACTGTCATTTATTTAACTGATCTTTGTAGCTGGCTCTAAACCTTCTATTGTGTTGAAACAATGCCTGGCTTCAGCTGTCTTTAAATTTGGGGAAAGTCTGGATTTGAACTCCACAGCTTGGGAGCTTCTGGGGTTTTTTTTGTCTCTTCTGCACTCATGGGATTGCAGGCAAGTCCCAGGGGTACTGTTCTAGAAATGCCACGTGGCTGATGCCTTTAGAAGGGGATGAGGTTTCCCTGTCTGTTGAAATGATGCAATGCACCTTTCAGGTTATTTCCTGAACATTCCTACTGCCCTTGGTAAGAGTATGGGACAGATAAAACTCACAGATGATTTTATATTGTCACAACATCATCTTCTGCCTTAGTTTTACAAACTTTCATTTGCCCTTAGAGAGGTAAATCCCTCTAAAAACATGTTATGTTTGCAGCTGGTGTAAATATGTGTCAGACAATGTTGTGCTGAACACATCACCCAGAAGAGATTATTGTTTGCTCCAGGAAGGTGCAGAATTCCAGAGGATTGGAGCTGAGGTACAAACTCAGCTTTTCTGGATCACACTGAGTTACAAGCCACTGACAAGTGGGTGACACCAGCAGATCCCTGGGGTCATGAACAGCTTCTTGGAAATATTACTTTGGTGATCTTGAACTTACAAAGCTGCACTGACCTCTAAAGTTTTAAGACAGAATGACTTGATAAAAGGGTTCCCTTTAGCATTCTATGCCTTAAATAATTTGATTCTTTTCATGTAAATTTTGATTAAGAATCCTCATGCTGTCAGGCTTCCTTTCTCTTACTTCTTACACACCCTAAAGTGGATTTAGATGCTTTGGATTCATTTAGTTCCTTTTCTTGCAGAAACAAAACAGAAATATGATTCATTATATACACTTGATATGTTTTGTTTTCTCATCCTGTACCTTATTGGTAAATATTGATTCATGTTATATAATCATTGAAGGATGATATGATTGAAGTATCAGTATCTTATCCTATGTGGCATGAGAAAACAGGATTTTAGTTCCTACAACAGTACATCCAGTAATAGAGTGTGTCCCTGTAGTATGTTTTGCTGTCTTCTCGAGTAAAACCTTATACAAGGGTAAAAAATAAAGTGTCTGTTACACAGTTTAGGTAACAGGATCTGTATTATATTTAATTTCTATTCAGTCTCAACTAAAATTGCACAGCACTCAACTCTTTCCTCTCATGACCACACTTCCACCATAGCTGTCAGGCTTTTACTTGAGCTGTTGCATGGAGCTCGAGGTTTCCAGCCATCTGAAGAGTTTTTTAGGAGATAAAAGAGTTGGGTAGTCAGCTCCTGCTGGGTCTTAACAGTGACCGAGTATTTTTCACACTTCTGTAAAGGATTCCCCAAACACTGGCCTCTACAGGAACAGTAAAACCTCAGCTGAAATGCTGTGTCCACTTCCTCCAAACCCCTCTGGAAGATCTAAAATAAGTTTTTTAAATTTTGGACCAGCAGTGTAAGTGGATTGAAATTTTCTGAAGCTGCACTCTGCAAAATCTTGGATTATTTCTCTAAATAATTACACAGGAAAAGATGCATTTGGTATTTGTTATCCTTTAAAAAATGTATTTATCTTCTGGTAACTTGGAAGCATATTCCAGAATGCCTCGTCCAAATATAAAGTGTTAAATTTGGCCTCCAGAATGGGCATTCCAAGGTAAATTTTGTGCTGCAGCTTTTGTTTGGTGTGACTGTGTCTGAACCCAGGGCTGATCTCATGATCAGGGATGGAAAATGGATTTACCTCTCGTGAAAACAGATGAAGATCTAAACTGGCCCTTTGGTGAAAAGCTGCCTGCTTGGGAGATCATGACTTTTTCAGGGCTGTGAGGTATTCTGCTAGCATTTAATTCCTGTTTGGGGAATCTGCAATAATCTTGTTGTTTTGCCTGACCTGTTTTCTCTCTGAGTTGTTCCTCTGGCTCTCTGGAGCCCATTCCAATTTTTTAGCACTACTCGTTCAAGATTTTGCTTGTTAAGATGATGGGCCTGGATGAGCTCAAGGCACATCTAATATCTGCCTCTTTCTTCACTCTTTCTGAATTTTTTTACAATGTCCCTATTGTTTGGCATTTCATCCTACGATCTTGCTGCTTGCTGAACACTTTGGTAGTGGCAAGGTCACCCCCATGTGCTCTGCTCCAGCTCTTCATTAATGCTGAATATATTTGGAAAAAAGGGAAGGAAACAGGTACAGAACACACAAATACCTCAATGTTTTTGTAGCCTTTTGTTCTCTCTCTTTAGCATTAATGCTTGTGCCCTCAAACACACCCAAGCTTTTTTACAATCCACACTTTTATTTATTATTCTTTTAGTCCCTCTGCTATCCCTGACTCAGTTTCACCTCTCCATAATGAAGACACTATCTTTGACGTCTTATACTTTCTTCCCCACTGATATTCTCAGTAAGGTTTTCTGGCACCAAACTGAATTTTTTTATTTTTGCTTTGGGGACTGCTTGTTTGCTTCTCTTGACACAGTGACCATTTTCCTTTGCTTCCTCACTAGGTGAATTTGGGCCATACATTTGATATCTTCTCTTTCTGGAGCTTTCCTAGAAGGATTTTTATCTTTCATCCCTTCAGGAATCTTTTTCTTTTAGGCTCATCTGTGATACCTGTATGAAAACACCAGGTATGGAGCACAGATGCAGAAAGCCATCATTTTATTACTGATTTATTCAGAAAAATAAAAACTTTGGTGACCTGTTCGTGCAGTGCATCTGCATTTACGTAATTTTTTAAAATTGTGATTCGTGTTCTGATTGGTTGTGTCTGTAGAGAGAATATGGGACTGGAAGAGGAGAGCAAGGCAAGAAGGGGTCATTTTTTATGCAGAATGGTCAAATCAAAACAATTCTGCAGACAATTTAAGAAATCCCAGGGCAAAGGTCTGTCTGTAAACCAATGCATGTGATGGAGAAGGGAGCACGAGAGGGGATGAGTGCTCCTTGTCTCTGGTAATATTAGAAATAGGACTTTAAATGCAACAAGCCAGCAGCAGATGCATTCAAATCCAAACAGAGGGAGCAACTTCCCATGAAGGGTGCTCTGGCCTTGGGATACCCAGCACTGAGATTGGGATTTCAGTCAGGAAGATCTTGTTTCCCATCTCACTGGAGATTATGAGCATGTTTTGGGGAAAATATCACTCCATGCTTCCCTAGAAATCTGCTTATGGCTACAGGAGAAGGCAGTTTCCCTGCCTGGTCTGTTTGTTTCCATCCTTGGCATTTGGGCAGCCAGGTCCAGTTGCACTCCTGATCCTACATAGGAAATACCATTGCTCCTCAGCTCCTCCTGGTCTCCATCCTCACACTTCCACATTCTGTACTCCTTCAGATTTAAGCCAAAGTGTTGCAGAGGATAAAAAGTGTCATTACAAGTTCTCTTCTTATCCTTTAATTGCAGGAAATGTTTTCCTCAGCTGTGTGTTCCAGGGAGCTGAGACCAGGAGGAGCCTTCAGGGACATTGAAGTTCCATTCCAACTTCCAGTTCATGTTGGGCTTGCTTAAATACTCTTTTTTTTTCTTGATAGGAACCTGGGTGGGCCAAGTATAGATTTTTACAGGTGCTGTTGAAAGACTATCCTTGACCCAGAACAACTTCCCCAGGTTTTGTTTCATAACCAAATTAATAAGGAAAGCTTCTTAGGATTTTTTTTTTTTCAGAAGGCCCAGAAATGCTGTTTTCCCCTGTCTGTTCCTTAGCTACAGGTAAATGTTTTTGGCTGAAGTTTCCAGCAAGTGCCTCGCAAAGCAGATCCCCAGTTTTGGGAACCATCAGCCCCAAGTCCCACCTGGCAGAGCCACGTGAGAAATGCTGTGGGAGGAACGTGGGAGCTTCTGTAATGTTAAGCAGAGCATTAAAGTCCTGCAGGTCTCAGCAGCAGTGAATTACCCAGAGCCATGCACTGTCTGGAGCATTTCTACAATTCTGGGTCTAACTGTGGGATTAGGTAGAACTCTAGTAGGCTAAATCTCTATAAATTTTTTTTTTTAATTTTTTTTATTTTTAGGTTAGGCCTGGAAAATATTACTATGACCTGAAGGTGTCAACCATTTGTAATGCTGGATAATTTGTCATCAGGGTGCTTAAAAGCCATGTCCCAACATGGGCTGCATGCAGAGATTGTGTAGGAGGGTTAATCACCAGACCAAAATAAAGTCACTAAATTTTTGTTTCTTATATTCTGTTATGAATCATGTCCTATGCCAATTAAAACCATCTGTGCGTGTCTGTTTTCCAGTGATTTATCAACATACATTCTCTTTTTTCTCAGACATTCCAAGGAATCTTAACCTGGTATGGAAATGCTTTATATTTCTTTATAACAAAAATAAAAGACTGAAGTAAGTAGGTATGGCACATTGACCCCAAGGATTTTATGGGATAGAATATGGGAGACACTTGTGAATTCCCATAATAACCATGGCTTAGAGTTCTAGGTGGAGCACTGGCAAGGTCTTTAGCTGAGATTGCCTGAGAGTGGTGAAAAAGGGATGGGATCTTATCGGGAAAACCTCTTTTTTTTTTTTGGAAAACTGAAACAAAGCTAATTTTTTGAACCATAGCATTTGTAAAACTGGCAAGATACGACTTCAGAAAACCTTATACTCCATTATTTCTGTCTTACTGTTTAACTCTGTTCTGTGAGATAAAGAAACAGGTATCTCTTATGCAAGCTTGGCTGTGGCTTTGAGAATGTTCCTGATCTGAACAGGAGAGAAAAGTCAAACTTTCTTCCATGGGTACACCTGCCATTCCATTTTTCACCTAAAAGGAATTATTTTCTGAAGTGAGAGTAAGCCAAGGAGGGAAATTTTCAAATTGAAACTATTTTTGCAATTTTTTTTCTGGGAAGTTAATTTGTCATAAAATTTTCATGTACTTTTTTGTTTTGGTTTTTAATCTGCTGTTTTGTGTTGTGGTTTTTGGGGGTTTTTTTGGTGTTTGGTTGGTTGGTGTGCTGGCTGGTATTTTTTGATGTCTTCTACAGAGACAAAAATCCATGGCTGCCTCATGAATTGGCAGCTGGGATTTCAGTTGCTGTCACTATCTGATAGAGTCAGCTCATGGCAAATATGACAAATTCTTCCCTAAGTGATAAATGAATATTAATTAGAGCAGCAATAGGAAAGGAATTATTTCCTTCCTTCTTTCCAGTGCCACTTCCTTCCATCAGTGTGTTGCAGAGGAAAATTCTGGGTGTCTGTTACAACTTCCTCATCTTTCAGTTTATTTCTGAAAACAGGTTCTGTGTGAAATCTGCTAATTTAAAAATCCCTGGTTCTGATTCTACAGAGGGGAGAAGAATGTGACACCAAGCAGTTTCTCTGCCTCTTTTTTTTTTTTTTTTTTTTTGGTACAAGATTTCTGTTTTTCACTAGCTTGTTGGTCACCAAAACAGAATAATCATATATAGATCATAATGTCAAAAAATCATGTGCAAAGTTAGGCTTCTGAATTTGGCCATCCAAGTAATTAATAAGGTTTGACATCAAACTGGTCCACGGATTTAAGTGGCAGTTCTAAGTGCATGTGGAAAACTTCCTACTCATAATAACTCTTACAATATTTTTTTAATACACGTTTGTGTCTTTTTACTTTTCTAATATTTCACTTATCTTTTTTCAGCCTCCCTTGTGTGTCTTTTGTTAATGTGTGCATTCTGCAGTGGGAATTTATTGCTAGGAACTTGTCCAGATTCATAATCACACTTAAGTCAGTGCTTTTATTCTTAATTTCTTGAGTCGTGTGGTACAGGACCTTATGTTTGACATCACCCAGCTCAGAAAAACTTGGCCATTGAAACACTGATTCCATTGAAAAATATCTGGAGGGAAACCAATAGTCCAATATATCCTGCTAGACTCCACTCAGCCTCCTGGTCTTTTTCTTTGTGTTCTGCCTTGCAAAAACCTGGCTATCCTGACAAAAATGCACAAACATCAGAGCAAAATGGACGCACTCCATGTTCCTTGAAATGTCACATCTTGGCTGGGCTGGAGGTGTTTGTGTGCTTGCTTGGCCCCAGCAGTGGCTGCTTTTTATGTTGCTCTTTATCATACTGATGCTGAGTTAAAGACTGAAAAACCCTACAGAGACATCTGGTTCTTTGGTATTACCTTTGCACACTTTTTCCATATAATTTCTCATGTTTTACTTAGTTGAGTTTTAAATAACTCAAATGGTCAAATTTCTGTAATTTCTTTTGGATCTCTTCAATGATGTATGAAATGGCTTAGTTAAGACTAAGAAATAACATTCTCAAATAAGAATTTCCTTTTTTCCTCTGTAGGTCAGCATCCCTCTAAAAAAGAGTTGTTAAGTGATGTGTCAATACATTAAACTACAAAGAATCCCAGGATTGTCACGTCTGGAAAGGACCTTTAAGATCTCTGTGTCCAACTGTCAATTTAGGGAAAAAAAAAAATCACCATCCCACTACAGGATGTCCTGAAGTGCCTCATCTACAGAGTTTTTTAATCCCTGCAGGGATGGTGACTCCAGCTCCTCCCTCAGCAGCCCAGGGTATGTATAAGTCCAGTCTTGGAGAAAGTTAAGGATCTGGTGCTGTTTGTCTGCTTTATTTTAACCCAAATCAAATAGTGGATTGTGGTGGTAGGTGTTGGGGGTTTTTCAGGCCTTAAAAGCAAGAAGAAAATAGGAGATCAAATTGTTCTTAGGTTGGTTCTGTTCAACAGAGTTTCTGGTTTTAGTGAAAAAAAATTGAGTTTAGTAACTGGTTCTGAGAAACAAGTATCTGCCTTTAGAAGTCCTTGTAACAACTTCTCAGTTGTACAATATGGAAATGGGGAGAAAAGTGACAAAGTACTATTTAATGTTGTATCTCACTACATGTCACATCATAACTGGGATCTCTTCAGAAATAGTTAAATTTCTTTGCTGATTCACAAAATCTGACAATTACTCACAGGTCTGTTTAGAAATGGAGAGAAACCACTTCATTTGCTTGGTTTTATTTTTAAAGTTAAGTTACTAATTATGTTATAAAGTCTCTTGCCTGATTACCTGTGAATATCCATCCAGGACTGAAGAGGAATCCTTGGCTCAGCATCCTCTGTCCCACAGTGATGATCTGAGCCTTTCTCTTCTCTCCTTCCAGCTCTCAGTGTATCAGCATCTCCTTTAAGAAAAGGAAAACAACTTTTAAAGCTGTTTGCAACAACTTTAAATATTTTTCTTAAACTTTACATGGGCCACAAAAAGTTAGCTAAGCAGCACTGATCTATCAGTGTGGGGTTCAGCTCAGATCCATCAGGTGATGAGGAGAGAGAAGGAGAGAGGAGAAAGGCTGAAAACAGAGCTGTTGACTCGGGAGTCAGGAGCAGCTGATGCCTTTTCAGAGGAGCAGGACAAACATTTCTATTCAGCAGCAGCCCCCAGACATCCATATGCACGGGCACGCCTGGGGATTACAGGCTCTGGTTCTCATCCTCTGATTGCTGGGGGGAACTGGGAGCAGCCAGCTTTTTTTTTCCTGGGTTTTGTGGTCCTGCTTCATCTGCTGCTCCTCAGGCTGCCCTCCTGTCTGCTGGGTGGCAGGGAGATGGGAATGGGCACAGGGAAAGCACCAGCAGGTGGGTAATTATTAAAATCAGAAAATTCATGAAGTTCTCGAGAGCAGTTGGAAAGGTCAGGGCAAAATGAAGCAGTATGGAAATATCAAGACTGAAAAATAACATTAATTAAAAGAAATCTGCAGGGAGATCTGTTGCTATGTGCTCTACATCAATGGCATTTGTTGTAGGTGGAGTCTCGACCAGGATTTGGCCTCTGTGCCCTATCAAGCTAATAATGTTTTATGTGTTCCCAAATCCAGAATGAGGTGTGGGTGTTATCCTTTCTTTGGTACAATCCAGAATTATGCTGAGGTTTAAGATTACCTGAATTTGAAATTAAAAGTAAAATCTCAGCTGATTTTTTTTTTCCTGAAGATAGATTTGATCATTTAGATCCTATTCTGACTCATTTTCTTTCAAAATCAGAAGTTTGTCTCCATAAATAAGCGAATTTATTGTTCTACTGTGTAATGGACAGTGAATTGAAAAATATAAAACTCTTCATTGCTGTTCAGTATGGAAAAAGAAATACATTTATTGGCTTGATAAATGTGCCCCTCTGCAGTTGAGCTGGTGATAAATAGGTGTATTTGCAAGACTTAGGCAGTGAGAGGCTCTCAGTTTTGGTCCAGCACCACCAGTATTGGTTTTGGTTTTGCCACTAACTCTCCAGCACTGTTTGGTGCCAAATTTTCAAAGGAAAAAGAGTGTCTGTGTGCTGTGTGCTATAGACACTGCTGACACCAACTTAGGGATTCAGAATCAGGCAATGATTTCTGTTCGTGCTGCTTCCTGTTTTATCCCTATTCTTTTCCTGGTGAGATCATTGTTGATATATGTTACCCTTTAATTGGTAGATATGTAAAAAAATAACTTCTCCTCCACGAGAAAGTGGTCATGGGTTTGAAAGTCTCTGTATTAAGCCAGAGCTGAAAATTTGACAGTTGTGAGGACAATAGAAAATGTGAATTTTTTTGGCTATTTACAGATGAAAATTCAATTGTCTATAAATTTTGCATATACTGATGTTGGCATTGAGTCCAGCTTAATGACTGTTATTCATCTAAATCCAAGATATTCTGTTATTAGTTGTTAATAAGCTGGAGACATGGCTACAGCAGCACTCACAGAACAACGTTCAGTCTCTTACAAAGCCAAAGATAACTGAAGGGATAATGGGCTCCTACTTACATCTGTGGTCTGCCTTGAAAAGGCAGGAGATGCACAAAACAGAATAAAGGAAAATCTACTGGAGTGGAAACCTGTTAGTTCAGTTTGTCAAAAATCAGAAAGAGCAGAAAACAAAGAGAAGCAGCGTGATGAATGCAGCTCGCTCCATGGGAAGTGAGACTTGAGAGAAGGAGAGTTAAACCATTGTCTGCTCTGCACATTCCTCATCAGCATGCTGCCTTATGCAGTGGGAACATCTATTAATTACAATGGGATCATTAGTAGGTAAAAATTGTAACCATGGCTCTGGATGATACACACCAACTTGAAATGCTGCTGGCAGAGCCGGCGCGCCCCGAGGACGCCCGGTTACAGATCTCATCTCTGCATTCAGTCCTCAGCTCGGTGATTAAATGCTGCTGAATATCTTCCCCCCCTCAGTCTCTCCGTTGCCTGCTTTTATTTCCTGTGAAGATTTGGACCTCTGTTCTTTGCATCTCCTGCCATGGCTCAAGCTCCTGCTTCTTGGTGCTTTCATCCTGCCACGTCCAATAATCACGCACAGAAAGCGCCGGTGCAAGCCAGTTGGCTTGGGCTGCTGTCTTAAGGGAAGAGTGCATCTGTTTTTTGGATTAAATCATGCTTATAAAGTCGTGCTTATTCAGTTGACAGGGAAAAAAAAATGCATAATTTAAAGCTTTAATTTACTCTTGTGCTAAAAGATTTCAGGGCCTTAATTCACCCTCGTTTTATCCTTCTCGAGCGCTACAAAATTAGAGTTCATTATGGTGATCCCAGCCTCTGCTTTTGTCTTGGTTGGAGCCACAAAAAACTCTTTGCCAGGGATGTCGACTTCCCTCAACAAGCCTTTCAAGGCCTGCAAGCTATCTGGTGTTTTCCCAGCAGGCTAATTAGGATGGATTAGTGCCCATCCCAGGGACTGGGGGGATGAGCCAAAAGCAGAAGGGAAGGTGAATTGCAGTGCCAAGCACTTCCAGCTCTGCAGAGGCTCCTGCCCTGGGACACAAGGTAAGGTACTGCAGGAGAGCAGGGTACAGATTCACAGGTGAGGAATTTCCATGGCAAAACAACACCTCAAGTGTGGAACATTGAGCTCGTGACTAGAGCTGCTGATGATTTGGCTGGCTCGTTCCAATAGCACTCGTTTTGTGACTAAAATGCAGGCAAATTCCAAAATAAAACATGGCTGTGAATACAAACAGTTTCATTAGCAAAACATCAAAATGTTCTCTGTAGAAAGAGAAAAAAAGATTTTATTTTTCTGACCAGAAAAATTAATAGAAACCACCATTGTTTTGTGGTTTATTTTTTATTTCACTTCCAAAGTCTAATTTCTTTCATGACAAGTTTGGCTAAAAAATTTTCACTTAAATCTCTTCTTTTAATATATGTCTGTAGGGATCCTGTTCTCTTAAAAAGTAGATTAGCCCTGGTGGGATTGATGGTCAGCACAGAAAAAGGGAGCATCTGGCACACAACTGATCTCTGGTTAAGTTGGACCTGAAAAAAAGGTCTAATGTGTAATGTAGAAGTGATTATTCCCTCTTTGGCTAAAAGGGCAGTGCAGATGGGTGCTTCACACAGGTATCCATCCAGTGACCTTTGAAGTGAGGTGAGATGATTCCTGCTTTTAAATCCTTTTGCAGCATTGGGCTTCAGAAACAAGCAAGTAAGATCAAAGGTGGAAATTTAGACTTGGGAAAAACCATTGCTCTCTGGTGGCAAAGTATGAGAAATTGAAAGTCCCTGAAAGTGAGCAGAGACTGAAATGATCTTCCCTGCCCAGGAGGAGTCTCAGCTCTGTGCCAGCCCCAGCAATGAGCCTGGGGTGAAAACCCTCTTGGGGATATCTGGGAAATGGATCCAGGGTCCTGTGGTACTTCACAAACAGAATCATTGGAATTATCCACTACTTACCAAAAATTAGTCAGAATTATTACATGATGGTTAATAAGCAGTAACTAACAAGAGAGTTGGAAGTTTTTCCTGTGCTTTCAAATGCATGTAAGGTATTGAAATACTCCAGAGACTGAAGAAGATTTTGGCAGAACAAAAAATTTCCTCAGCACTGGCAGCTCCATTTGGCTTCAGGAAGCAACCTGAAGATTTGACAGCATCTTGGTTTGTGTGTGCTTTTGATAGGAGACAGATCTGGCTGAAACATCCAGTGCCAGGGATTTATAGAATATTTGGGCAAAGGTACAAGGTCAGTCTTACAGGATTGTGCACACTGAAGCTCTGCCACTGCAGACTCACTGAATTTCCCTCTGTCAGTCTGGCTCCCACCACAGCTCTGTACCTGTCCTAAGGAAAAAAATCCATCAGTGCAAGGTGTGCAGGAGCTGTGGGATCCCTCTGGATGGCCCCACAGCATCCTGCAGCAGGGAAGAGCTGGAAGCTGGGCCTCTGCTCCTCTGAATGTTTTCTCAAGAGAAGAAACTTCTGTTGTGTTTTTTTTGGGCTTGTTTTGGGAGCTCAAGGACCTCTTAGTTTCTTAGTTTGGGAATTCCTTCAGTGGCTCTATTTTTTTTTTTTTAATAGGGTTTCTCATGGTGGCAGTTAAAAGGAAAAAAAAGCCCAAAACCTCCTGTTCATTGCCTATAAGGTGTACAGAGCCAATCCTCATGTTAATTACATGCCAAAGAGTAATGAATGATCCCACACCTTTATTCTGTGGGGAATAACCTGGTGTTTGTCAGTTGGAGCTTTGTGTGTTAAATGAACACCCCAAAAGACAACTTTGCCCCAGTCCCATTCTGTGAGGACAGAGCCTGGTTCAGTGGGTTCTGAAGTCTGAAAGCTTTGGGGCTGTGGGAGCAGCAGCCTGACACAGTTCTGCAGACACCCCAAGTCTGAGCTTTGTGGTGCTGATTGGCTTTGTGGTGCTCATTCATATGCTCCAAGAGGCTGGTCCTGGTGAGAATAATAAGTTAAAAAAAAAAAAAAAAAATCTTCAGAGCTAAAAAACTGTTCTGATTACCAAGTATTACGGCATAATTGTCTAATTTTGCAGCTTTGGAGAGTGTGTATGTTCTCAGAATTAATTAGTGTGGAGTGTAACTGCTTTTAAAAATGTCATTCCTTTCAAAACTATGTGGTTAGAAACGTATGCCTCAGGGAATACACACTTCATTATTATTCAATATAAAAGTTTATTGTTCATTACATGGAAAATTGCAGTCGAGGCATTTCACAGCTTCAAGAAGGATTATTATCCCTGATTAAGTTGTGGAAATATTTTTCATGGGTCTGTAAATTGAAATAATTTTATGTGAAATGCATTCAGAGAAATATTTATGCAAAAAGATAAGTGAAGTCAGTGATTTAAGAGGAAAAATCAGCAGGCAATTTAGAGAAAAGCAGCACAAAAAAGAACTTCAGGAACATTTCTGGGAAATACCTAGCACTGTAACAGGACAAAAATGTGCCCCCAACCCGTGGCCCCAATATGATTTGTTTTATATCTTGTTAAAGAGCCTCATTAAAGTGGGGCTTGGTGTTAACCCTTCCTGGTTTTGGTAACCTATATGCAAATTAAATTTCAGATGGGTGTGTATGGAGGGAAGGGAAGTTCTGACTTGAATGGAGACTGTCCTCATACATTGCATTTTATATTTCTTTTTCCAGCCCCCCTTCAAACCAGATTTTATGATACATATCTGAGCTCAGCATCGTGACCTTTTGCTTGCTGCTGCCTGAATATGGCAGCATCCCAAAACATGTGAACATCTTCTGGAAATTTCCTTAAAATGTGCTAGAACAAAGTCTTTTGGAGGTCCAAAAGCAGAGCCTAGATGTAGCTGGTGCAGATACTTTCAGGGAGAAGAGACTTTTACACTCCAAACAATCTGACAAAGATAAGCCATCTGCTTAATTTTTATTATTAAATTAATTTTTATTCTTATGTGCTTTTATGCTTAACTTTTATTCTTATGTGCCATAACACACAGAGAAATTACATCTTTCGTCATCAAAAGTTTTAGTACACAGATATTTAAAACATAACAAGAAAAATATTATTATTTTCCAGGAAAATAAAGAAAATCTAATCTGTGTTGCTGGTGATACATCTTGAAACATTCAGAAACATCTGATAGTTAATGGTGAGGAGCTGGATACTGAGATACAGCATTCCTGGTTTGGGATGGGAAGATTGGAAAATTCCTTGCAGACCTCTGGGAAAGGCTGAGTGTCCAGTTTGCAGTAAGCAGAGTCTGAATTAGGTGAGATTCTTCTCTTCTTCTTAAAAATCTCTTGCATAAAATTGTCTCTGTTTTATCTTTGTTTTTTTAAACAAGCAAAAGAAACAGTCATTGCTCATGTCTTGGAATGCTTGCAAGTCAGGTTTGAGTATTAAGGAAAGTAATGCTGGGATGTTACCTCTTCCAGCCTATAAACAGGGAAATTATATAAATGTTGCTAAACCTTTTGCTGATATCTGGTGAGCACTACTCAATACTGAGAAAAATGTCCTGACAAAAAACTTCAATGTTTTCCTTTCTCTCAGAGGTAGAAGATCTATCATTTTCTCCCATGACCTTGAGTTCTTTATCTGTCTGTGTGATGTACAGAAGGAAAAGGGAAGAGTAACATGGATTGCAACATACTGACAATAACTGGTTCTAAATCTCATTCTGTAAATTGGATAAGTAGTTTACACCATTCTATGGACTTCTAAAAACTTTGTTAAAATGAGCATTTCAGCGGAAAGATATAGAAAAGAACCTGAACTCATTTGAGACTGGATTAATCCTGGCCTGGATTACTGCTCTTTGGAACTCCCTTCAGAGTATCTCTTTTCTAATTACAGCCTCTTGTCTGAAAAAAAATCATTTTTGCAGATATTGCCAAGCCTCAGAAATGCTTCCTGATCCCAGCTTGTCTCCAAACTGGCTGCTTTGCTGGCCAAGCACATCCCTGCAGCAGGAGGATGCTTCCACACCAAGTGTCAGAATCTTGCAGCCCAGAAACCAAGCAGCCACGGCCCTGGGCAGCTTGACACAAGACCAAATGCAGCAGTGGTTTTGCTGAGCTGTGCCAGTCAAAGAGCACTGATTTTACCTCCATTATAAATCACTTAAACCCAGTCCTATCTGCTGGGGAAACTGACCTTCAGGAAGTCTTCATTTATTCTTCAGAAAATTAGTGAATGGCAAATATTGATCTGTGTGCTAGAAGTGCTGGTGAGAACATTGTGAAATTTAGACTAAAATAAAGGTTGGCATTTTTAGCATAGCATTTACATGAGAAACACAGCCCATGGACCCCTCATATTTCTAATTACTCATGTTGGCAGAGGAAATTTCACCTCTTGTGGATGTGACTTAGCCTGAGATTTGGTTTTAAACAGCTGCAGTCAGTGCTTTTTCTCACTCTGATCTTTCAGCCTCGATGAAACCAAAGACACCATCTACACATATATAAAACTGAACAGGTTTGTTTTCACATTCTGTGCTCATGTGCTCTTTATTTGCTTTTAAATGCCTTCCTGGGAAACCTGAATGCATCCTTCTTTGTGTTGTCCTGGATCCTTGCTGTGTTCTCAGGACAGCAAGAGGTGGAGGTGAGCAAGCTGTTCCCTTTGGGAGCCATGTGCCAATCCAATGGGAGCCTTCCCAGGCTGGGAATGTGTTGAAACTGGGGAACTAATATTGCTGAAGACATGGTCTTGGGCTGCTCTCACTCAGAAGAAAACATGTCCAGTCATTCCCAGTAGGTGAATGTGAACATTTTCTGTTTCTTCTCTGGTGACAGAAAGGTTTCTGTCTCTTTTTTTCAGAATGGAAATAGAGTTTGCGTTTTTCTGATTTAATGTGACATACCAAGAGACTTGTCTGTGAAAGATGATTTCTCTTTATGCAATACGGGAAGGAAATCTCCACACATTTTATGACTTGGAACAGGTTTCTACCTTCAGAGATGCATTATCCCACTCTTTAATATATAGAGAGCCTTGTGTAGAAAAAAAATCCTTAATCATAGACTTGATTTGTTTTCAGACTAACTGGGCTCATTTTTGATTAAGGGCTCTCAGTTGAATGCAAAAAACCTTTGTTGTTTGGATTATGTACTTTGTTATGTGATTTGTTAGCACAGCAGCTCTTCTATTTTTATTTTTTCCCCCCAACACTTTATCACATTTTACAGTGTCAGTCTGACAGAACTTTCCTTCTGAGGGCAACCCCAAGTTGTAGTGATAGGGGTGAAGTGGTAGCACATGTTGGAGGTGTTTGTGTTGGATGGTACAATGATAAAATATCCAAACCTTCTCCCTACTGTTGCTCAACTCCTGGTAGCACCTCTGCTGCTCTGCTGAGTATGGGATTTGTTTTGTTAATAATTTGTGCCACCTTGCCCGGCCACACAGAACCACTTCCTTGTATTTGTTCATCCATTCCTCAGCAGCACTTTTTGTAATTTGTGTTCATAAATCAAGTTAGAAATGAGGGATGTGAAACGTAAAGTTGTATGCCTGGATTTTTTGTGTACCATTTTTTAAAATTTAGCCTCCAAACTCATAAAGTGCTTGGAATCTTCCTACTTAAAAATGTTTTTTAGCATCAGACTACTCTATCAAATGAGTGAATATTCAGTTTAGTATATCAGAAATATTGAACTTAAGTGTATTATGTACTTGATTTGTCTTAGAAATCAAGATGGTGTGTGAACATCTCCCTTTCTCCAGTATTTTCTATCAACTTAACCCCCTCTCTCTTGTTTGTGATCACCACCCTTAACAACAGGGGCCCGGGGGACACAAATTCAAGGAGGGGTGCAAGTTTAAATAACAAAATCCTCCCCCAGCCCTATCAAATGATTAATCCCTGCTGTACTTCAGGGATCACAACCTATTGTCATTTTTTGCATGTCAAAGCAGTTACTGCAATTGATGGCATGCTCTCTTTATAACAGAATCCAAAAGTATTTTAAACCATTCATCTATTTACAGATGTTTCCAATTACCCCATGAAATTTAACAGAGGATTGGCAATGTCTCATTTGAGGTTTTAAAGGGCTCTTTTATAGCAGTTGCACACAATGCTTTTGTGTCCTGTGGCTCATGCAGGACTGAAGGTTGATTTACCTGCTAAGGGGCACATAAAAGTGAATTTCTTTGACTGCATTCACAGTGGGATCCCATTAAATGTTTTGTCATAGCATTTTAGTCAGTTAACAGTTGAAGTGAGGACATTTTTCCTGGACCAAGGGGGAACCAAGTCATTACCTACCAGTGGGGAAAAAATCTGCTCACCAGTGGTCTACAGTTTTGGTCTACATGCCCTTTTTTCACTGGCTTTTGTTAAAATAAAAATTGAGATTTTTAGTTTTATATATACATATATATATGTACATATAAGGGAAGACTTTACTATTAGTTAATACTGTTTAAGGGCATATTTTAACCTCATTTTCTATCCAAGTGGTGTACAGAACTATGCTGAAACAATTATCCAAAGTTTCAAGATGATGAAGAGGAACTTAAAAATCAGTGTAAGGCAGGTATGCAGCTGAATGCTCCTTTTCCTTTCCCTTTCCAGGTAAATCTCAGTTAAAGAGAGCTTCACCATAGCCTCAGGAATGTTCTCTCTGAAGCAGTTGCAGCTAATCCATGAGTCAGTCTGGAACAATTTAGAGGAATTCCTTACTGCAGTGTCAGGCAAGTGTATGTGGATATTTGTTTCTTTCAAATCACTCTTAAGTAATCTTAATGACACAAATACAAATTAAGTCTTTAACTAAGTCACTCATGTAGTGAGCAATCTCTTCAGGCTTTCCAGAAAAAGAAATTTACTCACAAATGGTTTTTGTACCAGGGCTGCAAGAAACCTATAGAGCATCCCAAATGGTGCAGTTTGCACTTTATTGGTATTTATTGAACCAGTTGCTGTTGGGAACTTGTGCTATTAGAGCTACAGGCTTTTGATTGTGTATTAGGTCTGTCCTGCATGGATAATTTCAAAGATACTCTATTTTTTCTAAGGTGCAGATACTCTTGGATCTAGCTTTGATTCTGGTGCTACCTTTGGGCCTTTTCAAGGTTTAAACAACATCACTTCCATTTATCATCATCTGCAGTGTTCATCTGCCAGCATAAAATCTAAGAGCAGATGAAGGGCTAGAAGCCACGTGTGTAAATGCAGAGTAGCCTTGGCATGTGTGTAACTCCCTTGTAATTGTGTCTGAGAACAAGAAGGGGGAATGAAGCTGCTGAGGAAGCAGTTCTGCTGAGCATCACTGCACCAAGTGTGTCAGGAGATGCAGCCCCTGGAAGGGAGGTTTGCACTCTGCATAGGGGAGTGTTTGCAGCACTGGATGGAAGGAAGAATGCACACAGTTACAATTATAATAAGATATGAATTGCACTTTGTGTAGATGTTTTCTGGCTATTCTCCCAGCCCTGCATTTGGAACTCTTGGTCCAAGTCCCACTGAAATAAAGAAAACTTTATTTTCATTTACTTCTTCCGGGCGGGACCACATCTATCCAGTAATTCAGCTGCAGTTAGGGCCCAAACTTACTACTGAAGTAAGTGACTAACTCTTCCTGCCTTCAGAAAATGTGCCTTGGCATAGTGTATATTATGAAATGTTAAGTGTTTTAACAACTGAAGCCTCTGTGTTCCGTGGAGCTCTGGTGTGATATCCAGAAGGGTCAGGAGATAGCAGTGTGATGCCATTCCTCCTGTTGGAATGACAAAAGTCTCTCCACATATTGTTTCCATCAGTATTGCTGTCATATCACCAGTGTCTTCATACTCTGCCAATTTATATTCTTGAGATGTTTTTGTCTCGAGAATAGATTTTTTTTTTCCCCCCACACTCTTCATTATTTTTCCTAAGTTAATAACCCACGTGGGGCCAAATTTGGAAAAATTAACTAGAGGGTTCTGGTTTTTGTTTTTTTGTGTTGTTTTTTTTTCTCATTTGCATTTATTTATTTTCTAATTCGTTCAACTGAAAGATGCCAAATAAATTGGTGAACAGGACAGTCTGAAGCTGTTAACATACATAATGATTTTAGTTTGTATTCCCCGTTGACTCGGGAAAAGTCATTTTCTTCTCTCCTTCAGGCTTTTGGTGCACTGTAAAATGAGAACAGGAATGCTTTTGTGTTTCCCTAACCAAAGTGTTTTCAGGGTCACACTGAACCAGGCATCCCCACTGATGAGCACTTTCATGCACGAGTGCTTTTGTTGGGGTCAGGGAAATTCTGGTTTGAGTTGGGGTCCAGAAGCTCTCCCTGAGTCACCTCCAGTTTCTGGTGAGCAGTGAGGGCAGTGCATGCAGCATGAGAGCAGTAATGCCATACAGGTCATCTCAACAGCCATGGAAACAGGTACCTAAACCCTCATGTTTGGAGTACTTTGCATTTTGAGAGGCTGACAACTTTCTAACATGATCATGTTACAGCTGTTGGTCCAAACCCCTCAGACCTCTGATCAGTTTGCATGCAGACAAATCTATTTAGAGCTTAAACAGTGGGATGTGCTTCAGTGAGATCTGCACCATTCCAGAAAAATGAAAACAAAGCACTGATTGGCAATTTACTTGGCAAATTGTAAAGTCAAGACTTTGACTTCTACCAGAAGCAACTCAATGTTTGCTTTTGCAATGAGCATTTTAACCATAAGCAGTGACTCTGATCCATTAGGGTGGAAAGTGTGGAAGTTCTTGTGGGATTGCTGTTTATTGGCTTTTGACAGCTACTCAGATGGAAGGACAGGGTAATAAGGAGTGATCAGAGAATCTTCTGAGTTGGAAGGGACCCATCAGGACCATCAAGTCCAACTCCTGTCCCTGTGCAGGGCACCCCAGCATCACACTGTGTCCTCAGAGTCATCCAAGCACCTCTTGAACTCAGGCAGGGTTGGTGCTGTGACCACTGCCTTACAGCTCCTGTACCTGCCAGACAAAAGGCAGTTTATAGGAATAGCTTCTGTTCCTTGTTTATAGGTGGATCATTTTCAATGACATTCCCTCCTGAGCCCAGTCTAGGCATCAGGTTACATTAAGCAGCCCATCAGTTCCACATTGCAAGTACAACTTTCAAAGTAGCATTATCTGGCTCTGTAATATTACTACTATTTACATTTTTTTCTTCTTTTTCTAGACCTCTTGCTGTCTCAGGGATAATTCTGCTGACACTTTATGGCTTGGGAACCCTGGCACGTGTAGTTTGCCCAAGCCCTTCCAAACACCTGCTTGTCACACACGATGCAGCTGAAATTCATGGTGAGTGACAAAGGGCTCTGTGCTCCTCCCCGTGCACGGGAGGGAGCAGCCCAGAATATTGTGCATGTTAGACACAGAGGGATGTCTTTAAAGGACTTGCAGGGGGTTTATTTTCTAGCCTGAAGGTTTTCAATACTTTCAGGCTGTAGCCAATACTCTGGCAGGGCAGCACTGGCATCTTTACCAGAAAATTACTGCTCCTGTTCAGCTTAATCCTAACTGGGGTGCAAGGTGGTGTGAAAAAATGTGGTCTTGTGAGCATGGGAGACGAGTAATTACACAGGGTACCTTTGTTTCTATATATTTAAGAATAAGTTATTGCTTTATGTTAATAATTTGTATGCAGCAATCCCCATTTAACCTGTTCTGTCCATTCTATGTAGATCACATTTGGTTGCTGTCAGAGCACTCCATTACATCTTGCAAAAGTTGTACTTTATTTGGTGCTGTTCGTTCTTGATTAGTATTATTTGATTATTTTATTAGGTGTTGACAGTGTACTCGACAGGATCAGGTTTTCAGTGTTGCCTTCCAGGGTCTTCCTGTTGTCTTTCTGAAAATGATGATTTGTAGATGTATTACTGTGCTAGATGATGATTGAGAAGTTTTTTGCATTAGTTCTTCTAAATTTGATATTGCACAGTTCAAAACTGTGTAAGTTAACAAGCACTGGCTGTTGGGAGGGGAATCAGAAAGCTGAAGAAATTGTTATATTTGAATGCAGCTCAGTGTGAGTGAGTTTTGTCTTTGCCTGAGGATAAGGCTGTGTTGTTATGTACCTGAGAGCAGTCCCCCAGCAAGGAGCAGCCTCCATCAGCTCTGCAGAGCTTTAACTCCCCTTTCAGATGTGGGCAATCTTTGTTAGAGCTGTCCTCTGCAGCCTTACAAATGTTCCTCTGAAAAGCAAAACCATGGGGCATCCATTTTTATGTGTATTCCATGCTGCTTTAGAGTAAATTGTGCAGGGAAATTCCACCATTAATGGTGTGTAACCTCATTAATGGCTTAGGCCAGGAGAATCTTAAATTAGGCTTGCATTCTGCAGGAGAAGTTAGAGCACTCATACAAGTAGTTGCTATTTGAATATCTCCCTAAAGCATAAAATAAATGCATTAGCAGATTTTGGACCCAAAAGCTTGAAATAAAAGGGGGATGGAAGGGGGAGAAAACAGCTATTAAAGCCTGAAGTGATAATGAAAAGTAGGGTAGCCAACAAACTGATCTTTCCTTTAGGAGACTGGGGTTTGGCTCGTGTATTTTCTAAAGCACTGTATCTAATCTCTTAGCTGGTTTGTTTTTATTTTACTACGATGTAATATTCCAATTTTATTTCTTCTCACTGCTCCAGTGATCTTTTTTACTACTGCTATATGTTGCCTCAAGGAAAGACACCACTCTGGTTCTATAGATGATACCAGAACTGGCAAACAGAAGGTGTTGGTTCTTTCTAGAATAAGAGATGGCAAGTTTTAAATAGCTGTAATTAGATCCCTTGATCACTTTTATGTGAAGTGTTATATATATATATATATATATATAGTCATTAGAACTGACAGAGATGAGGTTAGCTTCTGGTTTTTATCAGTTTCTTTCTAGCATTTTTATCACAAATTGTTGCCTGTGATTTCTAATGATTTATTTTCTGAAAAAAAAAACACCAAAAAAAAAAAAAGCTATGTTTTCTCTTGTTTATATTTGAACTATATGTGTTGAGACAGAATAGACAGCAGCAGAGTAACAGATTCATTCTTCCAGTGTTCAAGAGCCTGATCTTATATTTGCACTACATTGATTAGGATAAGTTATGGAATAAATCCCAAATTATAGACTAGTGAAAAATGCAAGTGGATTCTGTATGAACCTAGAGACCTTGTGTCAGGATAACACAGATGAGCAGGATCTTTAGCAAATGCCCAAAAGGGAGTTGGTTTTAGCCCCTGAAAGCAAGTGTAGGAAAAAAAAACAACACAGTTTGACTTGAGCTGTTCAGTGTTGTATTTAAAAAAACCATTACTAAGCATTGAAAAACTTCTCAACCTGACACATCACAGTGAAAATTCTTTCATGAAAAATAGGCTTTTTTCTCAGAAAGGGTATGAATCCCTTTTCTATCAGAAATAAGGCTCCAAACCATTCAAGCACTTCTAGTTTGGTAGGTGCCAGGGGTTTCTACCCTGTATATGCAGATACATAAGCACATGCTTAACTTCTAGCATTATTAAGTCCCACTCATGACATGAAGATTTAAGCATCTGCTTCCATCTCTGCCTCGTGGCCACTTCCAACAGAAAAGTTCCATAAGGTGTTGAAGAAGGTCCAACACTGACTGAACAAGAGTACCAAATGCTTCCAAAGCAGCAAGCCAAGCACAGAGCTGGCTTAATAGGATGCTGAATTACAATAAGTAAATTATATCTAACCCTGCTGACAGAAGGCTCTGGGCTGGGTCCAGGCTTGAGGCCAGAGTGAAATTTCTCATGTAGCAGGTAATCAGTAAGAGGAGAAAGCAGCTGGAAGGGAAGGGCCTCTCTGACAAAACAAGAAGGTACTCTGGGAGCCAAGTTTTATCCTGGTAACCTTTTCAGTAGCACAGAGACAACTGAGGGTGCTCTTCATTATCTGAACTTCAAAGGAGTTGAATTAATTGGAGAGAAAATGGATGATATTGTTGAAGCAGGCTACTTCGTTGGTCATAAGTGTGAGGAATGGGTCATTAGGTTCACCTGTTACTTTTCTAAATATTTCTATGTAAGCAAAGTCCATAAGTAATTTCAAATGAAGGTTAATTAGTTATAAAGGATTACTAGGCTGGCATGACCTCCTTCAGAGTGTTTAACCTGAGCACTGTGATGACATTCAAAACCCTCTGTGACCACTTTTTCCTGCTAGACTCTTCCATGACCCCCATCCCATCAAACCAGTGAGGCTGGGGATTCCTTCTCCTTTGTGATAATGTTTTCAGAGCAAGTGTCTCTAGGGTTTGGTGCAGGTTTGGGTGAATAACCCAACACCCCTGATTGATGTCCAGGGGTGATGGGATCACTCAGCTGCTCTGTACCCTTTCTTTTAGGGACTTCTTCCCAAGAACATACTTGAAGTGTCTGCATAGTGTGGACAGGTTTAGAACAGTTTGCAAGTAACTTGAGCAGATTTTGTAGAATAAATTATGATTTGTGCTGTATATCTGGATTGATGTTTCCAATTAGTTTTCCTGGTGAAAAGGCAGTCAGTTTTTCTGTGAGATGCAGAGAATGGGGCTGGGTGGGTCCTGTAGAAAGTGATGTTCCTGAGTTCTGGCTCCTTGTGTGACACCCACAGCACCCAGTGCTGGTGGTGGGACTGAGCTCAGTTACTGGTAATGTTGTGTTCCCATGGTGCCAGAGGCAGGAACCCGAGGGAATGAGGGAATTGAGGGCAGGATGTCACTAGCAGGAGAGGAGCTGGCTTAGCAAGCAGGCAGGGCTGGTGGGATTCATTGCAGCTCTGGAAGCAGAGTGCCAGGCAGGAGGTGCAGGAGGATCTGCCCATCTGGGGGGTAACCTGGACAAGGTAGTTCTCTGTTCTGAGGATCAGAGGCAAAATAACCAGCATGGAACAGATCAGCCTGAAATACCCATTCTGAAAAACTCCTGAGCAGCTGAAACCAAAGCAGATAGAATTCTTTGGCAGCCATTCCTGTAGATATAGCTACCACTTAAAATCTGAATATTTCCAGGCTCTAAGTGCTGCTATCACAGAGATTACCATATCACCACAGGCTGTCATTTTGCCTCTTATCAACACCACGTGAAATCCTTGTGGATACAAAGACAGATTCATCTTCAGGATACTTGGCATACCAGCCCTGTAGAGTCATTCTTCAGTATTGTCAGAAAACATCTTCTGCTCAGCCACCACACAGCCTGACTCTGGCTTTGAAATGGCTCTGGTGTCAGCATCCAGCCCCTGGCAGAGCAGTCACAAACATTTCAGCACTCGCAGAGCAATGGATTTGTCTCCAGCATCTTTCCCTTGCACAGGAACCAATCATCCAAGAATAATTTTCTACTGCTATTGCTAACCTTCTAGTGGGAGCTCATACACAATAATTAGTCCTCTGAAATAGATTCTGGAGAGTGTATTTATCTTTTTTTCTTGCAAGTTTTCTTCTTTTTTTTCATTTAGTAACTCCCGAAAATATTTTACTGTTTAAAATATTTTTTTTTTAAAAACCAAATCCTTTGTGATGAGTAAAGTACCACTAGAGCCATTTTGAGCATTAAACACCATGTATGGGAAATCCCTGGAGTTTTGCTACAGTATGGCTTTAAAATTACAATAAAATTATAGAGCTGGAAGAAGAATCATAGCTGTACAGAAGGAAGCTAATACAGCTCTTCACATGTCTGTTTAATAAAGAATCCTTCAGTTCTCACTTTAAGAAGAAAATGGTAAAGGTTCATTAAGCTTGGTACCATAATACATGCTACATTTATTGAAGAAAAAACATTAGGGCAATACCCAAGGCCCTTAGTTGTAATGTGTTCAGAAAGCAAAATAATTAAATTGATATTGTTTCCTTTTTAGACAGGGCCTCTCCCATGGGAAGGAATATTACTTGGCTACCCCAGTAATGGTTCTCTATCTATGCAGCCACCTATTATGGTAAATTAAAACCTCTCCCTATTTATCAAACAGCCAAAACTAATAAACAAAACGATGGCATTAAGAGTAAGCTGCTACTAGACTCCTACTTCCTGCACCAGAGTATTATTTAGAGTTGTTAGTATTAGTATTATTTAGAGTTGTTAGTATTAGTATTATTTAGAGTTGTTAGTATTAGTATTATTTAGAGCTGTTAGTATTAATTAGTATTATTTGGAATTGAATTCAGACAAAGCATCTGCTCCTTAGGGAACACTGAGACATGGTACTGACACCAGCTCTTTATATGTGAACATGAAAATCAAATTGTTTTGCAGTCCCTGTGGTTGGGAACAGCTTCTACTGGGAAAAAAACCTCACCAAAATTCCTTCAGAAGGTTTTGAGAAATAGGTTGTTAAAATGAATGCCTAAAGCATTGTTTATATTAAGTAGTGGTAACTGGAAGACAGCAATACATCTATAAAATTAAGGAGGTTTAAAGCAAAGCAAAAAAAGACAAAAAAGAAACCCAATGGTGTGGTAAACTTTTGCCCTTGTGATTTTATTTATTTAGTTTTATAAGCAAAGTGTTATTGTTATTGGTTTTTTTGCAGCTGGGTTTTTCAGCACCAGAAACTCAGGATGTCCTTCAGTGTAGTATTTCTCTTAGTCAATCCCAGCCTCTCTAATTTTAATTTGTAAGGCAATTCCTCACATCAGTGAAGTTGTACTCTATGTAACCTATGCAGCAGGCAGAAAAAAATCCAAGGTACCGGTTGAAATTCATGCTACAGGTTGCATGATACGTACACTCAAAAAAGGTGAACCAAAATTTGAATTTGCAGCCATTTTGAAAGATGAAATAGTGCATTCAGACACTTCTCTACAAGGCCACCAGACACCCAAGTAATGCCTGTGTGTAATACACTCACACAGAAGGAAAACAAGGAATGGAAATGTGATACCTCAGCCACTGCCAGGCAGTAATGACCAGTGGAATCCAGCTAACATAGACAATTTAATTTTAATGCCTAGTGGGAATTTGATTTAAGCAATTAGGGAAAATTCTGAACTTGGTCCAAATCATGCATCTCTCAATTTTATTTTCTACAAGAGCCGTCAGCATTCTTGGCCTCTAAAAATACATGTAATAAGTCTCCTGAAAACTTTTTAAGCAGGGTTGGAAGTTTGTTCCCATAATAGTGACATGGAAGTGAGTGAGGCTACTTGCAAAAGGGAAAATATATATATATATATATAAATGTGTTTAAGTGTTTGCAGGATCTCATGCTAAGTACTTGGAACAGAAAGCTGTTCCTTTGCCTGCCTCACCAGCCTCCAGGGACAGAGAAATTCCCAGGTGCAGTTGCAGGTCCTCAGGGTGAAGTAGATGGAGCTGAGAGTAGGAGTCACCAGGAAAGCTCAGGGATTTCTTAGAAACACTGCTTAGAGTGTCTGATTGTTGTTATGGTATAGGTGGAATTAAAGGGGAATAAAGCTCTCATGAACATCCATGGAGCTGCAGCCATGGCTGGGACATCACTGGCAGCCAGTGGAGTAACCAGCTCCACTCTGGTCCCTCAACCTCTACTCCCATTTAACATCTTTTATTATTCTACCACATGAATCTGGACTGCAGCCACTCACCATAAGACAGACTGGACTAATAAATCTCTGGCACATGTAACCACCATGTTTAATATAAAACAACCCGTGCACTTTTTTTTTTTAATATGATTTATAAAATAGAACACGAAGCTACCTACATGGTCTTTTCTAGCAACAGCAGATCCAGTTATTTATCACACGTTTAATTATGAACAGCAACTCAGCCATGTTACCTGACCTGAAGGCCTTATGATTACCTGATCCAACATATTTCACGTGATAAAAATGTCAAGCTGAGAGAGCCCCACCAGTCTGGCTTTCTGTGAAATCTAATTATAAACAGCCATGTTAAAAAGGAGGTTAACAGTTAAATAGTCAGGGCAGTTCTTCATTGTGTAAGTGTTTGTTTGGATGGAAATGATGGAAATGATGTCTGAGAGGGCACCAAGCAGCCTGGGATGCTGGTCTCTGTGTCCTAGTTGTACATACAGTGTAATATTCATTGTGCCAAACACAATGGGCAGCAGAGGGACAAATGACCCCAACCTTGAATGTAATTAGTTCTTATCTTGTCTGAAAATCTTCATTTCAGAATGTCACAAATGTTGAACTGTTTGTACTTCCAGCAATGGAAGGATGGAAAGAAAATAACAGTCAGGAAGAGTGTATATTCAGAATGTAAACATAAAGTCAGTTTTTACCTTTTTAGCCCAGAATGCAATTCACATGACCCTAAGGCTTTCCTAATACTCTGCATTCCCATCACTGTCCCATAGCACCTGCATTATCTGAGGGAAAACGAGGCCATGCAGTGTGCTAAAACTGATTTCATGTGTTCATCACTTAAATCCCAGTCTGAAAAATGTCCATAAAGTGAGAATTTAGATGTGGTTCATGCACAGAGATCCCATTGGCAACTTATTGATATCTGCATATCCCTCAGGGGATAAAAGTAGTGTGAGGCAGGATAATCATGCCAGGACTTACCCAAGAACTGTATTTCACTAACAAGGTGACTCAATTTAGAAGTTTTTCAGGCTAAACAAAATCAATATTGTTCTGGCTTTATTCTGCCTTCATTCTGGCTGCTTAACTGGTACCTGTGGGGCTCAGCTGGGCACAGCACCACTGGATGCATCCATCCCTCTCCCTGTACAGCCTCCATCTCCAGCCTGGATCACTCCAGCAGTCAGTGGATTTTTGGGAATGGGCTCAGGCTTTCCCTTAACTCCTAAGAAATGCTTCACAGGTCATGTCAGGGGGCTTTGGAATGCAAGGTTTAATTGTAGATGTTGAGTTTGAAGTTGTCATGAACTGTAGGATAAAAGGCCTGGGAAGAGTGGGTAAGCTGACAGGGGGAAATCCTGGCCTCATCAGTGCAGGAAAAAATTCTCATCTGCATCCTGAGTCTAGAGATTTGTCCCAAATAAGCATTCCTAAATGCTTCCCTGCATCTTGCACTTCTGCCTTGCTCCATATGAGTATTTTACTCAAGGTGGAAAAACTCCTGAGCTGAGGGAATGAAAGGAAGGAGCTTCTGCTTGTGGGAAACCCTTCTACACTTCCCATAGCAATAATAATAATAATAACAACAGTGGCAGCAATGATGATCATTCCTCCAGTCACAGTTTAGACTAAGAGCTCTAGCTGGAAGCTGAGATGATTGTGTGCTTGTGTAAGGCAGGTCTTGTGCAAACAAAATCAGAAGATAAACCATGTCCTTAAGATTGGTGCCATAAGATGTGTGCTATTGTACCTTTGACTAAAGATGAGAAATGCATTTTAGTATACACATTCTATGACTTTTCATTAAAAATAATTATTTTTCTGCCTGTTAAGTTCTAGAATATTGAAAAGAATTCATTTACTTTGATCTGTTAATCACATAATTTGATACTTATTAATTCTGTAGTTATATATATCAATACATTTAAATTTTTCTTCTGGGAAAGGAGTAAATATGTTTTTTATATATATTACACTAAGTCATACATTATGTCTCTAATGATGCTCTAACATCCATCAATATTTTCTGCAGAACACTAGGTCTTCCCATTCCTTTTCTGTGGGACAGGAGCTGAACCAAGATGACCTCATGCTACAGCTCTGCTCCTCTGGAAAAATGAAGCTGTCAACAACACAGGAAAAGGCTCAGAACCACAGGAAACCAAATGTTCCCAGGAGCTGGACTAAGACTGTGGAACTTGTTGCCAGACAAAATAAGAATGACCAGCACATGTGCCACAGTAAGTACCCAATGCAAGAACCTGGTGATCCAACCTGGCTTTCCTGGGATAGGCCTTTCAAGTATCCTTAGGCTGTAAGAGTAATAAATGCTCAAAAATATGCAGAGGTTGAAAAGGGTTGCAAGCTTACACGTAATTTCCTTGGAGAATGGCTGGATGTTACAGTGACAGTCTGATACAATCTGGATGAATAACCTGTTGCTAAAAAAAAAAGAAATAAAGCCAATGATCTCCTCCTGTCTTTAGAACATTTGAAGCATTTCTAAAGCCCTGTAAGATCTTACAAGCCCTGTACAATTCATTTATACTTACTGTTATTTCTTTTAACTCTCCAGAAAATATCACTTAATTGTCAGTAAACTTTATGTATGTACTGTATGTAGTGACTTTTAGTGTCATGTGTTCCTCCTAAAAGTGGTACAATTAATGAAGTTTAATAAGTGACTTTAGTGACCAGCAGCAATGTTTTCCTGCCTTTAGCTTTTGTGCCTCGTGCCAATCTTCAGTGAAATTCCCTGCAGCACTGACTTGAGGTGTTCTCTCAAAAAAGTAACTAAAATAACCCATCAGTTTAAAAGGTGCTTTTCCCTTTCCCAGGCTGTTTTGCTGAAACACTGACTCAAGGGATTCAGAGAGAGTGCTCTCATAATCATTGTGTGCTTGATATTAGAAAGAATAATAGGGCTAAATCTTCCCAAGAGAATACCAGTGCTATTGCTTAAAGTAATGTAAGCCCAGAAATCCCTGATTTCAGGCATCCTGCCTGGGTGAGGGACAGCTAAGGAAGCTGCAAGACGTGTGTGGTGTTGGGATGTCAGTGCAGGCTTGGCCTGACTCTTTTTTTCTGAGTCACATACCAAAATCTTCATGTGATTAAAAGCCACAGAAGATGCATCCCATGCAGGGAGGGGAAGAGGAGGTCCTGGAGTGATTCACAGACAGTAGCTGACAGCAGCTCCCCCAGGACCCATCAATTTCTGGTGGAGCAGGTCTAGCTCATGCCAGCCCTCTTGCTGGATCCCCGAGCAGCCCATTGATTTTGGCTCTAGCAGCTGCTGCTGGCTCATTTCCTTCCATGGCCAGACATTTGAATTCCTCATCCTTTTTTTGCCAGCAGCCTTCTGGCTGGCTGTGAGATTCAGCTCCCAGCTTGGGCCAGTGCTTACCCAGTGGTGCAGGGTCCTGCTGGGGTGGGTGAGGATCAGAGGAGGGAGCTGGAGCTGCTCTCTGGCTGCTGAACATGTTGGGAACCCAGAGAGAGATGCATGCAGCAAACAGAATGAGAGTTACTTCAGCCTCTGAGGGCAAAAAAAAAAAATATTCCTTTTGTATAAATGAACAAATGGGGCTTTTTGTTGTGACTTTGCAAGAATTGCACAGATCCAGTCTTTTAAGACCAAAGTCAGGTGGCAGGAAAGCCTGGGAACCTTAACCCATCTCTGATGCATGCAAAGCTTCACAAGCCCCAGCAGCTGATGTACTTGAAGGCAAGGAGCACATAAATCTGCAGAGACCTGGGGAGGAAGAAGGAATTGAAGTAGAAAAAAATCAGCTTTGACAGAAAGCGGTATAAAGGCATACTTTAAATTAAGTAATGTCTCAGTTTTTTGCTTATATACATATATATATACACATACACGTGTATTTTTTTATATATAGACACCAACCTAAGTGCTTTTGAGGACTGAAAAATTGCTCAGTGGTAGTGGAACCAGACAGGCAGTCTCCAAATGCTGGCTGTACTTGAAATAAGAAATCTTCAAAAGCTGTAGTGGTGTGAGGCAGCACAAAATATCAACAGAAAAACAGAAGTGAGTGAGTGGACATGGTGTGTTTCCCCATTTGCTGGCCCAGCAGCATACCTGGAGACAGATCCCTTCTGAAAGGGTCCTTAAATGTTTTCCCCACCTGATTCTTTCTGGAAAAGTGGTGCAGGGCCCCTGCTTTCTTCACACAAGTGAGGCCAAATGGAGCTTGAAACGGTTCATCTGCTCTGCATCCTGACCTGCCTTTTTCCTGCCTTCAGGCACTGAGGCTTCTGCTGCTGGATATTATATTCCTACATCCCTTTGAGATAATGGCAAATACCCTCTCCTTTCAAAAGAACTGGTATTTAAACACTTTGCTTTCTCAGGTTTTGGATACTGGGTATCCTGTGGGGAAACTGTGCTTCCTGATGCTGCAGCTTCTGTCCTTAGGACCCTTCTGTGTCCTTCCATTAGAGAGGGAACCCAGCCCAGCATCCCATGGGGAGGACTGGCAGAGTCACTGGTGCAGGATGAGGGAAGTGGGGAAGGGCTTGGCTTTTGCCAAGGGATTGGCTTCTAATCACAGCTGAAACCCTCTGGTTCATGTGCTGGAGGAGACAGGGACGTCTTTGTGCTACTGGTAATTTTGTGAGGTGCCTGACCACTCCAAACTGAAGTGGGAAAAACCCCATAAACCTGGTGAGATAAGCATGCTTAATGGCATTAAGCAGTAATAGGGAATGCTGAATGCTGCTTGGGGAAGAGTAATGGTTGAAGACAAGAGTAAGCAAGTGAGAGTAATATCTGTATTACCTTCAAGATGCTTTCTTGGGCTGGGCACTGCCTTAGGGATCCCTTTGAAGGAATCCTAAACATAGGAAATGTCCTGGTAGTGTCACGTGTTGTGAGTCTTCCTCTCTTAACTCTGAGCTTAAAAATCAGCAAAGTCCCTTGGTAGGTGTTTGATAACCAATGCTAACCTTCCTAGCTGAAAGAGTTTCAGGAAAAAGAATCATAAATTTAAGTATAAAAAAACAGTGAAGCAAAATCCAGAAGACCAAACCCAAACCTTGTGCTCTCTAAAAACAAAGCATTGAATGTGATCCTTTGAAACAGTGTGAGAAAGAATTTCTCCCTCTAGATGTTCAAAAATTCTTGCTCTTTTAAAATATATAAAAAAGAGAGAAGCTCCCATGAAAATGAGTACTTTTTCTTTTCCTTGGAAAAGTGCCTTTATTTCAACAATACCATTAACCTAGATAAAACTTCATGAAAAAAGAGCAGAGTGTTTTGCACACTCCTCAGCATGGGTGGGGAGTCAGATGGCCAATTATTCAATTGGAACAACACTTGAATTAGTGAGTTAGATGAAAAGCAGCTTCCTCTAACATACAAATGAGTGCATGATGCTGAATAGCTGCTCAGATTTGCTATCAGCTTCTGAGACATTTTGTGTAAAACTCTGATTTCTGCTTGGCTGCTTAGCACAAAACTTGCATAAGGGGCAAGGAGGGGGACACTGGGTGCCTGTTCAGGGCACTCTTTCTAATAGTGTGGTTTTTTCCCTTGGCTGTGGCACCTGGAGGAGGTGTTAATAATCTGCACAATGATCTGCAGTGATGCTTAACAGCTCTATACACAAAACTGGGATAAGAATTGAAGCTGCTCTTTGCCATCCATCAGAATGAAGTGGATTTATTGAGGGGAATATGTGACAAGGGAAAAAAGGAGGTGGTAGTAACTGGAAGCAAGGGAAGTGCAAGCTGGCTGCCTAAAGGCATGCAACTCATATCTGAGTGGGCATAAAAGCTTCTCTACAGGCATATGAGGCACTCAGATCTTCACCCCAATTGTGTGGCTTGAAATCAGAAATATCTCCACTTCCTTCATTGAATTTATTCCAGATTCAAGCAGTGTAACTGAGATAAAATAATTCATGAGAGACACTCAGGATCTTGCTCTTTTGGTAGCAGCCATGCTAGGAGTCTGTGCTGTTCTCATCTTCTCACACCAGGACAGGCTGTATTTTCTGTGGTTCTCTCTCTTTACAGGCAGCTGTTGCCTCTACTGAAAGATTTGTGAAGAAGGGGGGAGAGGTTGTTTGGAAATTAAGTATTTCTGAAATGGTGGCAGTCCAGAGCCTGCGTTAAGCTTTTCCAAGATGCTTTCCTTGTCTAGTCATGACAATTTTGTTTTTCCTCACACATACCTCCAAATGGGCCCCTGCAGTGTGTTTTGTACATCAGATTTTGCCTTCAGCACTGACTTGTTATGTGTCTTCTTTAAACAGAACTGGAAACTTCAGGTAGACATTGCCATAGAAACTCAGGATGATTTTTGCAAGCTTCTTTCTTATTCTTCACCCCTGCAGCTTTGTACCCCTCTCTCTAAGCAGCTGTGTACTTGATTATTTAGTCAGATGAGGCTTTTGGTTTATTATGATTTTTATTTTGGAGCAGAGGCAGCTTGCAGCAACAAGGCAAAACAGCTTGTTACAATTTGACTATTTTATCTCCCAAAGGAAGAAAGTGTACTCCAGCATTAAAAATAACAGTGCTGGCCTTCTTCCAACCCAAAATATAGCAGTACTGTGAGTTAATGTTGAGAGGAGATAAGAGAAGCAGTTTTTGCAGGAACAGTTTTAGTGTCATAAGCAGAACTGGTACCGTGGTCATGACATAGATTAAAATCTGAATTTGTTTCAAAATGCATTTATTGCAGCACTGACTTAGACAGGACAAATGAATGCACACAGGGCACACAGCACTGCAATACAAGATGCTAGGGCATCTGGCAAAAAATTATAGGTTTAATGCAAGTGCATTGAGCTGTCTCAGGAGGGAGATCCTGATTAAAAGTCTCTAGCTAAGGAGTAAAGAGTGAGGAATAAAGAATAAAGTCAAAAGTCAGAAAGGGCAAATGGAGGGAAGGGAGAAAGCCAAAGGAAGGTGGACAGAATCTGACAGGATTGGAAGGAATGGGATTCAGCACTAAAGCTGGCAGTCTGAAGGAGAAAAAAACCATAAAAATATTGGGAGGACATTTATGAAATGGAAATAACAACTTGGACGGTTGTGGAAGGGTCAGAGAGAGTGAAAAGTGTTTGAAAGTGTCTGTAGGAATGCAAGATGCATGACGACAAAAACAAAGAGAGCAGAAATACACAGAATATTGGCATCATTAATCTAACTGGAACAGAGAGAGGAAGCAAAAATCTGTTAGTG
The DNA here is from genome assembly GCF_036169615.1 of Heliangelus exortis. Taxonomy (NCBI): domain Eukaryota; kingdom Metazoa; phylum Chordata; class Aves; order Apodiformes; family Trochilidae; genus Heliangelus; species Heliangelus exortis. The sequence continues at coordinate 21,231,377 of NC_092431.1, forward strand.
ATAAATAGAGTAAGATAATATATAGATCATACAGAAGGGAACAGATGGGAGAGAGGTTTGGAAATAAATAAAACTGGGGATGATGGGAGAACACGTAAATTGGCAAAAAAAAATAGTGCATGCTTGGAAACTCTGCTTAACCTCAGCTCCCACTGTCTGTGAGAGTCATTTTCCAGTTGTTGAATGGGTTTCTGCTGCATCTGAACAGGATGGTTTGGAGAATGTGGGTTTTTTTCTCTGTAAAAAAAAATACACCTGGATACAACTGCAGCCATCCTTACAAGTGCAGTGGTATTTCCAATCTGCCAGTCCTGTCCTTGGTGTCTGCTGAGCTGCCCAGGGGATTGGGGCATCCTCAGTTTGTCAGAGCAGCTTTATTGGGGGGGTGAGTGGCTCATCAGTAACATACTGAAATCAAAACAGCAGTGAAAATTGCTTGGAAAAAAAAAAATGTGACTTGATCTATGAAAAGGCAGTCACATCCAATTGTAAGGAACTTTTTTTTCAAAAAAGGAAGTTTAAAGCTGATGAAGCGTAGCTCAGTGTCTGCTGAGCTGCCTTGAATCCTCCTGATTTCACAGTGAAGTAACTTGGTTTCAAACTCTTTCACTGAATCTGATATTTCAAGTAGAAAGGGGTGAAAGCTCCAGACAGTTTTCAAAGAGCTGGACCTGAATTGTCACTGGAGGATTTATTACTTTGGATGAGTACAGATGCATTCCTAGGCACAGTTATAACTCTGAGCTCTCAGTCTGGTCCTTAGGTCCCTGTTCCAACTATAACCCTGTCCCTTACCCAAATCTTCATACCTGGGGGGATTGCTTCTCCACACATGGAGGTGCATGGCAGGAGGATGCTGGCAGTGTGGCTGCTGAGAGGGCTGTGATGCCCCTGTCCTGGCAGAGCTGGGACCTCACCCACACCTCATGGACCTCTCATGTGGGATGGATGGGATGGGATGGGATGGATGGGATGGGATGGGATGGGATGGGAAGGGAAGGGATGGGAGCTTGAGGCCAAGCATGGGCTGTGGGTGCCAAGGGTGTAGCAGGAGTAAATTCTGGCATTTATTGACTGAAATGCTAAGGTTCATGTGGGGGCTTAATCCCCACCACTGGGGTATCAGCCTGGGGCTCAGGAGCAGGAAGGACACAGGTCTGGGACTGTGCTCTGAGGGTTATCTGCAGAGAGCAGAATTAGATTAATTCTTGGGAAGGAGTGTGAGGGTGCTGGGCCCCTGGCACACGTTGCCCAGAGGAGTTTTGGGATTTGCCAGATCACTGGAAGTGTTCAGGGCCAGATGGATGGGACTGTGAGCACCTGGTCTAGGGGGAGGTGGCCCTGATCACACAGAGGGCTTGAAACTATATGACCTTTAGGGTCCCTGCCAACCCAACCATTCTGTAATTCCATTACTAGTGCACAACCTTCACTCTTCCCAGCCCCTCTTGTGGCCTTGGTTCATTTTCTTCCCACTCACTTTTGTAGCATTGCAGCTCTGCTTCATTTTACACCCCTGGCTTTGCATCCTTAGTGCAGTTTTCCTGTCTCTCTGCACTTGTTAATAATATTTGCACCAGGTCAGAGGTTAACACAGTGCTTGGTATTATGTGGTATTTTTCTCAATGGATTGAGGAGTGAGTGTACATAACACAATTCTTTTTAAAAATCCAGTATCTTGTGTGTTTCCAAGGCTGCAGCAATCATTGCAGTGCTTACCCCTTTTTATTTTTAGTAGTGAAATAAGCTTGGTTGTGGTACTTGTGTCCTCTTTCCAAGATAAATGACAGTGTTCTCATCTTTTTTACTGTCTCTCTTTTTTTTTTTTTTTTCTTTCCTTTGGAGGAGCCATATTTAGCAAATTGTTTGAGCATTACAGCTCAAATAAAGTTTTACCTTTTATAGGTTTTAGCCTGTCTAGTTAGGCACACTGATGTCAGCTGCTAGTGACTGCAGCAGGCTCTACACAGAACAAACCAAAGACATATTTTCTCTATCTTGAGAATACTGTAACTCTCCAACAATCTTAAAATAATTGTTGCACCTCATATTTTCAAGTCACTGGCAGGAACACTAATCTTCTACAGCTTAGTACACTCTATTAAAAATGAGTAATATACATATTGATCATTATGCTTCTCTGAGCTGATGAGGCATCTCTTGGGGATGAAACCACAGTACCATATGGCTTTAATGTACTCGATAGAGTTCTCCAAATAACCACTATAAATTATATTTCATAATTATGCTGGGCAGCAAGAGTGTTAGTCTTCCAAACTGTCAATAATATATCATGACTGTAGGTAAGAAGTTGATTATGCACAGGATGCAGTATTTAAGTAATTAGCAGCCAACCAATCCGTTTTGTAGCTGTGGTTTGTGACACTTGGAATGACACTCATTTGAACTTGGACATCCCATGATAAGAGGGGTGAGTAATGCAGCCAGCTAATTAAAAGTGATGGGGTAAGCAAAATGCAGCTTTCCTCTAGCAGTGGAGTTACTGTAGTGCAGTGCAGTCCCCTCACAAAGAGGTCCAGCAACTCATTGCAATTTTGAATGTAAATTTTAAATGGAAACATCCTTCTGAATATGAAAGTAGTTTACTGCCCAGTTCTGGCAAAGGGTGATGTAATAAATAGCTGAATTTAAATTTCAGGCAAAGCTATAAGCGTGGTTTCATTTGCCAGGGTTACATTATTCCCCCGTGTTTATTTGTCAACAAGTTAAATCATTAACACAAATCAATTTCAATCCCAATCTGGAGCGAGCCCCAGTCCATGAAATCAGCAGGATTACCTGTTAAACACTAACAGCAGGATCCTTGTTGGTTCTGACTTTACCAGCTGGCAGCAAACACGATGGCCTTTAAAAAATCTGAACCAGGAGGGAATAATTGAGAGAGCTGGTCATCAAGTTCAGAATACACACAAGAGCTGAGTCCAGAGATGAGTTTCTGGCAGCTCTGACTCCTCCCTTCTCCTTCAAAGGGGAAGGAAGCTGGATAACATACAAACATCTTGTTTGCTCTCCTCATGATTAAAGATCCCAGGGCATTTTCTGAGGGTGGAAGTTCAGCATTTTGATGAATGAGCTGCTGGCCAAAATCCTTTCTTCTTCCACCTTTTTAACTGTCCACTTTGTGCAGATTTTCAGTCTGGCTGGGGCTGATACTGCATGGGTGCTGCACCCCAGAAGTGGCCTGACAGCAAAATTCTGAGCAGAGGATAAAAAAGAATAAAGAAAAAAAGATAGAGCTAACGATATAAACCAAACACAACTATTTCTTCTCTGGCTCTTGCTTTTATTAGCTATTTAAAATATTAGATGATGTCTTAGACATCCATATGTGTGGGTGTTGGGTGGTAGAATTTCATTAGAAGAGAAACAGAATGCTAAAAATAAATTCTCCTTATTCTACACATGGTCACAATCAGTATTCTCCAACTTTGCCCTCTCTAATGTTACAGGACTTGTTGTAGCATGGAATTTAAGGCAAGTTTACAGTGTATAAATGTCATGCATTTGATGCTGTGATCTGTGCTAGCTGCCCTCATGGATAGTTTGCTGCACCTCCCTCCTGAGGTAGCAAACAGATTGGAAGATCTGAGGGATTCAGGACTTGCTTGGCAAACCCCTGGAAAATTGCAGGTTTTCCTGGTTTAATGGTGTACAGACCTCTGTCTCCTCACCAAAGAAGCAATGTTTTACAACATCCAGGATTCATGAGATCACAGATCTTTTCCCCAGAGCTGATGAATTAAAGGTTCCCTCTTTGAGCTGGAGCCAGAGCCAGACCCGAGTGGCACAGAGGGTAAGAAGCAGTGAACTGGGCAGGCATCAGTTTTTCATCTGTGTGGTGCTCAGCTGTGCCTGCTGGCAGGGAAGTGGGCATCAAAGTTTTGCTGAGCTTCTTCAAATAACACTTGAAGGTCTCAGCAAGATGAATTACATAGATGTAAGGAAGTGGAGAAAGACACAGATATCTTCACTTCAGTCCGTTTGGATTAAAACATGGTTTTGTTGCTGCTAAATATTCTGTGTTAGTGGGAAGGGCCTGACTCCTGGTGTGAGCTGTGCTTTTCTCTGTGACATGCTGGCTATATCTTACTTTTGCCCATTTCTCTTCACTTCCCTTGCTAGCCCACTTTCTCCATTTTCTTTCCAGGGCAGGGAGATGATGCACAATAAGTTTTCCCTTATTATGATGTCAGGAAATGCTTCTGGCTAGATATTAATCACCATAGATTAGTCATAGCCAAAGGACTCATCCTTTCCTCACTCAGAGTGCTCCTAAAAAGTTCATTTTGTCCCACACCAGCAGCACTCTGAAGAACTGTTGAGCAGCAGATGTATAAAACCCCTCTGAGTGATCCCATCCCAGAGATTTGTGTGCACTCTGCCTCCTCCAGGTCTGGCTTAAAGGTTCCAGTCCAGCCCAGCTCAGCTTCTGCAGTGAGGAGCACACTTGTAGGGCTAATAAAGGGTCAGCCCATGAATAACCCAGGCATTGCAGTTACTTAAAGGACACTGAGGATAAGAAACCCCAATAGTATTTGGTAGGCAAATCCAAATTCTTTCACACCTTTTTCTCTTCATGCATCTCCTGTTTTGCCTGATGTACTCATTGCCTCTTTTATGCAGGAGCAGCTACTTGTCTGATAACACCTGCTAGTCCTGGGCACTACTCTTTGCACCAGAAATACCAATGTACTTTTTAAAGACCTGTGTCATGGGAGACAATTACCTCTGGTTTTCAGAAGAGTGTCAAAAAGCTTTTTCCCTATTCTCGACCGTATGACCACACTACAAGACTTTAGCTATTTTCTGTATTCATCTTTTTCTCCTTAATTTATTTGTATATTTCAGACTCATCCCAGCAAACATCTTGAGCTACTGGCATAAAAAATTATTGCCATTACATTGAATAAATACACAGGAACTTCCAAGTGTAAGCAAAATGGGGCAAAGTTTGAAGAGAGATCTGCAGAATGGTATAGCACAGGCTTTTTCCCCTAGCTGGTCTTTTTTTTATGTCAGATATCAAACTCAGAAAGAATGATTTGTAAATTACAAGAAGGCTGAGGGTACCCAGAGCTAACATTGCCATTTTGCTCTCCTGTCTGAGCAGCTCACTGGGCTACTTCAGGTCCTGGGGTCCCCTCCATCTAAGTCACTCTGTGACTCTAAAAATCACAAGTTATTCAGTTACATTCCTGAAGTGCAGAGACAGAGGCCACCAGATAGATTTGCTCAATACACTATTTTTGAGTAGTAAGCAAATCAAAGAAAAGGTTTCATCTGCAGGCTAAGAATAATTTAAACTTTTTCTATAAACTCTGCTGTTAGAAGTGGAATGTGAATGAAATCACCTCTCGAGTAAAACTTTGCAACATGCTTCATGAAAGTTGGTGAGGAAAAAGTGAAAAAAGACACTGTATCAGCTTCAGACTGCCAGGGTATTTGTTTTATTGTATTTATCTAATATGAAATATGGCTACACAAATGACATGACTTTTCCAAAAAGTGCTGAAGGTTATTGAATAACCACTAGGAACTGGGATTCAAAGCTCTGGCTTTCTTCTACAGTCTCAGCCCTGTGGTGCTGGCATTGTACAGGAACCTTAGCTCAGTAGTAACTCAGACAGACAAGGCTACCAGCACTATTTCCTTTGCACATGCACTCAGTTTTACTTGGAGGTTCTCCTAGTTACATCCAGACTTGGCTCAGCACTGCTTAACTTGGGAGGTCTGACTGGCTCACAACACCAAACGATGTGGCTACAAGCCACTGCACTCATTTGGTCTCCATGTATTTGGATTCACCTTCTGATAATCAAATTTCTTTGGTTACTGTTCATCAGGCACTTGAAGAACATCCTCGGATGGAGAGAGCTTGCTTTACTAACTTGTAGCCTCTGAACTGGCTTCCTCAACCTCATCCCAAAAGTCATGAGTGTTCCTGAGTGGGTCCTAAAGGATTTCAGGGAGCCAGACAGGAAAGGGTGTTATTTACCCACTTTATAAAGAGTCTGGTGGAGTTGTGCCTGCTCAAGGGATCCCCAAACGATTGCTCTGGGGAATGGCTCCCTGTCCTGACATGCAGAAATATCAGGGTCTGATATTAACCAATGAAGCAGGGAACACACTCTGAATTGTTGCTTATCCCTGTGAAGAGGTGTTGGCCTCTTGAAATGAGATTTTTGCCTAGCAAGAGAATGTTTAAATTTGGTCTTTCTGTGAGCAGTTTCACAGGGATTCACCTCCTGAAAGTTCCTGCTGAAGAGGTGCCTTTTGGACACCGAAAGTGTGTGCTGCAGTAATGTCAGAATTCCCTGTGTGGGTATCAAAGATTAGAATTGCATATGTTATCTTAGTGTGTTTGCCCTCTTCAAAAAAATAAAAGGCAAAGCATAATCAGAAAGAACCCTTGGACATTTGGCTATAAAACACAGGAGACAAAAGAAATCAGGAAGTCTCTAGGATCTTCAGGAGGTTGGTTTTCTAGCCTTGTGACCCTAATTTTACCCTACTACCCACACCCACAGGTAGTGTGGGGACAGGGATCTGCTTCACATGGTTTGCTGAAAAGTTTGGAGAGGGCTCCAGGTGTGCTGAGGCAGAGGCTGCAATGTTTTCAGGAAGTGAAGTTTTCCCAGGAAATGCATGGAGAGAAGTTGAGTGTTCCCTCTCTGACATGAGCCTGGAGGAGGAGGTAGCAGGAAAATGTGATGAGAACAGTCTTTGTCTTTCTGAAAAGGAGGTTATGGCTGAAGATCACACATGCTGCACAATTTCTAGCTGGCTTTTGCTTCCCTGGGGTTTTGTGCAAGATTGCTTTGCCTAGGGGAAAAGTCTCTTGCTTCTTGAAATCCACTGTGACGTTACTGGTGAGGAGCAAGGAGCAGTGCAGGGCACTTTGCTGGCTGATCACTCCTCATCCTGCTTTCCATCTTGTACCATGTGGACACTGGGGCTTGGCTGGGCTAAAAAAACTGGAACTGGCAGCACTTACTCTGATTGTTCTTAAAATGATCAAACAGTAACACGGTTTGACAGAAATTTTATAAACCATCATGTCATAAAACAAAACCAGCACAAACTAGCTTGAGCAGGGAAGGTGTGTTTAAAAAGAAAAAAAAGTTAATGAGAAGCACATGAATCTGCCCATTGTGCAATTGTGCTTTTTCAGTGTTAGGAGGCAAATAAATAGTGTGAACCTTTTGTACAGTTTGAAGATATTAGAAGAAAGTTTTTTGAAAGCTAAGCAGCAAACTGTAGCACATGCTCTGTAATTCACACTGTGAATCCACTGGGGGTGGTCAGGGAAGGATTTGTCTGGTGATATTTAACTTGCCCTTTCTCCTGTCCTATCTGTAAGAACTGCCTCTTGCACATCCTTTTCTTGTTTGGTTTACATTTGGAATCTTATGTGTCAACACATGTGAGTTCCAACGTGAAAAAAGAGAGTTTTACATGCTCAAGGGAGCAGGCAGTGAGATACACATCACCCTGTTGCACTTAGGAGTAAAGGGTGTCCCAGGGGAAATGTGTTATTTGTAAAATGAATACAGTGATTTCCCAGCCTCATCCTTGACAAGTATCTCTGTACATCAGAAAATAAATAATCAGAACTCAGCAGTCCTAAAGATTTTTAAAAAGCACACATTTCAGCAAAATCAGAGTTGCTAGGTTAGGGTCTGTGAAAGAAAACTTCAGAAAAAAGGAAGGGAGGAGAGAACACAACCTGACTCATAAGAGTGACAGGAAGAACAAGTGGCTGTCAATTAATCAGGGTCCTACAGCCTGATAATCCATAAGGAATCATGAAAAAGTATCAGCACTGGTACTGCTTGTTTTCATGGCTCATTTATAAACACAAGCAAAATGGATTCTCTCTCCATGTGCAAGTGTTTTGTTTGCATTTTTCCACTGGGCTTTGGCACTAATTTGGTGCTTACATTCATAAAGTGAAACCAGTTCATTAATTTCAAACTTCTTCTCAGATAATTCCCTCTGTCCTTTCATAGAAGTTATCAAGTGGCCAAATATTTGCCATCAGTGTCTTTTGATATTTCTGATTTGCTCTGAGTACCAATTGATGTGCATTTCTTCTGCAGAACTGTTGAGTTTATACCATTTATTCTGGCTGAATAGGTTCACCCAGGGACTTGGTAGTACTGTCATATAAAAAGCTGAGGGAAAGGTCTAATATCAAAACTGGAGATAAGCAGATGAAAATATTCCTTAAGCAGTTTTATGTGAAGTCTCTTGAGAGAGACTTGACATTATATGCTTTCACATTTTAACATTATATGCTTTGAATAATACAAGCACAGGGAAACTCAGTGCTTTGTTGTGAATAGAGAAAGGATTTATAGGAACAGAAGTTATTGGAGGGAATGTGGACACAGAGCATCAGAGAGGTCATAACCAGGGAGAGCTGAAAGGGCTGAGGGTCAGATAAAGAGAAAAGCAAAGATACTCTGATTACCATTATAGATATAAATATCCCACCAGTTTTATAGTTTGAGAACTGAAACTTCTCTCTGTGCTGCCCATCTTCTGTGCAGATCTCCCAAATGGGAACACTGGGTGTCATACTGGGTGTCCCACTGGGTGTCACACTGGGTGTCACACTGTCACAGCCCTCTGGGACAGGGCAGGATAAATGCCCAGTACAGTCCCACATAAGTTTTATGGCTTTTGTTTGCTGCAGTTATAGGATAGACATATTAAAAAAGATACATAGAAACAAACAAACAAAAAAAAAGAAAAAAAAAATCTGTTGGAATTCATGTGAACTGAGGGCAGAAACACAAATTCAAGCTAAACCAAATGTTTCAGTTTGCTCTGCCTGAAATAAATAAAATAACCCAGTGGGACTCCCTCTCTCCCTGAAGCGAGACCCAAACTTTACCTGCCAGTGATTTGAGGCAGATGTAGGAGGCTCAGCTGGCTTGGCTGCAGCATGATGTGAAAGAAACACAAGCTTTTCAGGATTTTATAGCTGGAATTGTGCTGAGTGCAGCTGCTCTCTCAGCATATTATTAACTCTAAGCCATGTTCATATAAAAAAAAAAAAAAATTAAAAAAAGGAAAAGATTCCTGGCACTTCTTTATCATGCAAGAGTCCTCTTGAGATCTCTGGGACTGTTCTGTGGGGGTAGGATCTGAAAATTGCTGTGGAGGATGTGATGCAGTAGGATCAGTACAAATGAAATGGGATCTAAAGAATGGTAGTGAGGGTAAAATAGAAGACAAAATGTGAAATATTAGCATATCCCTCTGGAGCTTTTCTTAATAGGCACCCAGCACTCTTGCAGGGGCTTTCTTTCAGATCAGACACGAGAAACTTATTAAAAAACTCATCACCCCTCTTCCCCCTCGATTTTATTTCTCTGGTGGCTGTGAAGTTTTTAAAGAGATGAATAATATTACAGGGGCAATAGTTTTGTAGACTCAGAGGGTAATTGAATTTAAGGCTGGAAAGTGCCTCCTGAGATATTTCCTGCTCCAGAGGGAGAATCAAGCACACCTGTGGTTTTTAACACATTTTTGTCTTCAAGGGCTTCTGGTCTGGGGGGGTCTCTGCTCTCCTGGGCCCCCCAGATACCTTGATTTGCTTCCTCCAGTGCATCACTTATCTCTGAAGTCTGAGCTCATAGCTTTGTGTCTGTTTATTGTCACAAGTAAGTAGTTTAAAAGTTGTTCTCTTTTCAGTTTACTTTATTAATTTGAGCCCCACTGTCACCTTTACCCTGCCTTGTCTCAGTTAAGTAGCTTCAGTTTCAACCTTTCTGTTTTCTCCTCCTCCCTCTCCTCTGTCTCCCTGGCACCTTCCCTTTGATTCTTCCCCCTTTCTCATTTCTGTCACCCCTTTTCATACCCTATCCCAGTTTTTTCTTTTGTTTTTGTTTTGTTTCCAGGGCAAGCATCCAGATGCCATTTTTTTTGTACATGAGAAAGTTTGCAGAGAACATAACCCAAAAGATACCCCTAAAAAATGAATGGAATTTATGCATAGTTTGCAATATTATGAATAAAAAAAAAAATCATATTGGGAAAAAGCCCGAGACAATGTATGTAAAGTATTTTGGATTGAAAAAGTGTTTTAGATCTGTTTAACTTCAATTATGTTAAAATAATGCTTGGTTTCTATGTGTCATTAAGATAACTGATTTTGAAATGTAATCCCTGTGAAACTTGAAAGCAGAAAATACAGTGAGACGAGGTGATTGCACCTCTGGGGAATGGATTTGAAGTTGCATGTATATAAAAGTATTTCATAGAGTCTCAGAAAGATGTCCTGCAAACATTCAGCACACTGAGCTTACTGTAATTTTCAGAACCTTGCATCAGAAGGGTCCTTCAATATTAATTAACACAACTTGTCATAATTATGTGGATAAGGACTTGAAAAACACTTTGTGAGAGTGGCAAAACAAGTCCTGCTCTCTCACTGCTTACTGGTGATGCCAAAACATTCACATGGCACTTGAGCAGTCAGATTGCTGAAATAGAAAAGAAATAACCTGAGGGGAGTTTAATGAAAGCAAATAGGAGTCCTAGTGTTTCCATGTGTTTATGTGATTTATTTTTAATAAATCAGCACGTTAAGAATTCAGGCCCAGCTGCTCAGATTTAATATTGAGCAACAGTAGCAACTTTATAGTGTTTGCTTCTTTTTTTTGCACTTAAAAGCAAATGTCACTGGACACGTATTCTGAGTTTCTGTTCCTTCTTCACTCAGTGATTCTTCAGCAATGCTTTAAATATAAAATAATATAAATAATGCAAATTACTACTACTATTTAATCTGCATATTCATGATTTAAGATGTAATTGTATTCCAAAGAGTAACCTGGTACTATTATGAAAAAATCTGTATTTTTGAGTTTTATTTGAATTGTGGTTTATCTCTTATAATTAAGAGGAATGTCTTAAAAAATGCTTTACTACCTCTCAAAAAGATCCATCTTCTTTCCCCCTTCTCTCTTTCCCCTTTCCCTTTGATTTTTAATTAATTTATTTATTTATTTATTAAAAACCTCTATTCCACATTTGTCTCTGGGAGAGCTGTCTGGGGAGAGTCCAAAGTAGAGCCAAGGAGTTAACAAAAAATTATGCAGATAATCAGAAGTTCCAGTACTCAAATGAGACTTCTGCTCTTCTTTTCTTAGGCAGTAAAGGTGCAGATAATAATTTTGTAAGCAGTGCAGATGTGTTTGATTCCCAGGCAAAGACCCCAAAGGGAAATGGGATAAAACAGTGCCTTGCTGTGATGTGAGGGGATCTCTCTGGCACAAGGCACCTTCCCAAGGGGCCAAGGAAAAGGTGGATCCCACAAAATGCAGAGTTAACACTCCCCACAAAGTGAGACTGAAGTTTATCTTTTTCTGGGTATTTTTAGTTAAGATGGAATTAATCCATCTGCTGGTTTTACTAGGATTTTTAAGTGTTTCTGAAAAAAAAATGCTGTTTTCTATTTTGTTGAGAGCAAACATTCATCCAGTCCTCATCTTTTCTTGTTTTAAACTAAAACTAATTTACATACCTTTTCAATGTATAAAAGAAACATGTGCATTTTATTATATTTTCATCTGGATGAGGCATTCTTTCTACACAAAGGAGAAAGGATGCTGTTTAGAGCCACAGCCTTTTTTGTGAAGCCCTATTTATTAATTCCCTTTCCTTTTTTTTTTTTCCAGGGAACCCTGGAGGTGGCCCTGGGTCCTCAGAGCAGGCTGAAAAGTGAATTGAAGCCTCAGAGGAGGTAATCACATTTTCTCATTCCTCCCTTTTTTCCCCTTGCCAAAGGAGCTGTAGTTCTCTGGATTAGTAACCTGAAACTTAGCAGGGTTGGACAACCCCTGGCTTAGTGTGGAGCCTTCAGCTCCACTTGGGTCTTCCAGTCCCATATGGTTATGTTTGGATCTGAGCTGGGGGAAAATCTGCACCATTGGGTTAATGGACAATGAGAAACAATCTATAAATCCATTAAATGATTGTAATGATGGGGAATAGATTTTTAAGTCTAAAAGCATTTAGAGGATCCCATTTTCCCTTTTTGTGTCTTGCTAAGGCAGAATTCACTTTGCTCATCCTGCTTCAGCAGACATTTGAATTCCCTGAAGAAGCAGGGATGCTTTCACTTGCCCATTTTTAGTCCTTTCTCCTTAGTTGGATGCAAGCCCTTTGGCTGTGGGGTATTTGGGAGCAGAAGCAGTAAAACCCCCCCTGAAAGTCAGTGGCTGCTTTTATGAGGATTGACTGGGGAACCAAAGCAAAGTTTCTCCTCCACTTCACAAGAGGGAAAGGAGACCTTGCACATTTTACTCACATCACTATCTTACTGTGCCCTTTATCTAGAACTAAACATCAGCCAAAGTTCACTTGAAAATGAGCCTAGGATTTGCTCAAATAAGCTAATGAACCTCTGTGAACTTTCAAGACTGGGCTGGATTTCAACTTTGGAACAATACTTGAAGCCAGGTGAGTTTTACTGTAAATATTTCCAGTGTGGTTCCAGCAACAATCTGATCTTGTTTAACGAGTTTAACTAAATGCTTGTTTAACATTGAGGCCTGGATGACAGACTTTTTCATTTAAAAAAAAATAAAATAGTAAAAGCAGTGATAATATGCTACTGCTGAGACTGTGCTAAGTTTCTAAATGTGCAGCCTTACATATAGATGTTCTGTTGCATTACCTGTATGTATTTATAGATCAGTATCAATAGGAAGCAAATGCCCTAAAAATGTAGAGAATCCTCAAATGCACTAGGATGCTGACAAAAATACTGACTGTGCTCTCTGTAGATTTGTAAGTTTTAAGACAAAATGATCATTAATCAAGTATTGCTAATCTCAGCAGCTAGGAAAGGGTTTGAACGTATAGATACCTCTTACAGAAAAAGAGAATTTATGGGGGGATTCAGTGACAGAGAGAGAGAGGTTCAGATGCCTAAATCTCACTTCACAACCAGTAGCAAATACCTGTTTAGTTCTGACAAGCAGACAAGAGCACAGAAATCTGCATCCATTGATAAATCCTCCTTGGCTCTTCCCTCCTCTGCTCCCAAAACCCAGCCCAGAACATGCTGGGTCTCACCACAGATGGGCAGGCACAGAGATGCCTTCACACAATTGCTTCAAGATGGACCACAGTGGCTGAGAAAAATAAAATAATAAATAATATTCTAGACTGTGCTCTTGACTAACCTAGGAGGTGGGGATTTATAGAGATGTCATCCACCATTTTTCTGAAAAGTATTTGAAATCTGCTCCAAATAGTCAAAAAGTAGTAAATAGACATCAGCAGTTCCCTGATGTAACATCTGTGAGTGGATGTAGCTCAGGTGAGTGCTCTTGCACTGAAGGAAAGGAAGGGATAAAGAAACAGCAGAGGAAGACAAACATCCACCTGGAGCCTTTATTAGCTGATATTATAATAGTAATCTAGGGGTTAATGTTTTGTAAGCTTCTTCTAATTGGAAGTAAAGATTGTGTAAAAGTTTTCTTTTTATAGCATTAATCTGTAGATTAATGTTTCCTGTGTTTTAAGGATATGTTCCCCAGCAGCAGATGAGTGGTTATAAAAATGTTTAATTAGAGTCAGTCAGAGCCTGCTGGCAAGCACTGACCTCACCTTCAACTCATTGTGCTGGATGAAGATCTTGCAGTCTTTTCTGTTCTTTAGCAAAATTTTAAGCCTAAAGGGCACATAGAATGTATTTTTTCTGAATGCTGACTGTAACATCAATACAGCAATACCTGTTTCTTTAAGCAATTTTCTTTATTTCCTGATTGGATTTAGCAAGGGGTGGGTGTTTTGGGTGTGTGTTTGTGACAAGGGAGATGAGCACACACAGAGGGCTGGAAGTTGAGCAGAATTCCTCAGTTTTGGACTGCAGCTCCTGCTGCCTGTACCTGAACCTGCACAGGAGCTGTTGTATGCTGGAGGTTTGGTTTTTTACTTTTTACTTTGGTTTTTTACCCCCCTTACCTTGGGCTCTCCTGTTCCCTATGTTCCTTCCTCTCATGCAAAAGCCCAGAAGGGAAGAAAATCTGTCTGCCATTATATGCTGATACAATTAAATGCATGAGCTGGCTAGGGTTTACGTGGCTTGGCTGCAAGTCAGGAAGGTACCCATAAAAAAAAAAGATTAAAACCAAAAATATCTGTGTGTGCATGCATTCGTGTATGCATGTGCATAAAATGTTATATAAATGGGATAGGCCAATTATTTTTCTCCTGGTTTTAAAATGGATTCCACTCTCTTATCACTGCCAAAATAACATAAAATAAACCAGGAGTTTCTTGCAATACATCTTGCAGTCTTTATCAGCTCAGTAAACATAGACTAGAAAACCAAAGAGAAACTATTGGTGTTCTTTAGCAGAAAGAGTGAAACAAAACCAGACATTCTGTGGGTTTATGAGAGCACGTAAAAATATAATTTCCTGAAAAAGTCCCTAGCCATAACTGGAATATCAAAATGTCCTGACTGGGAGACTGTGTTAGTCACAAAATCTGACATGCACATTGCATCTTAGGTCTATCATCTACTTAACACTTACTGTTGCTGGAGCTGGAAAAAATCACACATGTTGCTCCCTTATTGCAAGCAGCAATAATAATAATAAAAAACGTAGAGGGTGGAGGGGAGAAGAAAGGAGTTGTTAGAAGGAGCCAGCATTGTTCTGAGCAGATAGGCTGCAGAGGGAGTGAAATTCCCTTCCAGTAATCTCTGGATCAGCCCCACTCCCCAGGAACTTCTGGCTCACTGACAGCAAACTCAGCCTTGTCCTGACATCAGGACTAAAAGCAGCTCAGCCCCTCAGTACACACTGCTTTGCCCTGCTGCATCACACACTGCTATTTTCCAGTTGCTAAACTTGGAAAGAAAGTCTGGGAGAGCTCCCAGGTTGTTTGCCAGGCGTGTCAGAACTATCCTGCAGATGCTCAAGATGCAGTTCTGTGTTTCAGTGTGTAGGCCATTAACCCAGGTACAATGTCATCTCCTCAGCACACATGGAAATACTAAGTGTATGTATAATAATGAGTGGGATAGCTTTAAAATGATAAATCAAAGCTTTTTCTTTTTTTCTTTTCTCTTTTTTTTTTTTTTAATGTAAAACTTGTTCGTTTCATGGTTTACTTGGAAATTCAATTATCTGTGGAAAGAAAGCCAAAGGTACCCCAAAGAAAAACCTTCCAGGAAGGTGTGGCTGTGATGAGCACTGAAAACCACAGGGACTGTTTGATGGTTTGATGCAGTGGGCCAGGGCCCAGCCACCTCTCATGCAGCATCAGGTGGTGTGACAAGAAAAAGGCATCAAAAGGGGCTGGAGAGGATAATGTGCTGATAAGACATTTATACCACAAACGTTGTAATATCTTTCCACTTCAGAATGTTGTTCTGCAAATGGCATGCTCTTAATTTTTAATGAAAGCAAAAGTCTGGCTAAGAAGCATGGATAGAAGCACCCTACTTTTAATTTAAAATTCTCAGGAAAAAAATAGCTCCTGACAGGATAGCAATCATCAAAGCAGAACTCAAATTGAGTAGCATTTTTAATTGGAAATACTGTTATTTCTGCTCTGGTGAGTGTGATGGATTCATACTGTGAGGAAGGGAGGAACTAGAGGAGCTGCCACACCAAATCAGACCTGAATCTGTCATTTACAGCTCCTGGTTTTTGGTGGTAATGCACCAAAAAATGTGTAATACTGTGTAAGTGAAAGGGTCAGGAGCTACATCAAGTATGATGCTCACAGAAGCCAAGTATTTTTAACACTAACTTCAAGGCTATATTTTTTATATTCATGTACCTGCATAATTGTTAAATTTCAGTTTATATCTTCACATCTTCCTGTGGCACTATTGTCTTACATCTTGATGGTGGAAATATTTTTTAGTTTGTTTCTTCAATTTTTTTTTTTCAGTTGCTCTCTCCACTTCATCATACTTACACTGTTGCTGTTTGATGCAACCCATCACTGGTTTGGATACCAGTTTCTCAGGGGCCCCATCCACCTTGGGTGCCATTTCCTCAGTCTGTCTGCACATCTATTTGCAAGCAAGGGGATAAAGTCTTCCTTTTTTATGAAGAAGAGAGTTCAGGTGGGAGGGAGAGAGGGAGAAGAGTGAAACCCATCCCAATACACTCTGGGGCAGTTTGTAAGATTGCCAGCACTAAAGGAACCTGCAATTGGTTGGCAAAGGTTGGTTGCTCAACCAACCCTGCTAAAAGCATCTTTGTTCCATCTTGTTCTGCCTTCAGGCTGGGTTTAGTTTCCCATTTTTACTGGGAAGACAGAAATGAGCTGAATTTCAGGAGCTTTGAGAAGGATTTTGTCAGAGATCCATGCATACGTGCTGCTTTTTCCCTTGTCATGTTGAGAGGACAGCAGAAATGTTCCTGGTTTGTCCTTGTGTAAGCTCAACTTTACATTTAAAGAGGAGCCCAGCAATAAGTAGCAGAACACAAGTTAGAGAAGACTGGGTTTAATGTAAAAAACATCTTGAGAAATGTTTTTAATGATCTATTGCTCACTCATGGTTACTCAAAGTGCAGTTTTAAATAGCAAAATACAGCTTCTTGTGTTCAGTAATGTACATTTTCACTTTCATGCCTTGTTTCCATTAATTCAACTGAGGTGCTCATTAATCTGGTATTCCCATTATCAGAACACTTCAAATGAGACCATATTTCCACCAGAAATCCTGACACACGTGTAAATCTTCTTCCAACTGGGAAGAACCACCCCAAAGCCACTTGGGTGTCTATAGGTTCAACAGGCCTCCCATAAAGCAAGGTTTTGTTTAGGTGAGGCAGATGAAAAAACATTTGCATTAATCTGTTTAAAAGGCAGTGGATTTGTTAGCCAGCATCCTTTTGAATCAGATCAATGACTTAATTCCTTTCTTGAAATGTTAGGACCAAAGAAGACAGCACAGGTCTGTGCTGAGGAGTGGCTTCAGGTGACTTGGGAGGAGTTCTGGGGAAATGTCCGAATGTCCTGGCAGCCCAGGAACCTCTGTGGGAGGAGGCTCCTTAACCCTGCATCTTCTCCTTCTGTATTATTTCAGAGTTTCAGATAGATAATTATAAAGGCACAGATATAGTGTTAGTAATGGAAATGTCTCCTAGGTAGTATGCACTCCCAGGTAGGTAATTCCAAAATAGAATTATTCCATCTTCATTCTTAGAAGGGTGTTAAAATACTGTCATTCACTGTTAACAAAGAGTGTGTTCAGTCCAGATGCTTTTCCTGGAGGAAGACTTTTTAAAAATGAAAATGTTTGAGATGGAATTATTTCCTTTGGGGCTAAACTTCTAATTTGCCACTAGGCAATTGGAAACTAAGGACTATTATTATCATTATTATTATTATTATTATTATTTTTATTATTATTGCTTTTCTTTTCTTCCCTTGCAATGACTTGGGGTCAGGAGCCTCATCCTCAGCAATGGGAATGCTGAAATTGCAAGTGGTGTTTATGGGCAGAGCTTCCTTCATTAGAGACCTCCAGGTTGAAGGGGCAGCCAGTCTGGTTGGCTGACACACTGCAACCTGAGCATCATCATATTATTAACATTTCTCTTCTCTCAGCCAAGGGGATGTATATTCCTCACTTTCTCCACGCCCCACATTTCCCTCTCTTTTTCCGAGACACCAGAAAGCGGTCTGTCAGCAGCACGGGCCAGCCACATCTGCACATAAAAACTGTGCAAATTAATAGTAAAACACACCTCAGCTGAGGTTTGCTCCCCAGCACAGCATTTCCTAGCACAGTGTTTCTCTTTAGCAGCTCATCTGACACGGGACGCCCGACCTCTGCTACCATAATAGCTGTTAATGGAAACTTCACCTCCTGCTCCGATAAGATGGATTTTTGGCAGCTGTGAGAGATTATGAAGAGTAAGAACAATCTTAGCTGGAATCAGAAGAAAAGAAAGCATCTGTACCTTGAGAACCACTCATCTGGTTTTCATTACACCCCAAGCCTGTATTTATTACAAGGCCCAGCCAAGAGACAGAAATGGATAGGGCTCTCTGCTCGGAGCGAGGAGGCACGTGGCAGCTTGAGAAATCCTTCCTTTCTTCTCAGTTGTGTGAGTACAAGTGACCAGAGCTGCTCAGAACTGCTGGGGGTCTGTCTCTCAGGCCATCTTCTGAGAGCATTCTTCAGCAGGTTTTCTTTTCAGCATTGCTCCCTCATGGCTGGCTGGCTTTCCCTTCCAAAGAAGGTAAGCAAAGGTGTGGCCAGATGAGGGGGAAAAAGGTTCTTGTTACAGCAGTTTTACTACATCAGACATCAAATAAATTAATATTTTTTAAAAATCTTTATCGCTAGAACTCTTTTTCCTAAGCATGTATGAATGGTGAGTAACACCTCAGGCCACAGGGGAGAGAAATTAAAATTCAGAGGTTGAAAACTTGGTCATTAAAAGCAAAATCCTCCCTTGAAGACAGCCTTCAGTAAAGAAAGGAGGAAAAATATCCATGTGAATCAGAAAAAAGGTTTGTTGCCTAACATGAGCACTGAGTGCAGTAGGATATGATGCTGGGTAGGCAGTGCTCAGCTCACTGGGGTGGTTTTCCTTTACAGTCTCTCCAGTGGTTTCCCAGGAAGCAGTTATTATAGATGGTAAACAATATAGACATAGGTCTGCAAAGGAACCCCATTCCTATTAGGATGTCTTACTCCCTCTGGTCCATCTTTGAGGATCTGGATCTTTGGATCCTGAGGTTTTCTGGTGCTGGCCTTGTCAGACTTTTCAGGCAGAGATATGGTGGAAGTTCTGTCTCCTTGGCCTGGAGCTGCTTCAGAGAAGCTGCTGTACAAGTGATGACTGCTGGCACTGTATTTAACATCTCTAAATAGAAGGAAATTCTTCACAGACTTCAAAGATACGTGGTTTTTACAGTGGGACTCCATTTTGCTCTTTTGCACCCTTCTAAATTGTGGTTGGAATTTAAATGGAACACTTTTATTTTCCGGTCTCTGAAAGCAGTCAGTGTATTTTTAGAATACAAGATAAAAAGCTTTACTGGAGTTTTAAAAGAAGTGTGTCTCTCTGGATCAGCTGTGGAGTAAAACTCTTGCCTTGCAATGGGACTGAAATAATTTATGGAATAGTCATTATTCCATTCTTAAAAGGAACCGTCCATTTTATGTCCAAGTATCTCTCCATTCTATAAATCCTACTGGGAAATGTTGATAAGCACTTATTTGTAAGAAATACTTCAGCATGTCAGTGTAAGAAGTGGTGTAGTATGAAGCTGGAGCAGAAGAAAAAAAAAAATCACCCAGAAAATGCTGCCCATATTAAATCCTCAAACATTAAGGTGTAAATGGGATTTAAGAACTGTGTTTTTTTCATAAGGATGAACCTCATCCTACAAGTAGAGAACCACAGTCTCTTGCTTTAGTCTGGGGAGTGTTTCACATATTTTTAACCACCTAAACTATGGTGTTTTGTTTAATGTATTTATCAAAGATAAATCTGTGAAAGCAAGATAGAGGCACCTTTTAGATGTTGCATTGCCTTCACTTAGAAAATATTTTTAAAAGGATTTTAAAAGGGATCCTCTTCCTATCCTGGCTTTCCCCCAGGGTTTCCTGAATTAGTCTAGACCTAGAAGCAGTCAGAAAGATAAACCCATCCTTAAACACAGAAGTAGGGGCACTCATTTCTATGTTTTTTGCATGTACAAGAATGAATGGCACAAAATAAAAAAACTTCATCTATTTACATGATTATTTTTTTTCCCTTTGGAAAAAAAATCTGTATGAACCTTTTATATATGCCCAAGAATCCCTGATGGCTTATGGGTCTAATTTTTGGTCTAACTTGGATTGTCAGAGTGTGAGATCAGACATAATGAAAGCCACAGAGTGGTCTACTGGTTATTAGTTTTGGATGCTAGTGATTAAAATTGCTTTCTTTTCTTTTCTTTCTTTTCACAGAATAAAAGAAAGGTGCAAGTTTTTGTCCCAGCTAAGATTTGGTGAAGCCTAGAGACATTATACTAAAAAAACCAACAGGATACTTTCCAAGGAACAGGAGCATTTGAATTACACAAATGAAACATTCCACTAAGTGAAATGATGTTTAAAATGAAATTTTCCATTTAGCAAGAGCAGTGTAATTGCAGATGTGATTAAGAGAGGCCTTTAAGTAGCTTTGGTAATGACTGCAAACAGCTTTTGGGAATGAGGGTGGGTGTCATTTGGCAGGGACTGTCCTATTAATAAGAGCATTTCTACAATACCATATAAATTTTCTTGCTCCTGTCTTCCCCTTTCCTGTTTTACTCCAGTTGATACTTAAGCAACAGGACTTGCAAGAAGAGCATCATTTTTCTTGAGCTTGAAGCTTTTATTTCACTGCAGCTGAAGCTTTTCAAAGGAAGCAGAGGGTGCCAAGAGAGGTGAGAAGTCAGGAAAGTCAGGGTGCAGGAGCTCTCAATAATTCCCTCTGTGTGTTATTGGGATATTTAAGTATTCCACCACCTCTGGAAGAACCAGTGCTGTGTGTAGTTCCAAGGAGGTTACGTCCAGACCGTGGCACCCTGGGTGCTTTCCTTCATTTCCTTCATCTTTTGGGCCAGCTGCCCGTGGTGTGTTTACCCTCAGAGCCTTATCCCACACAGGGATTCAGGGAACCAGTGTGTGTAGGGCTGTGTGACAGAGCCCCAGCACCTCTGCAGCTCCTCTGCTGCCTTCCTCACCTCCCCTTATTTCTCCCAGCTCCTCGGGACAATTTCTGTTCCGTGGGCACAGTTCCCAGTGCTGTGAGCATCCTTTACAACACCAGTGTAACGGGACTGGGAGTGACTTCCCAGGTGAGAATTACACCTGATATGTTACTGATGTTGTAAGGTCTGGCCATGAAAAGCTGTAGCTCTGCCTTGCTGGGCTGTGTTCTGCACAAGGATGTGGCACCAAGAGGAAGCTACAGTGTCACAGCAGTTGTGGCATTGCTTGTGAATATTGGAGTGTCCTGTCTTTAATGGCTCTCCAAGGAGAAAAATTCGTAAAAAAGTGTCTAAAGCCTACTACTTAGGTATCTGATCTCTAGTAAATAGATATATAGTACAATATAGTGTATTACATTATTATTGTAGTATAGTATAGTATTTATATATAATATAATATAGTAAATATAGTAAATAGGCTGCAATTTAAAGTTTCCATCCTTTGAGTAGCCAGCACGTTGCATATTGTGAAAGTCAGATGCTAAGAGAAGGTTAGATGCTTTGTGAAGGTTAGAATGTCACTTCATGTTGGGCACCTTCTCCACTAGAAACAACCACACTTCACCTTATACACCATTTCCAAGGTTTTTTGTGCATGAAACAAGTTCTTTGTACTCAGGTTTTTAATCCACGCATTTGATATAACATAAGCCTGTTAGATAAATAACATAAATCACCTTTCACTCTGTAAAAAACTTGTATTATAAACCAGCTGCTCAGAAGGATAATGAGCTTCAGTTGAATTTATAAAGTGGTGTTTGTCTCATAGTTGTGCTGGGGCAAAGGGGAAGTAATTGTTTGAAGAACTGGTTATCAGTGAGGGCTGATTTTGATAAGCTGGGTATGGCGAGGATAAAAACCCCACAACTTTTTCCCTAGAAATCCCTCTGTATTTAAACAGCAGAAAAAAGTATACATAGGATGGAAATAAAACAGACCAAGATTTAGATTAGTAGTTTAGTAAGCTTCCCAAACAAAAATACAGCGTTGGAAGAATAGTTATGAAGTATCACAGTAATAAAGACAAGAAAAAAAAAAAAGGATAATAAACTAATATAATAAATATCTAGATAATATAAAAATATCTAGGAAACAGAAACCCACACAGATTTCTGGTAACCAGTGCCTTTGGTAGCATCCACCCCAAAGTCTGCCTGGCAAGGTTTTCTAAAGGCAAAGTAGTAATTAAGCTGGATCTTGAGTATAATTTGAATGTGCTCAGTAAAAGCAGATCTTACCCTGAAACTTGAAATGCTCTCACAACTGAAGTGACAAAGGGTGTGCAGGGAAAAGGAGAGGAAGGCACAGCTTCAGCTGATCTGCTGCCATTCATTCCAGTTGGAAGCCTGAGCCCTGCCACTGTCAAACTTTCTTTACAGAGTTATTTGAGTAGAAAACAGACTTAATGGCTGTGAAGTGTTTGAAGAGATTGAGGGGAAAAATTGTATTGCTAATAAATCTCAGACATAATGCACGTAAAGCATGATTCCCCCAGCCTCAGTGGGACTGCTTTACCTCTGGGTAAAAGAAAAAAGAGATAGTGATACATTATGGATTGGAGTTTTATTAAGCTGTGTAAACAACACTGGCCTGCTGGGCCATGGTGTGCTGATTGCTTTTGTTTTGTATTCTCTTTCTTCTTAAATAGAATAAGAAAATCCTTCTCCAAGCTGAGGAACTAATTGCTCTGTGGAAGGCAGAGATCTTAGCAGCTGCTTTCATCACATCCTTGCTGTCAAGAGGATTTCTGAAGATTAAAACTGGTAAGCAGGTTTCAAAAAGAAATACAAATAATGATTTAGATCAGTGACAAGCAACTAGAAGTTTGGAGTCATATATTTGAATATACATTAATTATTAGAATATACACATGGTGAATATAAAAAATCTTCAATTAAGAAAACCCCACACAAACAAACGTGATTATATTGAGGGGTCTATTTCATATGCCTATAATATCTGTGGTTTTTAAGAAGTTAGTTTGATAATAGTGAAGGTGAAAGTAGATTATGATGAGTGTTAAGTAGTGGGAGAGATAATGTGAGATTTTAAATATACATTTACTGTCATAGAAAGACTTGTGCAAGTTTCTGTTCCAATTTTTATATTCTGGTGATAACTCCTGAAGGATCACTATAGGGAGTGCTGTGTGTGGGACTGAATGCAGCCACAGAAGCCATGCAGGATAGTATGGATTTAACTGAAAAATAAAGCTGTATTTTGTCTACTTTGGGGAGATAATAGTGCAATTACCTGAGCCTGGCAGCTGGCAGACATTTCCCATGCAAATCTGAAGAACTCTTACAATACTTAATGAAGATTTTGTACTCGGAGCAATTATCTTCAGGAAAGAGCTGTAATTGGCAGCCTAAAAGGGAGTTAATTAGGAAGATCTTTGTGGGCCAGCAAGCCTCCTTGGTGGGCAAATTTAAGGCACCAGTGTATTGTATTTGAAGAACACCTTTACAAATTTGATCTCAAATGTGAAATAATTATTGAAGTGAAAAAAAGATGCAGTTGCAGATCTGAAAAAGAATAAGTTGTGTATAGCCACTTTTCTAGCCTGAAAAATACCTCATGATTCCTTTCTGCAAGAAGCAGGCAAAATCCTGAAGAATCCACAGCAGTGAACACATAGTGCTGGAAGTGGTCATTAGAGAGATTAAAATAATAAAATCAGAAAGGAAGTGGTGCCTTTGCTGGAGATTTTCATTTCATTGTAGTTTATTCAGTGCTGGAGTTTTTCCCATGCAATTCTTCACTGAATGCAGTGTTTTACAGGGAAGTTTGATTTGTCTCAGTATTAAATGCCACTGTTTAAAACCTTTGGTAAGCAGCATTGGGCCATTTTGGAGCTTTGGATGATTAATTGTGGCATACGTGGTGAAATGAAACAAAATAGAAAAAGGGTGCCAAAATGCAGTCTGTGTTCAGCTTAAACAAGCTACTCTGCAAAATAAATAGGATTTAGTATTAAAGGGCTGATGTGGGTTTAATTTGCAGGTTTCATGAGAAGTATTTGTACAAGTCTCTTTGCTTTTATAATGAAGTATCAGAGTGGCAGCATTCCAGGTCACTTCCCATAGTGTGGGAGCTTGCTTCTGATACTGAAGCACTTTAATTTGTAGAAAAGGGGAACAATAAAAGCTCCACCCTAGAATCAGGAGAGGCAGGAGGGTAAGACTCTCAAAACATAATTAAAATAACAAGCTTTTTTCCTTTTTCATTTCGGATCATGAAAAGTTCTCCTTGTTCTGGAAGGCTACCAGAAAACGTTGAGTGGCTTTCTTTTAACTTACTGCTGAGAAGTGAAATCAGAACTGGGGGGTGGGTTGTGTGTTTGCTTAGAGTAAAACAAATGTAACTTTTAAGTAGATAAAAAATCATCTAAAGAGCCTGGATAGCTACTGCTTATTATGTTAAATTCCTAACTTGGCTGAATTAATGCAGCAACATCAAGTAGGAAAATGTTTCATCACTAAAGCATAATCCTGGAGAAGCATGTGTGTCCCTGAAGCTGTCAGGAAGCCCCAGGTAAGTTGTTATCCCTGTGGGTAACAGAGGATGGGAGAGTCCTGGGCAGCCAGGGAAATCCACTGGTGTAAAGCAAACAAGAAAGAGTTTGGCTCTGACACATTCTGGGGAGCTCTGACGTGGGATTTCTTACAAAGAAAGCTTTATGTTATTAAAAGTAGCTCCTATCTTACTGGATGGCAGGGTACCTGCTTGCTTTCTTTCCCAGATGGCAGAGTTTTAGTGGCTGAAGAGAAAGTGGAGGTGGCTGGGGATTCAGGAGCCCCCTTGAGCTAAAGCACAGGCTGGGAGCCCCAGGGAGTTATAGCTGGCTCTGAGAACATGGTTTTTGTGTACTTATTTGATTTTTAAAGGCTGGACTCCCTCTCAGTCCCCAGTTTTTATCTGAGCCTGGCAGGATGTGCATCCATGTGCATTTGACAGGGAGCATTGCAGCCTGGCTCCTGTGCCATCCCCTTTGGGATGGGAGAGTTAGGTGCCTCTTCTTCTGAACCCTCTGCCTGGCTTTGACATCCAACTACTTTTTTAGCTAGGATATAAAACCAGGCTTTGAGTTGATGCCAGCTCTCCCCCTTCCCAGTGGTTTTCCCTTCTCAGGGGTTTCCCACAGCAGAATAAATGATCAGCAGGAGTCCCCAGAGCCTGATACCCCTTTGCATCCTTCTGTCCTGAGCCTCCTATTGCTCTGCAAGCTGGGACATCCACCTCCCTGTGGCATTACAAGTGCATGGAATTTTATGTGTGGGTGGTATTATCCTCTCATGATCCTATGAAAAGTGTCCTGAGTGGATATCTAGTGGGTAAAAGACAATCCCCAGAGGTGGGGCAGGTGTCAGTGCTCTCTGGCCAAACAGGACAGGTTGGTGAGTGTGGCACCTTCAGTGCTACATGGCAGGCAAAAGTTCATGGGTTTGCTCTGTTTTTTTTTAAAATTTGTTGTATGTGAGTGTCCCAACTGTGTTTTCAAGGCCCAATTATTTGGCTGAGCAAAACCATAGCAATTCAGCCCCTCTTCCCATAAAAGAAATTGTTCAACACTTCAGACTACAAGATAATCATAGTTTAGGTTGAGTGGTAAAATCTCTTATTTGTTGGGTTCTGTGCCTTTTCAGCTGGAAGATGATAATTTAGAACATTTAGAGACTCTCTCATGTTTTGCCATTGGCTGCCTGTGACCTTTAGCATATGTCAAACATCTGGTGAATTTCTGAATTCTTAAATTGTAGTAGCAAGGTGTTGTATTAATATTATTTAGTTGGTTTTAGCTCCCTTTTTTTGGCATAATACCACTGTAGATGAGTTTATTTTCTATCCATTCAACTTATTAAGAAAAATAAAGCTTTCCTTGTTGATTTGTTGCTGCATGCACCTTGTTTCTGCAGCAGCAGCAATAGATCTGGTAACAATAAGAGTTAAAAGCAGGAAACATTACTTTCTACTCAAAGACAGGACAAATCCCTCACATTTCTAACTAATCTCATATAACAAGGCTTGTAAAACCCTTACTTCACACACGCACTCATTGCAAGGTGAAAATTTCCTACTGTTTTCTCTTTCACACAGTGTGCTGGGCCAGACCATTATTCCCCAGTGGTTGCCCTAGCACTGGGTGCATGCTGGGGTGGCTCTTGGAGCCACATCAAACCTGAAAAAAAAAAAAGGAAAAAAAAGAAAGGAAAAAAAAAGGAAAAAAAGAAGAAAAAAAAGGAAAAAGAAAGGGAAAAAAAAAAGAAAAAGAAAAGAAAATAAAAAAAGGCAATTTGACTTAGTAATTTCAGGGGGATCAGTGACCCACATGTCTTTTTTTCATGGATAACGTGCCCACTGAGTCACCTAACCTGACTGTTCCTCATCATTCTCCTCCTGATGTTCTGTGGCTGCAGAGATGCTGATGACCTGCTAAGTTATTCCTTGTGTTCTTCATGAATTTTGTCCCTTGCCAAAAATCGCCCTGAAATCAGGGTAGTCAAATCAGAGCATTTTCACATCTCGAGCACCCTGCATGTGTTCTGCTTTAGGAAAAAAAAAAAAAAAAAGCTTTATTTTATGAGAGCTTTTTTTAAACCCAGAGAGCTGTGAAGCTTACTGTGATTTACATGAAGATTTGTTTCTGGGTGTAGGGTGGAGGAGAAAGAAGGAAAAAGAAATAAACCAAAGGGAAGGTGAGGAGACCTTTAAATGAAATAAATGAAATGAGACTATGCCAAGTCATGTCTAATAATGCCAGGAGGACAAGGCAGAGAAGTTCTAACCACAGATTTCACAGGTTTCACTGAAGTAAAATTAGAAACAATCTTGGCATTGGGTGACCAGAGAAATTGCCATGGCACTTCAATTCAGCTTTAATTTTGTTATCTAGAAATGGAATGAATACCTTTAAAGTCAGTATGTTTTTGTCATACATCTTCTAATTAAATATTGAATAAGGGAGATTAATAGGATGTTAACTAGAACTTATAAATTCAAGTTATTCTCCTTGCTGGAGGACTCAAATGTGTTTTCTGCAAGGGAAGGAAAAAATGTAGTTTGCCTTCATTAGCTTTTTATCTGTAATAAAGCTTTGCATTAATATTGAGCACCTTACAACTCCAAGCAAGAGCTAAATCCTTAGCAGCTTTGTTCTTTGCAATCAATAAATGGAATTGTCTGGATTTCAGTGAGGTGAAACAGGGACCTATAGCACCTCCAAAATTCAGTGCCTTGCTTCAGCAGGGAGCAGTCAGCTGAGTGGGACCTGGGTTTGCATCTTTCAGCCAAATGTGCCCCAGAAAGGGCCAATTCCTGAATTCCTACCACCCTTCTGGTGGCTACCACCCCTTCTGGCAGTAATTATTGCAGGCTCTTGTTCTGGAGGCAGGGGAGAGGAATTTTAGTGACTCCAGTGAAATCATTCCAGATGTGGTGGAAATGAGATCACGTTCTGGGCCTCCTTTTATAGCTCTGGTGAGATACGAGATTACACAATTTACACAAGAGGCTGTGCCAGCTCCAGAAAGCAAAAAAAGGGTTTTTTGGTTTGGGTTTTGGGTTTTTTAGTGGTTTGTTTGTTTGTTTGTTTGTTGTGTTTTTTGTTTGGGTTTGTGTTTTGTTTTTTTGTTTTTTTGTTTGTTTTTTGGGTTTATTTAGGTTTTGTTTGGTTGGTTGGTTTGTTTTTATTTCAAGGAGGAGTGGTCTACTTGGAGGTTGCCATAGACCTTCCTGATGTGCAGGGAAAGCTGTGGTTCCCTCCTGACCCCAAGGGACACCCCTTCATCCCCCAGTTGACTCCAGGAGGTGCTTTCCCAGCTGTGCCAGGCCTGACCCAGCATGCTTGGAAGTAAACTGGGAACACTTTGGCTTCACACAGAGGGTGCAGCCCTCATAGGCCAGGGCACAAAGGCAGAGGGCAAGGACAAACATTGGTTTTCTTGGGAGTTTTCTTGGGATTAACTCACTTGCTGGGTCACCAGAAGGCTCTGAACACCTGTGGCTTTTTCCTTTCTTTTTTTCCCAACATGACACAGTTTCTGTGCTTTACATTGTCTGTGCAGGTCTATGTGTAGTTTCCGTGGTAGAACATACTTAAAATTCATTTTAGTGTGGTTTTAGCCTAAAATGACATTTTAAAGGTATGCAGTAAAACTGATGTGGCCCAGAGCCTTAGTTTATGGGAAAAGGAATTGCTCTATGAGATTGAAAAAGGTGAAAACCTACAGGGTTTAAGTTCTGAAGCCACAAGCAAGGACATTATTGTTCACTGGAGGTCATTTTTTCAACCCAGAAAGCACTATTTTGCTTTATGAACTGAAAACTACAGTCTGTGTATATATTATAGCCTGAAAAAGTGCAATACCTCTACTGACCCACTGTGAGAGCTCTTCTGATTTTATCCTATGTTGGATATGAGGTAGTTGGAAACATAGGGGACAAAATGAGGGGAACTCCTCCTGGGCTAAGTTATTCCTGGTCACTAATAGCAGCACTCGTGGGACAGTTCCAGGACTAATAGTGGCAGCCATGTAAAAAAGCTTAAGTGGAAAATTGTCCTACATTTTTACAACTTCTGTCCCTGAGATGTCTGCATTTAATAACCACATTCTAGTATTCTCATTATTGCTCAAGAAAATAGCACAACTTTCTGGTCTGCTGAGAATGTAAGTGGGGCAATTACTTAGATAAAGAGATTCTGACATTGCACTGGGACAAGCTGCCTTTTGAGAGAACTGAAAATGCAGGAAATCCTCACTTCTAACAACCCCAAGAAAAACGTGAGATTCCACCAGTTTCTCTAAAAAAACCTGCACACACACAGACACGTATATATATATATATATATATATTTAATTTCTTTTCTTCAGCCCTGCTGTAATTGACACCAAATGTTCCTGGCAGTGACTGCCTCCCAGTTGCTTACTGCATCTCTACCATGCAAATTGGAAACTACACTTCTCTCAAACTCTGTTTTAGGGTGAGGGAAGCAGTTTGGAAAACAGCTTTATTTTTATTCCTGGGGGTTGCTGATGCATGTCCTTTTGACTTGTAACCACTTGATGAAGATGCAGTTGCTGAACAGAATGCATTGTCAAGAAGGACTGAAGAAAAGGAGTATTCTTAATAAATTATGCATTACTAGAGTCCTTAACAATGCTGATTACAAAAAAGAAATATTATAAATAAAGAATCTCACCTTAAAAAAAACACATTGGCCCTTGGTAATTAAAATCTTGACCCCTGCAAGGAAACCACAGGGAATGTAACTTGGTGAAAATTTAAGGACCTTGACATTTGTCTGGTTCTTAACCACAGGATTCCCCCAGAAGCACAGAGCAGGAATGCCTGGGTCTGTTTGGGTAGATCATAGCTGGGCAGCTGGGAGGGCAGCACAGCTGCTCTGGGCCTTGAACTAAAATACAGAAATACAGAAAGCAGCTAAAGGGGAACAGTTTCTCTTTTTAAGTTTCTTTTGTTCACGAGAGTTCTTTTTAAAGTTTAAGAGAACATTTATGGGCTTTGGTGGGCTTTCTTTTTTTGTTTTGTTTTGCTCGTTGTTTTGGTTTTTTTTTTAAGAAAGTGGTGTTTCTTGTGTTTGAATCACAGTTCTGTGTAAAAATCAGGCACTTCTCTCCTACTGAGGGAGCCCTTGGTGTCTTACCTGCTTTGTAAAGGAGTGAATGAGTCTGCTGTCTTGTCTGCATTTAGTGATGACTGCCTTTGGAGCTTTTCCTTATTTCAAGCTGGGTTCTCTTCAGGTGAGAAAAAACTGATAGAGTATTACTAAACTGAAATAAACCATTTAAGTCTGTTGCTCTGTTGATTACTATAAACATGGCTGGAACTAAAGGATATAGTACCTGACGTGCCTCTGGGATTCCTGTGCCAGCTGCTTAGGTACTGCCCAGGACATCATTTCAAATCATTTCATCCTCAGCTGTGTCTGGGAACTTCTGACAAGAGATGGGGAGCAAACCAGTGTTATCTTTCCTCTTCCTTACCTTATATTGTTTCCATGCAAAGCAGAACAGTCCTGAAGGCAGTAGTGGTGTAGGCTTGGAGTCTGTTGGAAATGTGGGAGATGGAGACCTTAATACCCTTTGTGTGCAGGTGAGACAGCTCAGGCATAGCCTTTGCTTCCCGTTTTCCTTAGAGGGTCAGGGTATGGATTGTCTGATGGAGGCTTGATCTCCATCATCTGAAAATCTCTTGCAGCATCAGAGGCTCTCAGCAACGTGGTGCTTTCATGGTGTAAGTGCTGGGATTGTCAGAAATCAGCTGGAAGACATCTGAAGCAATAAGGACTTCCATGATTTTCTTAAGTTTCCTTAGCCCAGGTGCAGAATTCATTGCCAGAGAGAACTCCCCTGCTAATTGCCAGGACTCCCCATCCCAGTGTTGGGGAAGATGTTGGGGATACCCAAGGAATGGGTGGAGGCACAGACAAGTTCAGTCTTATCAGAAGATTAATTAAAGCCTTATCAGAAGATTGATTAAAGCCAAGAGAGTGGCCCTGATCTCCTGCCTGCTCTGCTGCTTGATGAAAGCATCTTGGTTTTCATTGCTGACTGAAATTCTCTTCTCTCCAACCACTTTTTGAGACAACTCTGGATTTTTTTTCTGCCCGTTGGCTTGACTGAAACAGATACCTGACACACTGTGGGAATTGGAGAGTTACTGGATTAGTGGCTAGACTCTGCCTTGGTTAATTTCCTGCTTGACTGACTCTATTATTGACCTAGACACATCCCAGATCTTGGTAATGTTCTGTGATAATACAGGAAGTTGTTTTCCATGAGGAACTCTGCAGTAACTGGAGATAATGTGACCTAGTTATTGGATATTCCTGTTGTTACTCAACTAGGCTGGCTTTGATTTCTAGATTCAATCCTAGCTAAACTAATTAGGAATAGCTTCTCATCACTATCTAGCTGCTGGTAAGCAAAAATACACAAAAAATAGCAAAAGAAGTCTTCAGCAGAGACTTTGCAGGCACCGTGTTCTTTGCTCTCCTCTTGGCCTCTGCTCCCAGCAGCCACGAGCTGAACACATCCCAGACTGGAAGGATGGGTGGGCACCTCCTGGCCATGGATACAGCTGTTACAGGAAGGGATTCTTCTGGCAAGGCATTGTGTAAAGTGACATGAGGACAAGAAGAATGCATGGATTATAGAATACAATAGAAGTGTATTTAGCTGGCTTTGTTAGGAAAATCAAGAGAACATGCAAAGCCACATCTTTGTAAGGCTGGAGTTATGTAAGTCTGCTAACAACCAGAGTTTTGTTTTCTTTCTGTTGCAATATTGTTGTTAAGGGCTGGTGAGAGGGAGAAATGGTCAAATTTACAGTCTGGACACTAATGCCTTTTAAATACAATAGCTGAAGCCTCCAAACTCCAGGCTGGTTTTATTAAAAGACTGTAGCAGGATGTAGAAATCAGCATATTAAACTATTCAAGTTTCTGGTGGAAAAAATTATATTTTGCAGATATACAGCCAGAATTTTATTCTGGTTTGCATTATACTATTTTAGTGAAAACAAGAGCATAACATTAGATCCAGGTAATAGTTTCTCAGTTAATCTGCAGGCAGAGCTCTGTTTTGTTAACTCCCTGCCCATGAAAAACCCAGAGGAGCATTTCAGTGTTGGGTGCTTGTTGGTGAGTACACACAGTGATATTGTCCCAGCTGCAGGGAAATCCTCCTGAGCAGGATGCATATAAATAGCAGAAAATGCTCAGGGTTGTACACATCAAAAAAGAGACTTAAGAGAGTTGAAGAATGCAGGGATCTTTCAGCAGATTTATTCAGATTATTTGTTATATGCTTTTTGATAAGGTTTTTTTCAGGTGCTAAGGTGATCAAAGTCACCTTACTAAACGGTCCAAGTCCACATGAAGTGTGGGCACATCTGTCAGAGCTGGGAGTCTCAAACATAAAGCAGCAAAAATGATCTTTCAGGGCAGCTCTTAGGGCTGATTGCTGCAGGTAAGGACACAGTGTCACGCAGAAATTACAACCTTTGAGTGAGGGGGTCTAAGGAAGCAGGAATCCCAGCAAGAAGAAAACCTGAGTTTCCCAACCTAAGCAGAGAGAAGCTGGTTATGCACAGGCTGAGTTAGGAACAAACTGCAGGGAAAGCTGGGAATTCAGGGAAGAAATGTGGGTGTTGGAATTCCCACAGCCACCCAAGGGGCTGCTGCTCCAGGGAACCCACAGAACCTTTCCAGCCAGCAGGAAGCCTGGGCACGATGCTGCACATCACTCATTGTGTGTTGGATGGAAAGCTTGGGTACAGCAATGTAGCTGCATCCAAGGGTGCTCCAAAAGTCTGAATTTTTTTTTTTTTTCTTTAAAAATTTTTCACTGAAACTGGTGCCTTCCATCTAAAAATATCCATTCCAGCTCCTCTTGTCCATCGTGCCCTTTGTGACAGCCTGGGGAAGAAGTGACAGCCACTTGCACTTCTCCAGGGGTTGGGTCATTAACCATTCTCAAGACAAGTTTTGGGAGGTGGAGGGAGGGAGAAAATTGGGTTTCCTGGCTACTTGTTCTCCAAACTGAATTAAAAATGTTTATTTCCATACTTGACAGCTCATGCATGAGTAAGAGCTGCAGGGATTCAGGAGAAGGAACTCAGTGAATAAGGTGCAATCCTGACATTGGCTCTGACTGACAAGTGACCCTGCTGAGGCTGAAATTAAGGGCAGGTAAGTCAGATTTACCCAGCTCTGCCTTTTGGAACAAGGAATTGCTTTTGATTTTGCTTCTCAACACTTTTGAGAATGAGGGAAAAATTAGTAGAATCATAAGGCTTCTTTTGTAAAAAGTCGTTTTTCTTGAATGCAAATTTCAGCTTTTTTCATTTTAAACCTTAAAAATGTGACCTGACTACCCCTACTTCCTTTGGAATATGTGTAATGAGCAACTTCTAGAGAAAACTGAGAACTTGAATCTCAAAGCATTTAATAATATTTTAGAGATATGTGAAGATTTGATGTATTCATCAAAATGTTTAATGGACAATGAGAATAACTTTGTTCAGATGCAATTTTTGTGAACCATGTTTGCACTAAATGTTTAGAAGTATGAAGATCTGTTCATGACTAACACTAAAAGTCCATTTAATTGTATCTGGAGACATCTGAGCCTGTTCTGCTATATATAATAATGCTGCAGGAAACTTCAGGGAAAAGCCAAGCCTGGCTGGCTCTGCCATGCAGATTAGGTCATCTAAAGGTGTTTCTTTGGGGAAATTGGTTATTGGGGCAAATTAAAGTGAAATATTGCAAAATGTGTGGATTGTCTACAAACAAGATAGGAACTTGTTTAAGCTGCCACCAGAATGGCCTTTTTTCCCTGACCTTAATGCTGTATAATGCTGCTTGTTTGTTTGTTTTTGAAGAAACTGCTTGTTTGCTTGTTGTTCTTTCTGTTTATAGAATAGGTCAGGAATCTAAATGCTCCTGTAGCTTGAGAAAGGAGAATTTTTGTACATATTTCTAGCACATAGACACAGAGACAAAGGATGTAGTAGAAAGCTTGCAGGGAAGGTCACTCTGGTGATTCAGTCCAGTTTTGCATTTTCAGGATGGTTACATCCTTAGTGCAATTAACATAAACATTTGAGTTGTTATTCAAGCCCAAATTCTGGCCGTTTTGTGTTTTTTTTTTTTTTTTCATCAGCAGATCTGTTCTTCTTGAAGTTTCCAACCCCATTAATTACAGCCAGACATTTGTTTTTTGCACTGTACTTGCTATAGTGAGATATAATCCCCATCTGGGCACTCGTGAAGAGTAATTGCACATTTACAACATACTGTAAAATTTATAGTAGCATCTCCTAATATCTCTCAATCTGAATAACTCTATTTTACTACGAGAGGTACATTGGCACAATCACACCATATGGTAAAGTTCTGCAAAATATCTTATCTCCCATGAAAACTATTATATCATTGCTGTCGTTTTTGTGTGGTTATTACTGATTATTCTGCAAGGCTGTATTTCAACCCTGCTGCCTGTGAACACCAACAAACCCAGACTAAACAGGATACAGTTAAAGATGAAATACTGTGTTTGCTGAGATATCAGCACAGGGACCTCAGCAATTTTTTATATGGGAAAACTGAATTATGGGTGCCAAGGGCTGAGAAGTCAGAAGTAAATGTAGCAACAACTTACATTTCAAGAGGAAAAACAGTTATGCTGAAGATAACGATCCTTCAGAATTTAAAAATTACTCCTCTTTCTGCAAATATGAGAGGAGTTTTCCCCTCCTTTCCCACTTAGATCTTTGCCAGAAGTTGAGGCTTCCTGTAGCTTCCAGGAATCAAATATGTCCCTAAATGTCTTGTCCCTGGTTACTGCTACCAGCTGCCTCTGGAGCTCTTGAGCAAACCTCTGGCTAAATAATCCTCAGCCCCTGCTCCCATCACCACCACTTCTGTTGCCTCCATTGGGTTCCAAAGAACTTCTCAGCCATTTCACACCTTCTAAAATTGTTTATTGGCAGAGAGAGAGAGTTGCTTTCATTGACACTTCAGGCCTAGGAGGTAGCCAGGGAGCTCAGAAAAGAAATGCAACCCCACTCCAGACTCTGGCACCACCACACACAGCACTGGGTACAGCAGCAGCCTAGAGATGCTGGCAGAGTTACCATGGATATATAAATATATATACACTGTTCTGATTTACAGGGACAACAGGAATGGTTTGCTTATCCCCAATACTTCATAGCAAAGAAAAAAAAAAAAAGCCAAAGCAAAACCCAACAAGCAAACAAAAGCAAATAGAACCACCACAGCTGGCTCCTCTAGGGAAGGCTGTATGATTTATCTGCAGTTAGTCCAAATCCTTGGTTTTCTCCATTATTGCTGTTCCATGGCAAACTGATCCCCTATCTTTCTCTTCAGTAGGTGGGTGCCAGTCCTGTCTCTGCACCCAGCATTGCACTTGCCCTCTTTGGGTGACAGGGAGCTGAGTGGCATCACACCCCCCATCCCCTCCCATGGGGGGGCACAGCTCTGCTTCCAGCTCCTCTTGCCCCCTGCCTGGGTGCAGACAGCAAGGATGCAGCCTACACCCCTGAGCTGTGGCTTTTAGGGGATCTGCTGCCCTTTTCCCACCACTTTCACTCCAAGATGCCATTGTACTTGAGAGGAAATCTGAAGTATTCCCTGTTCCCTTAGCAGAGGGAAGCAGTCATCTGGGTGACTGAGTAACCTCTGATATGACTGTAAATAACTACACTTAAAATTAACTCAAAGCCTCTATCTTAGGACCAGTGTGCCAGCTTCCAGGAGAAGATGGAATTTTTTCATGGCAGGCTTATCACTGGTTTCCTAAATGAACCAAGATAAGCAGAATGAACTCTTTCATGTGGCTGCTGTGATAAAAGCAAGGTCCTCAAGTTGGCAGCCTGTGGTAGGGGGGGTTCAAAGTGGAAATGAGAGCTGGCTTTTTTCTTTATTTCAGAGAATCTTGCTGCTATTTGTACACAGTCTATCTTGGTGGCTGGCATGGGCTGGAATACACGCTGGCTGTGGGCTTGGAAACCTCATGGCAGTCATCAGGAGTGCACCAGTCCTTGTGGCAGGCATCACACGGGCTGCTGCCAGGGCTTTGAACTACAAAAATAAATAGAGAAGAGAACTGCATTGTATTGGGAAGCCTGAGGCCCACTTGTCTCTCTTGGAGCACTCTCTGGTGAGAGTGTTTCACTTGGAATTTGTCCACCACATGTGGTAGCTCAGGAGGGAGAGAACAGAACAACGTTAGGCAGTGCATTGATCACTGAGCTGGTTTTGCAGTCCTCAGGAAACTCTCCCTCCCATTTTCTCTCTTGAGGACTCTGAACCTCACCATCTTTGCTGAGCTGGGCCAGTGGATGGATGTGTCAGATAGTGCAGCATTCTCCTAGGTTCTGCCAGGAACCCACATGCACACTCCCCCCCTGCAGCAGAATCTCAGTGCCCAGGCAGAGCCTTTTGTCTGCTTCCTTTGGCACTTGGACACCTCTGACCTAAGGGATGCTCTGCAGGGACCACTCTGCCCCAGAGCACTTGGGAGGCACATCCAGTGCTTTGGGGTGAAGCATTTTGTGGGTTAGACTGAAATAACCCAGAGCCTCCTCTCTCCTCCCTCACTCAGGTTTTTGGACCCAAAGGGAGGGCTGCACCACAGCTTTATTTGCTGTGCATTGCAGAGGTTTTATGACTGAATGAGTTTGTTACAGGTTACCAGGCAGGGTTTTGAAAGAAAGGAAAAAAAATTAGTATGAAGATTTCCCAATGAAACAACGTTGCAGATTTTATATATGACTTATGTCTTCAGTAAAGGTTTATTTAGTTTTTCCTTTTTTCGGTGCATTAGTTATTTGATATAATGTTGGTGAAAGAAGGAAGAAGAGAACTTAAGAAAGGATGAATTCCCTCATAAAACTGTCTATTTGTTTTGTGTCAGGGAGGGAATGCAAAGCAGCCATGAACTCAGTTCCTGACTATTCGAAGTTATCATAATAGCACAAATCACTGGAAATCCTTCTTTGCATTCTGAATGACTGGAAAGTAATTCAAAGTAACTATGTTCAAATTTGAGATAAGTCTCCAACATTTTTTTTTTTTAATGGTTAGACTGTGTTGTGAAAGGGAAAAATATATTGGAGTGAGAATTCTGTGAATTCTCCAGTGAACACTTTATCAACTCGAAGCTATTTAATTTAGCTTTAAAGCAGTGACATTTCATTTATCATAAAAACTTGTTTGTTGAGAACTTGCTGGCTGCATTACTGTCCACATGGGACGTGGCTGAGGGAGATGCACTGTGCAGGACACATCTGAGACAGCTCTGCTGCTGGCCTGGGATGGTGATGCTGGGGAGGCAGGGGCAGCTCTGACTGCCAGGGGCTTCCCCAGCTGCCTCCTGGGGAAGAAGACAGCGATGTGCCCAGGCTTTTAGGATGCTATTTAAAACAAAAATAAAGGGGAGAATGCCCTGGGCTTTGTTCAAACAAAATAAGGAGGAGAGGGACAGCTTGTGATGTGATGTGATGTGATGTGATGCTTGCTTGGCGTGGTGTCTGCCTGCTCTTCACAACAAGCAATGGTGTGGTAAAAACATTTAATGAACTTAGCAAAATGTGGGTTGTTTTCTTGCCTGGTGAGGGCAGAGCACATAATCCCACTTATTATTTGTATTAGAGAGCTTTAAGCAGAATTTGTAACTCTGTCTTTGCTCAGAACAAGATTATTTTTATCTGGCCCAGCCAATGCTTCTTTTTCACATTTGCAATAACAATTCACTGGGCCAGGTTTTGCATTTAGCTTAAAGGCATCTTGATCACTTCTGATTAAAGTAACATTTACCTAAATAATCATCTGAATGGAAGAGGTCACTCACCCATATTTATGGCCCCAAAAGAGTAATTCTAGGGCAATAACTGGGAGAAGGTAAAATCAGGTGGCAGCTTTGCTCATGAGAGCCCATTGCCAGTGTGCAGCATCTCTGCCAAACACCAGGAGACTGCACAAGTCTGAAAATCTTCTAGAGAATCCAGGTAAGAAAGGTTTCCATTATTTCATCTTAAGCAGCAGGCTACTGTGTGTAGTATTGGATAATCTGATTTGTATAAATTACATTTAATTCCTATCAGTGCAATAGATAGGAGTGAAGAAAAAAGGCTGAAGTAGAATGGTAGCATTTACTCTGTTCTTACTCCAGATTGAAGGCATTTTTATGGTAAATTTGAAGATAAAACGTAATTAAACACTCAAATCTTACCTATTTTTCTACAAATCCTTGAATACAGGTATATTATTTGTTACAGTGCTAACCACAAATCTATCCCTCACAGACTATGCCTATATTTTCTTAGGAATACATGTAGAATATAATTAATTAACCAGGAGTATAAATCCTGAGACTCATAGGAGACTTGGTAGTTCAAAGACTACTTTGGAGCCAGCGTGCATGCTTCCTTGTTTCATGTTTCTCCATTCTGTGCCATGAAAATTAATATCTGAGAATAAATTATTAATAAACCTTCAAAGCTCATTCCCTGCTCTGATTTAATTATCTAATTGATAATTGTGCAGATCAAGGATTCCTCTGATATTGATCTCGTTGCAACAAATGAATGCTAGAGCTGGATACACATTTGTGTAGAAAAACCAAACACTTCTTTAAGGTTGGTTACAAAAAAAATTATATTACATCTTAAATCTTTTTCCCAAATCATGTTATTAAAAGTGTAGTGCAAATATTTATCAACATGACATATTTTGCCTTCTATCTGCTGATTTTTTTTTTTTAATTCTTGAAGAGAGATATTTGTAATTTTGTTATACAGTGTAATTAGATAATTAAGGTGAGGAAATGTATCTCCCAGAAGCTACAGTTATGAAAGTTTATTAGTGTGTTAAAATCCAGCTAACTGAACAAGAAGGGGATACAGGTAGTGAGGTTGAAAAAAATGTTAGTTAGTTGGTGTTAGGAAGATCAAGCAGAGGAAACATTTAAAGTCCTGCTAGACTTGAGGGATTTGCAGATGTTGAGACTGGAAGAGTTATGTCATGTACAAACCTTTTTAATAGCAGCTACAAGCCCTAAACCATGTTGCAGTGTGAGCATTTCAAGGGCTGTAGGAGATAAGACTTAGCCATGGATGTGTTCACATCTGGACACATCAGCTTCCTCTGCAAAACCTTTATTTATTGAGCATTTATTATATGCTCAAGCTGAAAGCATCTGCAGCACTTATTGCCTTCCCTGGTGAGCTCTAAGCAGCTTTTGCCCTCTTTTTACACCGTTGTCTGCCACCTACTCCAGCCATAAAAGCCAGGAGGAGGGCAGAGCTGTGGGTGATAGGAAGCCAAGGCTCCTGATTTACCTTTTCTTTGCTCACTTTTGAGTCCAGATGTTCATCAAGGCTTCCCTTTGAACAAGTACCCCCAGCCCAACCACACTGGTGTTTATTTTCTCATGGATCTATCTCTGAGCAGGTAAGAAAATTTCTAACAAATTCATCTCTTAGGGAATGCCACGTTTTGGGGTTTTTTTGTTGTGGGTTTTTTTTTGGTTGTTGGTTTTTTTTTGGTTTTTTTGTTTTTTGTTTTTTTTCTGTGGTTTGCCATGTGTGGTGTTCCCTAGAAAGACCATCTCTTTGCCCATTGTCCAACAAACCCCCCAGGGCAGCTGGGCAGCTGTGAGAAGTTCCTGAACTGGAGCCAGAAAAGGCTCTGCTGAATAGTGGTGTGATGCTGAGAGTGACTGTGCTGGCCATGGGAAGGATCCCACAGCCAGAGGTGAAGGAAGGAAAGCCTCTCCTTTAGGATGTTAAACACTCCTGAAAGGTTGCTGAACTAAAAACAATACTGGAGGAAAGGTCCTACTGGATAAAAGGGCAATTAATACAGCCAGGTCTTTTTTGCCTCTGTTTTTACTGTTGTTTAAAAATTTTAAATGTTCTAGGCTTGTGTCTCCCCAAATTACAGAGTGGTGGCCATTGGGATTCAAAGCTCTTACTGTTTTTGGGGTGCTCTGAGGCTGAGATGAGGGCCTGAGCTGCCCCATTCAAAACGTGCCTATTGTAGCTTGATTTCTTACAGCCAAAAAAAAAAAAAAAAGTAGCGTTGGTTGGGAACTGGGAGCAGAAATGATGTAACACTGAGCATCTCTAAAGCTCAGTTTACTTGGGGTTGTTAATAGTGTATCTAAAGGGGAGGGGAAAGAGAATGTAAGAGATAGGAAGGAGAATGATGTGAATTGCTTAAGCACAAAGCAGATTTGGAAGATGAAAGAGTGAAGCCCCATGCCAAAGTAATTAGATGATATAAGCATGAGGCAGGAACGTTGGCCAGCACTTATCTTCATTTATAAATAAAGCTTCTGGACATTTCTTCTCATCCCCATTGAGAGATGAATATTGTGCTGTAAACCAGAGCTGCTCCAAACATCAGAGCCTGGATTCACCCAGTGGTGCTCTGCAGGGTCAGAGCAATGCAGGAAATCTCCCTGCTCTGACTGCATCAGGTGTCAGCACTCTGCCTTCCCACTCCTAGATAAAAGTTGTACAGAGAATAATAGGAAGACATGAATCCCACTTAGTCCCTTTTCTTGAAGGAGACTAATTCTGCTGAAGTGAACTTGAAATCTGGTTTTACTCAGCTGCAGCAAGACAGGCCCTCCAAACATGAGATCTGAATTTGAACAAATATCCTTCATTGCTGCTGAAATTCTCAAAGCTCTGGATGCCTTATAGCCCAGTAATGATAGTGGCAAGGGGTCATCTGTGGCCCCTGCACTCCTTTGAAAATTTCTGCTGTAGTGTTCTTTAAAAATTGCTTTTCTTTGATTCAGCTCTTCAACACGGTTCAGAACTTGACTTTGCAGGCAAAGCTGTGATTTTTTTTTCTAGTGAATGAATGCTATGAGTGTGATTTAATTCTGAGATTCCATTACTGTGCTGAGATGAGTGCTTGCTGGGGGCTCTGTCCATAACCTCTGGAACCTATGGAGATGTTGCCCAGAGCAGCAGAACAGAGAGGGGCACATTTCTAGGTGTAAGAAGTGTTTGTCCCCAGACTCCTGGGGGTAGCTCCCCTCCAAAGCATTTGGGATGTGGCTGATCTCACACCAAGTTTCTTCTCAAGCCAGGCTTCCCCGGGCAGAAAGCATCCAAATACTGTGTCCATTCTTGCTGTAAGTGGCACTTGAGAAGCCAGCTGGTTGTCTATAATCTTATTTTTCATTTCTGCTTGCTAGTTGCTAGGTCACAAAGATAGATAGGAGGAATAATATTAACTAATAGTTAATGATTACTGGTTTCTGTCACTGTAATGCCAGTCAAAGGCAAATGTGAGGGGAAGGTGTCAGCTGTGGTAGTTGGTAAAGAACAGGTAGAGTCACTTCCACAATCTGCATCACTGAAAACAAAAGGGAATTTTGGGTAGATTTTTCTAATTAAATATGACTACAAAAGTGTGAGGCCTCCTTACCTTTTTATTTCAAAAGGAAACTAAGGGATAAATCAAAAAAATTACAATGTCCCCAGACTCAAATCCATTTTGTGGGCTAAAAAATGTGCATTTAATGTTATTTTGTTTGACCCCTGATAGTGACCAAGTACAGGCAGTTTGGGGTGACTCTTGAAGGGATTGTCTAGAGCTGCCTGTCCTGCTGGTGTGCTGGATGTGTTTGGGCTGCTTGTCCAAACTGGACACACTTCTGCAAGGTCCAGTGTGTCATTTCATCCATTCATCCATGCCATCAGCCATTTTGGTTTACCTGAAAATATTTGTCTTAAAATGTCTTAAAATCTGGCAGCTCAGACACCTGTGTGATGGGGTTATGTCCAAGTTGGTGTTAGTTGGGTCCCAGTGTCCCTGGTTTGCCTCCTTCCCACCCAAGCCTGGATTGAGAATCCTCATTTTCAGAAATCTGGAGGTCCCAGAGATAGTTGCACCGAAGGGAAAATTTGATGTTAGTGAAAAATATGCTTTTAAAATACTTTCCACTTGTATAGAATATTGGAACATCCAGTGCTGGAGTGAAAATGAAAATAGATATATTATTCTTATCCTAATCCTTCCATATATTACAAGGATTCTGTTGCTTTTTCCACTTGTTCTTGGATTGAATTTATAAAACTATCTTAGCAAAGTACCACAATAAAACACTCTCCAGCTGACAATAATCTCTCTCTCAGTATTATTTAAGATTTTCTCTGATACGCTGAACTTTTTACAAGACTATAACTGGATAACATGGGTGACATTTTATTCTTCATTTCCTAGAAGAAATGTAAGAGGAAGGGGGCCAAGCAATTATTTATCTTGTGTATTGAGAAAAATACTGATTTTAAAACGAGAGGCTGCCTTGTGTGACTTTCTGCTTTCTCTTATCAGAAGCACTGAATTATTACACCATCTTTTGCTTTACAAACCACTCTTGTTTTCTTGTTTAGGCCATTGCAGAGGAGCTGAGCTGAGCTCTGCCCTGGCTGGTGTTATTCCAGTTTTGATGCTGGATGCCAAAGCAAGGCTCTTGGCTTCCCTCCTAGAAACCCTTGAGCAAACCAGGTACTTCATGACCCCAAACACTTCCACACTGAGCAGTTTGCACACTTAATGACCATTCTTTCTTTGCTTTCTCTTCTGAACCTTCAGCAGACCCCAAATGTAAATATAAAGCTCTTAACTGGAGTTTCTAATGTGGTGCTCACCAGGGATCAGGGTGGCTGAGATGTTGTGTGTCTGGGGATGCCAGCACCACGTGGAGTGCATGCTTCAAGGGAAAAGACTTCACAAAACTTGTGTTGCTTATTCCACAAAACGATTGAAAAAGATTGCTGGGTTTTTTCCTCATCTGATTTAATGGGACAGTATAATGAGAGTTTCTTTAATACTCTTATTGTGCTTTTTTTCTCTGGGGAATCACAAAAGCAGTCGTTGCACTGGGATTTTGTTTTTCAAAGCATGCTTACTGCAATGGATGAGAACCTGCTCCCTGTTGCAATTACTAATCATATCTGTAAGTAGGTTGGGTGTGGGGAAAAACATCTTTTTCAGCCTACAATTTGATTTTGTAAAATAGCTGAAGTCTTCATTTTAACATTAGCAATTTTTCTATCAGCAATAAACACTCCCCACAAAATTCAGCCCGCAGTATTTTTTTCAGAAAATATAAGTAAAATGTACAGCAAAACATACTATATCTTGATTATCTGTAGTCATCGAGGGAAATTAAATAAAATTGGCCAACACCTTTTGTAAGAGCCTCAGTGGTGATGGTTGGGGGTGTTCACAGCACCCAGACAGGGCAGTGTTAGCACTGAGCATCTATCTGTCTGGATATCTGATCAGGAGCTGAAGGTTGTTTATTGTCAAATAGTAAATGCTGGCAGTGGCTGGGATCCACTGGAATGCTGCACAGCTGCACCATTACTCAGACTTTCCCTTTTCTGAGTTCAGTAATCCCTTCAATATTGCATTAAATGTGGTTTTAATATTTATCTGGATAAAAACGTGCTGAATATTGCAACTGCTTCGTTCTGATGTTTGTCACGTAGGAAATGTGTGGAAGGCAGAAGGTAACAAGTTTTTTATTGCTTGCTAAAGCCCAACGTAGCTGCTGCTTCCCTGCTCTGCCTGGGCTCTGGGAAGCACTGGGGAAGTTTTTCAGCTTCCTTGGACACAGAGGCACCTCAGAGGTTCTGCAGCCAAATTTCAGGCCCCAGTGCTTGGCTGAACTCTCTGAGCTGACCCCTCACCCCCTGCAAGAATCAGAGCTCCTCTGGATCCCGGTGTCAGTGGAACTGAGAGGATGGAGTTTGGATTTGTTGTACTTCATAGGCCAAGTGCTTGACAAGCCAGGAGCTGGAATGGTTTATTAATATGTCACTTCTTTTTTTTATTAGTTTTCTTAAACGATCAGCCAGTCTATTGTTAGCTGATCTATTGTATCTTTCCCAACTTTTTTTTTTTTTAAACAATTTTTATCTATGAACCAGATTATTTGGATAACAGTGATTACAATTAATGATGTGGGAGCAGGGAAATATGCTCCCCTTATGTTGTGGGTTCAGAATTAAGACAGGGAATCCAAATACATGCAATTCAAGTTAACCACATGGTCTGATGCAGTCCTGGAGCTCACTGTGTCCATGTGTTTCCACCAGCAATTGCTTTCCCAGATGCTGAAAAAAAGGAAAGTACACCAAATGGAATGGATTGTAGGCACCAAAGATAACCCATTGCTGCTTGGGATGGTTGCTTTGCACATCAGCCTGATCTGGAAGCAAGTGGGGCAGTAGGAATGGAGAAGGTAATTTGAAAAAAACATATTTGAATTCAAAGGTTTTGTTTTGTTTGGTTGGTTTTATTTTTGGGGTGGTTTTTTTTTTTTTTTGTTTTTTTTTGGTTCTTTGCTGCTGTTTTCTGTTCTGTTTTGCCCAGCTGAATTAGTAATAGCTTGATCAGACTTAAGCAAAAAGCCTCTTGAATCCACTAGCTGCAGGTCCCTGATCCAAGCAGGAGAAATGTGCATTCAGAGAAGGAGGAATCCCTGGTGTCTGTGTAACTACTTCCCCTGTTTCCCTGCCAGGTAAAGCTGATTGCAGTCACTTGCTGGCAGTCCCAGTGGCACCAAGAAGTGATGGGTCATGGGGACTAAACCCTGCATTCATCCTGAGCTGGTCCCCTAAGGGAAAGGTGGGAGAGTGTTGGGGAAGCTTGAGTGAAAGTTGCTTCTGTTCCATGGAAATGTGGAAAGCTTTAGGAACAGAACTGTTGACACCTTCTCGGGTGTAA
Source organism: Heliangelus exortis (assembly GCF_036169615.1). Taxonomy (NCBI): domain Eukaryota; kingdom Metazoa; phylum Chordata; class Aves; order Apodiformes; family Trochilidae; genus Heliangelus; species Heliangelus exortis. The sequence continues at coordinate 21,275,463 of NC_092431.1, forward strand.
AAAACCCAAGTTTGACTGAAGTGTTCCAAGAAGCAGACACTGAAAGTGAGAAGCTTTGCATTAAGGTAAAATTCCTGTGTAATAATCTGGGATGTTAACTTGCATTGCTTTATCTCATTATGTCTTTATGATAAAGACTTTTCAGCTCTTGGCTTGGCAGATTGGCTCATTGCCTCACTGGCAAACTGTTTTGATTCAAATGAACAGAAAAATTTTATGTTTCTTTCTTTGTTTAAGAAGAAACTCACAAAAGTGAAAAGGACATAAGCTCCCCGTGTTTGGATTTTGGCTTCCCAGTGTTCTGCAGTACACAAACCAGTTTCTCACCCCATGCCCCTTCACAAAACACTGACAGGCAGTGGATCTCCCCTGTCCAGCCCCTGGAGCAATGCATCATCTTTGATCTTTATACCCAGGACAATGATTTATCCTCTAGTAATAGCATAAAAATGAATTAGCCCCATCCCATTACAGACACTGCATATTATTTCAAAGGAAAAGAATTACAACTATAGGTCATCTGCTTTTGATAGTAAAACAGTACAGATTTATTAGTATTTATTTAATGCTATATTCTTATGGAGATGAAAGTCACAGCACGGTCATTTTAACCCTTTTCCTGTCTTTTGGAACACTGCTTAATTATTAGGGTTTTTTCTGTGTAATGAGGTTGGTTTGTTTGTTTTTCCAAGACTGATGTCAAGAGACACAAAGAGAAGTCCAGGAGAAGATAAAGGATCTGCCAGGTGAGAAAGGCTCTGGGAGTCGGGAACTTCTCTTCCCCATAGCATGGGATAAGTCTGATGAGGAGATGGGCCATAATTCTACCAGGAAGGTAGGTAAAAACACCAGGTAAGGGTGCATATTCCCCACACCTGGGCAGGTCACTGTTGTCACAATCACAGCCTGGTGAGTAACTTTTACATCACAATCCTCACGAGTAACGTCACAGCCCCCGAGCCACAGGGGCTGCTTTGCTGCCATGTCACATTTATTTAATTGCTTTTCCACTGTCACACCACAGCTGCTTTTAATTCTGCCCAATCAACATTTTTCTCACTCAGCAAACATGTTTCACATTATGTTCTCCCCAGATCAACAGGCATTCATTTTTCTATCAGATGAAACTTTCAGCCCTTGGTCTCGAGTGCTGCAGACTTCTCCTTGCAGTCCTTCTTGCTTGCTGCCTGCAGAATATTTTTCCAATCAAAACACTGCTTCCTGCCTTGATTCAGAAGCCACCACTTGCAGATCAGTGTGAGGTATGTTCTGTGAGGCTTAGGTCATTACTCAGGACTGGAGCTTTCCTCTCCCTACACACAAATGTGTGTGTTAGTACTCATCAGTATCATTTATTTATGGTCAAGGAGGCACCAACCTCCATAGGCTTTTACAGTCCTGGCCTCAAGCAGCCTGGTTTTTTTGGCACAATTTGTTGTTTTGCTCTCTGTGTCATTGGTGTGTGGCTCTGTCCCCATGTCCTGGCTGTGTTTGAGCATGGCAATAAGCAGGGAGGAGGCAGGAGGTTGGTTCCCCCCCTCCCAGAGCTGCATCCCCAGCTCCCCGGGATGGCACTGGCAGAAGGACAGTCCCTGGCCCTGGCAAGGAGCAGGGTGGAGCTGAGGAGCCCACCAGTTTTTATTTATGGAAAAACCTTGCAGGAGGATAAGGTGGAGGAATCGTACAACACTAAATGCTGTTATTCAGAGATGGATATCTGCAATTTCTGTGCTCAGTCTGGGGCCACTTCCACAGATAGGCGAGGCAGCTGGGCTGCATCTGGTTTGTATCTAAAAAAGACCTTTGCTCATGAATAAGTACATGATTGAAAAGAACATTGCAGGTCTAATCTACTTACACTCATAAAACCTCAACTTCAATATGGGTACCCTTGGAATAAGGGATGAAGCAATTTTGTCAAGTTTTAATGCAGAATCATTTTATATTTACATTAGTAAAAGCAGAGTTTAATGCCAAGAATGTGTATAGCCAGACATTGTTTGGGGGGTTCCAAACATAATTCCGTGTTTATTTTTCTGTCTGGAAGGTGGTTGCTAAATCCCTACAATCACCACACAGTCTGGCTGTTGGGCTTTCAACAGTAGCTGCTCTGATTGCCAAGCTGGGTCATCAATAGCAAGATTCAAGTTACAATTAAGAAAAAACAGAGGACACCTAATAGCTGAAAGGAGGCTCCATGAAAATAAAACCTCCTCACAGATTTGGGGTTTTTAGTGTCTTTTTTTATTGGGAGTCTTCTTTCTGAAAGACAGAAGCAATACATTTGCCTTTTATAGTAACTGTAACCAATGCTATAGTCCTTTAACTATGGTTTTCTCTGTGAGCATGGCCACAATTTTTTGGTTTTTTTTCTATTGCAGTCCACCTGCTTTATTTAAACCACAAATTGCAGTTTTGCTCTTTTCCTTTACACTGCTGCACAGGCCTCAAAACCATTCCTTCCATCCCAGGTACAAGAAGGAAATAATTGCTCCTTGCCCCTGGGCTTGAGCAGAGTTCTTTCATTAAAAAAACTACATTTTACTTAGGAGAATAACATCATGTGGCAGGGCTATGGCAACAATAACACCTCTGCTGCCAGAAAACACTTACCCTGGGTGGCTCAGATGGCCCCAAATATTTAAGAGCATTTTTCTTTTATTGTAAATTCCCTGTGGTACATTATTTTCTACTGAGAGCTAATAACTACCCTGTCTGTAAAGCAACTGGTCTTAAGTTTATTAGCTTGCAAGACAGAAAAATAACAGACACATATCACAGACATTTAACAAAGATATCTTTCATGGGTTTCTGTATTTTTTCATATGCACCAAACATTTCCCTTTAGGTAGAAAAACACATTCTGAACCACATTCTCAGTAATTTCTTATGAAGTGGAGCACGTTTTCCAAAAAGTCCTCAATGCTTCACCAAACACGGGGTCTCTTTTCTAAAACTTTTTGCAAAAGAAAAACCATGTCAGCTTCCCCAGAGAAGCTGTTCCACCCTTGCTGCAGCAGCCATACCATTTTCCTTGGCATCAGGGCAGAACCTCATCCTAGTCCTGCACTCAGGTGGAAACCATTGCACAAACATTGCACAAACATTGCACAAACACGTGTGCTGTCACCTCTGCAGGCAGTGTAAATACCTATTCACACTTTAATTTATTCCTTTTGATTGTGGTGTGGGTCCCAAGAGGATGATGCATGAGATGACCCTAGAGCCAAGGGGCAGTGATGATCCTTCTGGTGCAGAGCTTCCCCCTGGCTGAGTGCATCTTGGCTGGGTGATGCCTACACTCCAGTCAAACATGAGTATTTTTGGTTTGAAGGAGTCCATTTTCAGATAAAATTTTTAGCCAGAGTATAGTGAGACTGTGAGGAGGTGTAAGCCACCCTCAGCTCTCTATTTTTTGGTACAAGGTGGTGCTCAGGAACGAGGAGCACTTGATTGCTGGGTTGCTCTCACAGTGACTGCTCCTCTTGAAACAGCAGCACAGCACAGGTCAGCTTGCCAAGGCCACAGTAAGCAGCAGGCACTAGGGGAAAAATGGGGGAAAAAAGGGGCCATGTTTGGTGAAATTATTTCTGCTTTTAAAGTGGTCTCTGCAATTTTTGGAATGTGAATTTTGGTGTGCAAAGAATTTGAAAAATTGCTCCTCCCAAGTGACTGGGCTTTTGAGTCAAACCATGTGGAACTTCAAAAGCTGGAGCTGGATGTTGTGAAAGTCCTCCAGGGCTGTACTGAAGTTGTGGCAAAAGTTTTGGTAGCTTAAATAGAGACAGGAACAAGCCTGCAATTATTCTTTTTCTGAGTTCAAATAAGAGTTGCTCTGATGAGTAATAAGTAATAAAAAAATAAGTAATAAAATTCAAAGGAGAACAATAGTTGTACATCCTGGAATGTCAATATTAACAGGATCCACTGCACTCCCAAACCCAGTAAGGTGAAAAACAGAGGAACTCTTTTTCTGCCCCAAAACACCCAAGATCTCCCCAAAAGCCTGCCTGGGTGGTAACGTGAGAGGACAAGGAACTGGGTTAAAAAAAAAATCAGAAGTGATGGAAGCTTCACACTAAAAGAGCAGGGATTATGTGCAGCACTGAAGAGGGAGGGGGGATGCTGGTGTTTTATGGTCAGACAGTTTCAGATGTCTGACAAGGAATGTCTGTAAGTCTCTCTATATTGCCTCACCTACTAAAAGGAGCACAAAGCTGCAATAATTTCTTGTCAGAGAGCCAGTGGAGCTTCAGCTGTGAGCTGTGGTGGCTCTGCATGATGCACAAGGAGAGCAGGCACTGGGCAGAAAGCTTCCTCTCTTCCTCACCCTCTTCTGCTCCAAGATACTAAGTTTGGGTTTTTGTTGTGTTTTTTTTTTTCTGGATGAGTGGCTGTTGCTAATTTGGATAGAAATTATTTGGCGACAATTCTTGTGGAAAAAAAAAAAAAACCCATAGAACATTGGGAAACATTTGCAAAATGTGGATAGTACAGTCCTGGGTTTTATTTGGACAGTTTCCCAGACACTGCAGAAATGGGAGCATAATGCTTTTACATTGTGAATGTGAAATGAAATGGCTTTTTAAAGATATGTTAAAGTACCAAATCTAGAGTATAATATTCAGAGTGCTTAGAAAAATTTGCTTGACTTTTTCTGTCCACCACTAGAAGCACAATTGGGAAACAGAAAAAAAAAAAAAAAAAAGCCTTCTGTGATGTAGTGAAAACTCATGTGAGAAATCCAAACTAGGATTCCAGCTGAGATTAAAAGAGTGAAGGTGTTCCAGGCAGCTTTATGGGGTGTACATACCATTTACACATTCTTTAATTGTTGTCAGAAAACACAGTATTCCCCTTATTTGGGATTATTTTAGGACTCCACCAAATTCAGACTTTATACTGAGTAACAGATTCTGTTTTATCATAAAACCAGCAAGAACTGTGGTGTTTGGAACTGTTTTATTGAATAAACATTGATGCTATTTACCATATTTACTTCTGAACAGGACCCTTAGGCATTACTCCCTTAGAGACCCCGAGGACAGACATTTAGATATTTCCAAATTTCAAAGAAGATCAGGTTGGACATGGAGAGCATTTACATTTTTTCCATGGAGAACAACACCAGGGACAGAATGATGGGGCCCTCAAAACAGGGTTCTTGGGTCTGTGGGGCTCTTGTGCCATCCCCTTTGCAGCAGGTATTTTAGTTGGTGGGTATTTTATTTTTCCTCTGGCACTGTGGACTCATCTCCATCCAGCTTTTGACTCTACTGCAGATACTGACAGGAGGAGAAAAGGGTATTTGGGTATATTGGGGTATATTTGGGTATATTATGCCTCTGCCTACCTTTTTTTTCTGATTTTTAAAGTATTTCTCGTTTTGTGGTTTTTCATGGTTTTTCAACAGGAATTTTGAAGTCCTTGGGATTTAGAACAGAAAGTAACTGGGACTATTGAAAATTCTGGTCCCAGTTTCTCCTGCTTTATGGCAGTCACTAAATAAAGACAAAAAGGTTCCCGTCCTCTGGCCAAGTCCAGCAGCACTGAGCTGTGGAAGCTGGGAAGGTGACAAAAATAGCTTTAAGTCCTGGAAGCTGCTTTCAGAACTGAAGTTTTTCAGTGTTCAGAGCTGATCTTTCTTTCCATCCTCTTGTGCTTGGAGGAAACATTTGTGTGGTTGGCTGGAGACAATTTACAGATGGTGGAGGTAAACTTGGGGCTTGCAATCAGCCCCTTATCTGTCTGCACATCCTGCTCACAGATGATTAATTTGTGCTGGATTAACCATGGGTAAACAGCCCTGGATGTGTGGTTGACCAAATAGTTCTGCTTTGACTGCAACACATCCCAGACCAATAAAAAAAGAATTCAGGGCTGCCACCAAATACAATGGTTTTTCTGTAATAGTCAGAGAATGCAGTTTGTAATTTGAAACTGTTGTAGAAATGCAGAGGCATGTGTTTGGTGTAGGGTTTTCACATGCCACCTAAAAGGGGAAAAAAAAATAATAACTTTTTGGATGTTTCCCTATTGGTTTTTTAAAATTGCAGCATGGTCTTCATGTTTGGTTGTTTTTAAAATTCTGAACTTAAAAAAACCCCACATTCAGAATCTGTAAATAACTTTTTTCTTTGGATTTTTTTTTTTTTTATTTGCTTCATTTATCCCTTCTCAAAAGTAAATTGATTTCTGATAAAATGCATCCACTGCCAGTTATAGTCTAGAAACACGAGGATTATGGGCTTGAGCTTCAAAATTCTGGAGTCTTAAATATTTATTCCAGTGAATCCCTTTAGCAGAATAAATTTTAGATTTTTTGCTTTGCAGTGCTAACCCTTGAAGTTGGGCAATCTCCTTCTGTTCCTTTTCCTTCCTCTTCCTTTTTTCTGAAAAAAAATCAGTGTAATTCAAGTGTCTGTGGCCATTGCTTGCAGGTATCACTCCTTCCTCCAACCTGTGCACTTGGGGCAGAAGACATTCAAAGGCAAAGTGTTAGTTGCATAAATATATGTATATCTATCTATATATATATATATATACTGTCCTCAGCCCCCAAAATCTGCCCAAATCCATGGTGTGCTGAGTGCCTGAGCAATTTGTACCATGGAGAAGGGCTTTACGTTTGGGGAAGGCAAAAAGGAGACATAAAAGTTTTAGGGTTTCCAACTTTCTTTTACTCAACACAGAGCAGTAAGAATTTATATGTCAAACCCCCTGCCTGCCTGTGAGGGGTCTGTTTCAAATGATAAGAGGGACAAGGAGAATGGTGTGTGCTGCAGTGGTGTCATGTTTACAGGACTGGATAACAGGGTATTTTGTGGATTTTTATCAGATTTATATACAGCTGGTTATAGAAGTGCACTCTGGGTCCCCTCAGTTTTATCATCATGGTAAAATAATTAATTTTCTTTCCTAAAATTGGAGAACTTCAATATTCAGAGAGTCCTGCCTGGGCTGTTAAAGATGCCAAGGCAGAGCAATATTTCAGCTGCATAGAAAGGCCACTAAAAAGATGGAGTGGTTGTCATGAACTGGGGTTTTTCCACAGAACTGTGCTATAAATGGCATTATTATTGCTTTACCTGAAATTGCAATTTACACATTATATAGGCCTGAAAAAATCTGGGACATTTATTTCCCTTCCCTATAGTAGTCTGTAAGTAGAGTGACACCATTAATGAAAGAGCCTATAAATGACTGCTAATTATGTGACCAGGTTGAGCCAAATGGGACGAGTTCCCATTTCATTTTAATTGATAACTTCACCATTTCATTTTAATTGATAACTTCAGTTCTGATCTGACAGCACAACATAATTAATAATGGCAGCAACAATTGGTAATTGGGAAATAAAGATTGTAAATTATACTTGCAGGGTTTCATATGTGTGATAGGAATATATATATATATGTGTGATAGGAATATATATATATATATAACAATTTATCCTGGGAAATTGTTTATAAGCTTTTGTTGTAGTTTTCCTTCAGAGATACTTTCCAAGCAGCCCTTTGGTTGTGTCCCCCTCAATCTCACTCCAGTAGTTGGCAGAGAAGGGAGTTGTTCAGTCAATGTCATTTAGAGCCATTAAGAAAGATGTCTATGAAGTTATCACATCTTCAGGGGACCAAAGCAACTCTGCCCAGAAACATATGAAATCTATTTCATACAAACACCTGACCAAAAAAAAAAAAAAAAAATCATTCCTCAGTCATGGATTTTAAGGTGTAATGATATCTATGTAATAGGATTTTGTCCAAAGTAGAAAATATGTGTGGAGGTGGATTTGGAGATATTTTTGTTTGAGTTCTCTGATGTCTCTATACCCACCCCAACTGCCTCTATCAGAGGGTGGAATGTATTTACTCTGCATCCCAAGCTGTGTGGTTGGTTTAAAAAAAAAAAGAAGTGTGGTTTCTCTAGGAATTTACACTCCAAATGAAGCCACCATAGAACACGAAAATAACAAACAAATGGGAGGGTAGGAAATTAAGAACAGGAGGTAAAGTAAATAAAAATAAAGAGCCAGAACTCCAGCTGCTGAAAATTAGTGTAGTTCTATTGAAGCCCATGCAATTACACAAACTGAGCAATTGTTTCATTATTTTTATTTATTTTACCCTTTGTTCCTTCCTGTAGTTGGAACTTTGAATTAATTGGGCTGAATTAACCTCAGCTGAGGAGCAGTTGTGATATCCAGCAGGATGCACACCCACGGGAGGAGAGGGAAGGGGCAGAGTGGGTACCTGCTGAGGAGGACTTGGAGGGAAAAGTCTCCATCTACCTACACCAGAGCTGTCCTCAAGTGCATACTTTCTTTTTTTTTTTTTTTTTTCCTTTGGGTTTTCTTTCCTGTTTTTTCCCTGTTTTTTTCTCAGCAGAGGTCACCCCAGTGGGGAGCCTGCCTGTTGGTGTGGGTGCAGAGGGCTCTGCAAATGTCCCCAGAGGTGGCAGTGGCAGGTGTGGGGGGCTCATAAATAAAATCACCATAAAAACACAGACACAAAGTGTTGCCCCTCTCCCTTCTTTTTTTTTTTTTTCCAGCCTGACCTCAACCCTGACCACGGGAAACTTGAGAGCAGGGCTCAGATGTGCAGCAGGGTTTGCAGGGTGGGTGGCACAGACCTTACCTGTCCCAGAGGGGAGGGAGATGCAGGGTGGCAGCTGAGTAAATCCCCACAGGGGGGGAAATAAAGGAATGCAAAAAAAGTAGGAATGCAAAGTTACAGGTTGAAATAAATGCAGTTTGGGGCTGAATTGGTTAAAATGGGTTTAATAGAATGGTGGGGGGCTTTTATGATAATGACTGTTTTAACTTGGAAAGCAAAATATGTCCTGTTTAGTAGAGATTTCTGAATAAAATGATGACTGGTAAGAAATTAATTTTCAGGACAAAAGACATTTCTCATCCAGGTGTTTTCTCCTGTAATTGTTACACAGTAAATCACTCACGAGTCAAAGGCTTAATCCATTGCTCATTCAATGCTTAAGTGTATATAGATATATAGATATATATGTATATATCTAGGCCTGTACATCATTAAGAGGAACTACATTAAAAGAACATTAATCTGTGAGGTCTTCTGAAGCAAGGAGTGGTAGCAGTAAGTGGATTTGCAGTTCTAATTCCTCTGCCTTTTTCATTAAGGCACAGCCTTACAAGTTCACACATACTCCAGGCAGTTTCCTGCTCTTTCTTCTTTCTTTTCATTATTCACTGCAGAGCCCTCTCACATCTTTAAGGCTTGAAATAAATCTGGAATTATACATTTGCTTTTGGCCTCATTTAGGACATTCATCAATGTATGAGCGAGGTACGTGGGGAATATTCAGACATTTATCTCCTTGTGACATACAGGGCTCCTGTTTCCATCTTAAAGAGAAAGAACTTGAAGAGAGGAACTGAGCTACTTAAAATTATATCAAGAAGGTTTAAACTGGTACAGAGAAATGAGGCTGATTCAGGCTAATTGTAACTACATCATCCAGTGGTTCTTTTTTGACTCTTCAGATATTTAAGTAGATAACAAACAGGTATTTGTTTTAAGAACCAAAATTTTAAATTCAAAGAAAAAAAATTGGATACCTAATGGTAATGAAAGCTATTTGATGAGATTTCTACTCATGTTGAAATATAAATTGTAAACATTCCTCTTTAGCAGTTCTCTAAGAGCTTTTCTTTTCCTAATAGTCCTTGTGTGTGATTCATCCTACCACAATTCTGTGAAGAGATTAGTTTTGGAAATTGTGTCACTGGTAGAGGGTTCAATATTTTCATTATTCAGTGTGAATTCATTAGTGGTAAGGGTAAAATTATAGTCAGTTACTTTTATTTCCTCCATGAAAATACAAAGAGATCTTTAATGCATATTCTCCTGTAATGTGAATCTCCCGCAGAGAAACCCCCCAAATTGATGGTATATATGATAATTTAACTTTATTCAGTGACAGACAGTAGCCATCAGGAATGGTTATCAAGAAAACTTACCAGCAGCTAAGGAAAAAAAAATTAAATAGTGCCTTAATTCATGAAGTATGAAAACAAAACACTGAGCATTTCCATTTTGAACATACGGGTCCCATTCAGATCATTTTCCCACAGTGTTGAAAACTTTAATTAATCTGGTATGTGCTAATGAGAAAGAAATACATACTTGAGCTGTAAAGCAGGTGGAACCTTGGGGGTTTTTCACATGTGGCATAAAGTACAGAGGAGATGGGTGCAGTGGTCAAAATCTTTGGTGAAGAATGGAGTGAAAGAGGGAAAGATCCAAGGGTAGAGCTCAGGAAAGGAAAGGGAAAGGTAAGATCCTATTATTATTATTATTATTATTATTATTATTATTGTCTGTGTGCTTTTACTTCAAAGCCCCTTTTGAAGTCAGAGTTCATTTTTCAGGAGGCTCTGATGGGTGTGATCAGTGATGCTCTCCTGCTTTTGCAGGAGATTTTCTTCCTTAGCAAAGTGCTCTGACAAAATACCCAGGGGGGAAATGGTTCTGGGGAGCCAGGTGTCAGCTACAGTCCAGTGATCCATTTTCATCCCACGCCAAGCTCTGCATCTTTCCTTTCTTTGCAGCCAAAGTGTGGACTCCCCTAATTGGTACCATGCTCTGGGAGCCCTGCCTGGCCTGCCAAGAATGAAACCCTGCCTGGGGTCTGGAAGGGAGAACCTGGAAGGGAGCAAATGCATGAAGTAAAACTTCAGGAATTCTGGTCAAACCAGGTGAAAATGAAGAAAAGATGAAAACGATGTGAAATTGTGCCTACACCTCAAATGGAACCTGAGAATGTGTTTGTTCTCCCTCAGAAAGAGGTAGGTGGAGAGCCCTGTGTGCATCCCCTCTTATCAGCTCTGGTATTTTCTGATCCAAGTGGCGTTGGGGAATCTTCCTCACTCAGCCTGGGGGAATCAAACTTCAGTTCTTGGTGTGGAGTTATTTTAACATCTAGGGAGGCTCTGGCTGAGGAATCCACAGCAGATCTGATGAATGGGATTCAGTGAGCAGCTGCAGACAAGCCCATCCTGCAGGCTTTGGGGGTTTCTCCAGCACATCCCAAATGCAGACCTCATTTCAGGCTCAGATCAGCTCTGTGGTACCTGGCTCAAATGCTGCCCAAGCTCACTGCTCAAAAAAACAGTCTGTAAAACTTCATATTAACTCTCAAGTTAATTTCCTGACTTGTAGAGGTTGGATCATGTTCTGAGACACACAGTTTTCTTTTATAGATTGAGCAAAATATGTTTTCCTCATTCAGTATGATGATGGCTCTTCTTTCTGTCTTATAACTGTCTGGTCTTTTCTTGAATGCTAATGAATTCCTTGCTTTGATGCTGTCTTGCTCAGAAGACAGGCTGGTTGTGCACAGCATTAAGAAATGTTTATTTTTCCTGTAAAGCTTTGTCATAAGGGCAGTGTAATAAAGTTTTCTCTCCAAAATAGCTTGGTCTTATAGGGTTTGCTTTGGTTTTGTTTCAGTTGTTGTTATGAGGTTTCTGGTTGGTTTTCCTCTTTTACAACTTGTAGGAAGATAGCTATGAAAAAAATTATGGAAGCACACAGGAAACTTGTTTAGGAAATCCTGTGCTGAGAACACCACTTTTACTGCATCAGTCTGAAAGCAGAGAAGAAAATGGATTTATGGGTAGGTGTTGATATTTGACTCTCCAATTCCTGATGGTTTCTTTGCCTCCTGTGTCCTGGGGTCTGTGCTGCCCCAGAGATTTGATTTGTGAGCCATGTGACAGACTTGGGCAGGGACTGGAAGAGCAGTGGGATTTTAGCTTTGATTTCTGTCCTCCAGTTTACAGGAACCAGTTCAGGTAAAGTTTTTGCTGTTTAATCCCAGAGCAGATCAGATCAATACAGGAACAAGATCAGCTCCTTTTGGCCCTTTACCTTCCTGACCTTTTCTGTCACCACAGGGAAATGTGTCACCTTTGCAGTGCCACAGAGCAGAGGCATAGGGAAGGGAAATATCATTCCTGTGCAATACAAATTTCAAATGATTGAAATCCTGTGTTCATCTTTTAAAAAAAGAAAATGTATTATTTAATAGTCTTCCTGCATTTTTAAGAATAATTGTCCTCGACAATTTTTAAACTGGAGCATTGTTTTATAACTGAGTGGGAAAACTCACTTAATAATAATTATTATAATTATATATATATAAAATAATAATTTTATATGTAATTAAATGATAATTATAATTATCTTTTTTATTAATTGCTCTTAAGTTGGAGCTCTGATATCCCTAAGGGTGCTTGTCTTGCTCTTGTTTAGGTAAATGCAAATGATAAATAAAAGAGAGAAGAGCACACTTCTTCATATCTTCCTGTAATTCCCTTAAATGCCCAAGTACAGGTAACAAAGGGAACTTTCTAACCCAGGCAGTTTTCATCTTTGCCCATACAGTTGTTACCAGCATCACATTTATGAGAAAACTGCAGAATGAGCTGAATTTTGAGGAAAACTAATTTACAAATATCAGAGTTGTTTTTTTTCTCGGTGCAAAGATAGCTGCATATTAAAATCTAGCATATCTTGTGGTGAGATAGGCTTCTACTTCTGTAGCTGGCCGCATGAGGCAACAAAAACTTTGGTTAATTTCAGGTTTTTTTGTGTAAATGACATTTGGCAACAACGCGCGCTCCAAAAATTTTTATACAAGGTGAAGTTTGGCTGCTGAGCTCTGCCTGATGTAAACGTATTTATCCAATAGATTTTAGTTATTTATGGTCTGGCCTTTCTATAAAACTCCTCTTGTATTTCTATTTACTGGGTTTAACCACTGTCTATGTGGGTGGGCCAAGTGATTCTGCAGTGCTCACCTCCTGTGCCAGCTGGCACCCCAAGCTCTGGCTGTGTGTGTTCAGCTCTGCTCCAGGACAGGGAGCTGGGACCCCAGGGATGCTCCTGCCTCTAAATGGGAGCTCAGCTACACAATGCCTCTGGTTCTGTCAACACTGGGGTTCTCTGTGATGTTTTCTGAACTCTTGTGTGCTGAACTTCATAGAAATGGAGCTTTTCACATCTAGAAAAGTAAAACGTATTTGGAAAAGGACCAAAAAATGTCACGGTTAGACCTGAACGTAAAGGTTTTTAAATATGTTTTGCTTACAGTCTAACAAAAGGGTTCACAGCTACTGAGAAGATGTGTTTGGTTGGTTGTTTTTTTAAGCCCACAGGTCTCAAATGCTTTGGTTAGAGGTGCACAGAAATCCAGAATACTGGGGGGGGGGAGGGGTTCCTCTTGCTTACTGTGTGAGCTACATCAGGTTTCTGCTGAGATTCTGCCACTAGGGAGGATGAACCCTGATGTGTCTGAGCACATCCTAACACTGATGTCTCAAAGAATTGCTTGTCCTGGTGTCACCTCCCTGTCCCTGTGACATAACCATGAGTTATGTCCTGGCTTCAGCAGCAGCAGCACTGCAGAGTGCAGCATGCACAAGGATTAGGGGACAGAACATGGAATTGGGGACTGGCACTGCACACAACTCATGGGGAAGCTTTTCCTGAGCAGTTGGCATTGGGCACTAGCAGGGGTGGTTGGACTTCTCATGCAACTCAAAACAAAATATTTTATGATGAGTGAAGTAATATTAATTAGTGGAAGTCCAGCATTTAATGACCAGATGTTAATGAGGACTCTATATCTAGAGAGATGAGCAGCACATTGGGAAGTGTTTTCAGGTACTGAGATTCTTCAGGAGCACTGACAGACACAGATAATGTAGTGGTAACTCCTCCAAACAGATGATCAGGAAACTTCTTTTGCTTTGTCAGGGAACATAAACTCAGCTCTAACCACTTGTCAGAGCCTCCAGGATGGATCCCAGCAACAGGGAAAATGAAGTCCTTAGTGCTGCTCCCCTTCCTCCCACTGCATCAGCCTCCTGGAGAAGATCCTGAGGAGTACAACAAGAAGGAAGCATCAGAAAGCAGAGACAGAGGGAGCTGCAAGTGTGCAGAGCATGGCATAAGAGGTATTCCTAGTTTTTATTCATTTTTTTCCTAGTTTTTATGCATGTAAATGATGTGGCATATCTTCGACGTTGAAAGAATATTTCTGGAGAAGCCTTGATAGTGAGGAGCCACTGTATCTCCTCTTTATAAGCCTGAATCTGCTTTTTCCTTGTATAAATGTGCAACAGAGCATTATCCAATCCATATCTATGGTGATTTCTTTGCACAGTTACATACAGGTTCTACTGAGACATGTAGAAATCTGTACAGTATTTGGAAAGCAACAAAATTCCCATCCTGAGGGGGTCCATGACTGTTTCCTTTTCACAGGAACAGCAGCAGGGAAAACTCCAGAGCTGTGGCTGCCAGATCAGACCACTGAGGAAACAAAAATCTGCCAATTGCACATTGATTTCAGGGAAGTCCCTGCTTGTATTTCTTGACATCAGCTGTTCTTCAGTGTGTAGTTTTACTGCATTCTGCCACTGAGTGAGAATCAATAAAGTGAGTCTTTTCTATATGATATATAAAACCACCTTTGAAATATTTTGAGAGAAGGAGAGCAGTAGGAAGTAAATTTTTTCACATATTCAAGAAATATGTGAAGTGCAGCTCAATGACTGATTCCATGTATCTGCAAGAATAAAATGCAATAATAATAATATATTGGTAACTATTTATGATGAATCTAGTAAGGAAAAAGGATCTCTGCTGTCTTCTTAGGTTATAAATATATCACTTGGTGTTGGCCTGAAGGAGATAGGTTCTTAAAGAGATGAAAGAAATGCACTGGAGGTTGCAGAGAATCAGACATTTCATGCTGGACCTCACAAGTTTTGCAAAATTAGAGATTTAATAAACAAATCATTTTATGTCTCAGTAAAGAACTTAGAGGGGATTTTGAAAGTCAAACACTGAGGACCCTTGGTTCGTGCTGGTAGAAATAACATCTGCCTCAGATATTTTACTACAGACTGTTCAGAGAATTCTTTTCTGCTGTGGTAGGAGACATAAGACATCCCACGAGCTTCCACACTCATAACTCAGCTGAATTAAGCCTTACATCAAAGGACTCATATCAAGGATATTCAGGTTTAATTTTACCTTTGTCTTTCAGATGTTCAGTTCACTGCAATAAGTTTTCTAGTTTCCTAACTCAGACAATAGCAGAGAAAAAAAAGAAAACCAGTAATTTTGTTGGCTGCATCCCTGAGATGCCACAAGATCTTTTTTCTTCTTTTTCTCCAAAGCTGAGACAAAGGGCCTGAGTGAAATTTCTGCCACACTTGCATACATTAACCAGGACAGACTCAGGACCCTGTGCAATGTGACTCAGACCTTTTTTTTTTTATTATTTTTGTGATTGCATGATTCTTGTGGTTCATAAAATATTACAGGAGCGTTAGGTTCATGTTGTGCTTTCAGCTGAAAATTTCATGTAGGTTCTTAAATGATTTCGTGTAGGAGCTTTAATGATTTCTCATTAAAAGCTCTACTCTACAAGAGTTATTTCCTTTAGGAAAGTTACAAAGCAAGTCTCAGGCAAGGCTCTCAAAACACAAAGCCAGTCAGGGAAAAGATAGAGACAGCTTGAGGAGCATTGAAAACTATTTTAGTATGGAGAAATAAAACCCAATAGTTTTCAGGGTCTTATAATGATGTGCTGTCTGTATTTCAACACGTGGTCTCTGTGAAGTGGACAAAACTGGTTTTATTAAAACATCAGTGACAACAAAAAAACTGCATTTCTCCACATCATCTCTTCCCCTGGCCAGAACTCATTTTCCCTGGCAGGTTTAGCACATTTACTGCAATAAAAGGTTGAAAGGTTTGATGTGATTGTGGAATCTCAGGGAGACAGCACTCAGCTGATCTGAGTGTCTGAGACTCCTCTGCTGTCAAAGTTTTCCTTGCAATCTGTTTCCCAGTACTTTCCCAGATTTCCAGTGCATCAGCAACTTTATTTAGCTCAACACTGGAGCATGGTCCTTTCTCATGTGGAAAGTATCTACTCTGTCCCAAAAAAGTGAACCAAAGAATTTCTTTGCTGACTGTGAGGTCCCTTGAAGTTTCAACAGTTGGAGTATATGCTTACAAACTTCTGAAACTCAGTTTTGATCCAGAGATACACATGCCTATGGAATGTATCCATCCTGATTTATTGGAGAGTCAGGCAAAGCCTATGAAAAGGTCTTGAATCTTTGATGTAGTTGATGAAATATTTATCTCAGTGCCCAAAGTTTGTTAGTGCTATTGTTTCCAAGTTCCAGGGCATATATTTAGTGAAACATCAAGACTTAGGTCCAAGAAAGTGATTGATGATGACCCTACAGTAGTGTGTAAAATCTACCATAGGAGTAAATTTACACTGTGATCATAAAAAAACCCTTCACATCCAGCAAGAGATTGCTTACAGATGAAGAGGATAAAACCCAGGGAGGGTGACACTTCTTAGAGTAAATTCTAAGCACGTTCATCCCTGTTCTAGGTCCCAAACCCCTTTTCAGATATTAAACTCCCTGTTAAAAACATCTCTGTAGAACAGGCACTCTTCCTTCTTAAGAACTCTGGCCCTATATTCCCTGTTTCCTGACCCAGTAGGAGCCACTGTGGCAGCTCTACCTTCAGTGGCCTTTTCCTCTTCCTCTTCCCATCTCTGGGTCTAACTGGGAAGTACAGAGAGTATTTAATTTCCATTTCTCCACATGCTTTCAGCCGACTGAATTCCTGGCATTATTTATTCAGTCCCCCCCTGTTTCTTTTGCAGCCACCCATACTCAGGGCATTGGAGCTGTTCCCCTGGTTCTCCATCAGGCTCATACCCAGCCCTCAGAACAAAGGGCAGGTGATCTGCACACCAATATTTTACCTCATTTGGGCTCTCTGCTTCCCTCTGACTCTCAGCTTCTCAAGAAAAGAAGCTGAGTGCAAGCAATCATTTTTCAGCTCTACCTGTGACCTGTGTTGGTTTGTATGTCAGAGGAATCGAAAAATTCTTTGAAAAACAAAATGTGAGCTTTTCTTACATCAGAATCATTGCAACAAATTATAGTGAGTTTTCTAGCAGAGCCTGGGAACTGTAAGTAGTTGGCAGATTTTGAAATACTAGCTTGGTGAGAAAATGCATAGGAGTTTAACTGAAGTGTCTACAACTGAACAGATGACTGATCCTGCATGTGTGTGAATCCTCCCTGTCTCACATTGTCTTCTTTTTTACTTCAACCCACTAATTCTCCTGCTATTTACCCCTCCTGTATTTCCTGCATGTGTGTTCCTACCCTTCCCACAGTCCCTTCCCTGCATACAGGTAGGCAAGGGACTGCACATCAGAGGTGTTCATATGGAAATGCAAGCCCTGAGGGAAATGGTAAAAATGGATGTTTGCTTCACCAGCTGGGCAGAAGGCAGCTCTGCTGGGACTCTTGAGCATGCCTGCCTCTTGTTCAATACAAAATTCTCTTTTTTCTCACCAGACTCATCACTTGCCTGGCAGTTCAGAAGGGAGTGCAATGCACTCAGAGTTTTCTCATCCTCCCAGTCTCTCAGAATCACTGACTCTGCAGAAAGCCAGGTATTATTTTAGACATCTCCCAGAATATTCTATACAGCTGATGCCAAGCCACAAAGAAAAAATCTGTAGTGACTTAAGGAGGTTTGACAGGGGTCTGACAAGATGATTTTTCTCCTCCTGTATTGCCAGTACCAAAGCCTGTAAGTAACCAAGTGGCCTCTTTTGACTGTAATCTTTGTGGAGGAGCCCTTCAAGGACAGCTTTCTGGGGGGGTTCAGGCCTGTACCAAAGGTTCTGACTAAAACAATGAAAGATGGATCAGCCCCAGATGTGCTGAGGGTTCTGTGCTGCCCTCCAGGCAGTGGTTTGCCTTGATGCTGGGATCCCCATGTGTGTGCTCAGTGCCTGGGGGGCAGTCAGGACCCAGAGATTCAGGGCAACCCAGCAAAGGGTGAGGAGCTGGCTCTGAAAAATGCTGAGGTGGCATTTAATGTTCCATCCCATGCTCTTGGTTCTTCATTTCATGCTTTCACACTTTATTTTATTTCTGGAGCTGGAGGGGAGTATCCAGTGTTCTTAGGACAATATTTTCTTTATGCAAATTTTCTTCTGTACAGAATATTAATCTCTGACAGTGACAGACAAGAGTTAGAGTTTCATTTTAAATGTAAAGCTGAGACAGAGTATACATAACACTCTGCTGTAATCATAGGGTAATTATTCTTAATAGCATTTAACTTTACAAGTTGTTAACTCCAGGCATGCTTGCCCTTCCATGGTGCCTACTTAGGAGCAGTTGGCTTTCTCCACAAGATGTTGTAGTAACAGTTATTTTGGTGTAAGGCTGTTTTACCTTGTTGGATTTCTGCTTGAAACTAGTGTTTGGTATTGCCTGAAAAGAAATGTAATTATTTGTTTCCATAACCAAAATGAATTCCCTACAAACAGCAGCTGGGGCTGGATTTAGAAACTTGTATAAATTGCACTTTCCAGTTGTTTTGGGAAAAGCCCAGGTGAGTTTTATCTTTGTGATGTTTAAGATTAGGATTCTAAAGGAAAGAAGGAGCAGCATGATGGGTATGTGTAAGGCCATGTGTTTGGAGGTAAAGGAGACCTTGGAGAAAAAGCTCTGTGCTCTAAGACCTCAGAAGTGTTTGAATGTGTACATCTGGCTCAAAAGCAGAGAAGCATTAGGCAATTCTCACCACTGATTCACCCATTGATTGCAAGGCTGAAACAGAAAGAAATGCTGGCCTGATGGCTCTGGACACTGAAATGCTGGTCCTTATGTGGCTCACGGGTAGCACGGGTACCTTCAGCAGGCAAGAAGCAGTCCTGGTGCCAATAGCAAAATGAGACTGACATGACCAATGGTGCCTTTCTCCCTCTTCTTGCAGGCCAAGCCATGCTGAAGCACCAGGCCAGCAGTGAGCAGCATCACCCACGTCCCATCACACACCACAGAGCAGCTGGGAATTGTAGGAACATTGTTAATGGCATGACAATAGTGTCTGAGCTCCTGGCAACAAATCCCTGCTTCCCAAGTAGAAATGAGCCACAGACTGGTAAGTGGATGTCTCTTAATTCCTCCTGAGCCTTCCATGGAAAAATGACATAACCATTGCAGCTGTCTTGTTTTTCAATAGCTAAGTAATCAGGCAGGGGTGCTGCCTAAGCTCAGTGGTTATTTTATACAAGGAACATCTCAGACACTTCTGATTTAATGATAGCAAGGGCTAATTAGGGAATAGAAAGGCCCTTAATCTACCTGTTGTGCTTTTGTGTTTCAATTTAATTAGCTGGAGTGAGAGAGAAAGCTGCCATGAGCAGTGCCCATGATGAGGGTAAAGGATCTGTTAATGGAAGAATAATTTTGGGCTCCTCCAAATCATGGTCTCCCAGCTGGATCATGCTGTGGAGCTCTTCTGGTGGCTCTTGCCCTTCCCACTCACAAAATGCAGCAGGCTAAGTATCCTTCTTTCACTGACTTTGGAGGGGTTTTGTGGTCCCACAACCCCTACCGGGGAGGCACACCAGAGACCAAGGCAGCCAGCAATGGAGAAGAACTCCCCCCTTTACTTCCCACCCCCAAACCCTCAGGTGTTTCATCCATCACTGAGCTGGGAGGTCACCTCTAAGGGGACAGTCTCTTGGGACTCTACCTGAGCTGCTCCTAACATTCCTTGCAGAAACAGGACCCATCATTAGCTGTGACTCCCTCACTGACTGCTTAGATTTTCAGCTCATCCCTCTAATTTTTGCAAATTCTGCACCTACAGAGACTCGTGGTGGCCTTTCCGTGGGACATTGTTCCCTTTGCAAGGAATAAATATCAAAAAAGTAGGACTAGAACCTGGCTGATATTTCCTCTTTGTTAACCCCTGTCTGCTGCATTTTCCCACAAGTCTCCACATGGTTTTGATTTCAGATCTTCAAAATATATTTTAGGTTTCTTCGCTGGCCTCCTTTGCAGGACTTTGTTTTGCAAAACAGAAAATATTTCCTGGGTTGATATCTTTGTCAGTAGCTTGAAATGGGGAAAGTCCTCTTTCAAAAGCCTAGTGCTTGGAGGAAGAGACTCTTCTCCCTGCTTCTTTTCCCCTGCAGAGTGGCTTTTCCTTCTGGTTACACGTCTGTGTTGTTTTCTGCAATCTTAGTTGAAACCTTCAGTCTGTGTGGAAGGTGGGACCTGTTAGCAGTGGCTGTGCATACCCCAAGGCTTGGTGCAGATGTGGTCAGAGGTGTCCTGTCCCCCAGGGATGAGGAAGACCCTCTCTCTCCTAAGGGACACCAAGCCTTCCTTTGGCTGCAGAGCCCAGCAGGAAATTGGCCTGACAGAGGCAAACCGTGTAATAAAAGTGATTTTGTTTCTCTCAGCCTTTGGGTGGTGGAGCAGGGAATGTAGTGGGAAACCAGAAATCCCCCAGGGCTGCTCCATACGAGCTGTTCTTGGCTGTCAGAGCTGTCCCCAAGGCTGCCCTTGGGCAGGCTCAGGCACGAAGTGGTTCTCGAGTCAGCAGCGGTTTAAGCAACAGCAAAGTTTGTGTAAAGCCACCATTTCCTCTCCTCTTCCACACCAAACATAGATGGAGAGGACCAGAAATATCGGTGCCTCGTCAGTTTTCGGTGTCTCAGCTCCAAAGGAGCAATCTCTAAGTCAGAAATCCTGGATTTATTGCTTCGGCACTGGGGAGTGACAGTCCGTGAGGGAGAATTCTGTGGCTCCGTTTCTGTGGTGAGGAAGGTCTGGAGGAGTCTCTGGTAACCTGAAAACTGCCCATGGATCTGCTTCAGGGAGGAGAGGGGAAGCTAAGGTTTTGTTTGGAGGAGGAAAAAAACCCGATGAAAGTGAGCGGGAGCCAAGACAGAAAAGTCTCATTTTGCTCCCATGTGCTAGTGCTTGAGCAGACTATTGTTCTGGACTCAGAGCTTGGTTCTTAATTATGGTGAGCAGTGCATGGTTTGAATTACAGCCACATAGTTTGGGAAGCACAAGCCTGTTAAGAATTTTGGCTGGGGAGCAGCTGCAGGGCTGCTCGGAGAAGAGAGGAGAGGTGGCTGTGGCTGGGGGTTCCCAAGAGCTGAGGTGTTCAAGCTGCCACCTGAGGTCCCACACCTGAATCCCTGAGCTGAGCCTGGCCTTTTATTTCAATCTAAAATAAATCCTCTTGTCTTTATCTCATCATCACATTTAGACACTACCACTTTGGAATCTCCCGTGGACATCATCAGATCCAGATGTTCCCAAATGTCATCATCCATCCACTGAAATGCTTACAAATGGAGATGTGTTCCTGCAAGCTGTTCTGCTCAGTGCTCAGTTTCCACTGGCTTGGAGGAGATTTGCTTTTTAGTGGGGTAGGGATGGCCCCAGGTTCAGAGCTGCAGGTTTTGAAATCACACGTATTGGTGCGTGAAGCACAAGTGGCTGCATTCTCTGTTCACTCATAGAGCTGGACTGATTTCCTAAAAGGTTACTAATTTAACACATGTCGGATGATTTTAATATTGGGATGACCCAATCTAATCACCTTTGTCTATCTGTATGGAGCTCCTCATGCCCTGCCATCAAGGGGTTAGAAAGGCAATTCACTGCCAGGGAAGGAAGAACTATTTTTTCTTCATAATTTCATTTTCATATAATTTCATTTGCCTAGATTTTCTATCAGCTGCACTGGTATTTATATGTATATTTATATGTATATTTATATGCACTGTGCACACCTCTCTCTGGCTTGTGGGTGAATACTGTTGTCCTCTGCTGCAATGAATACCTCCTTCCTGCTCCCAGTTGCATCCTGTCTGTTCCACATGTGCCCAAAATACAGGGAAATGAGTTAAATGGGTGCCCAGACACAGGCAGAGACACAACCAACAGCTCAGATTTGGCAGAGTTTTGTGCTGACCACTCTGGCATTGCTCTGGATGTAAGGGCAAGATGAATTTCTACAGCTAAAGCCAAAATGAAACAAAAAAGAGCAAGAGAAGGCAAATTATGTGAGAAAATAAATGGAGAAGCGTCTGAGGTAGGATACCTCATGGAAAAATTCAGTAACTAGTTAACTCTATTTGATAATGTTTCATGTCATGCATAAAGCTCAAAAAATCCAAGCACATAAAAAGCAGGCAAAGAATGGTTTCTTTTCCCCAGGCAACAGCTTTCTGTGTTCCTGTATTAGTGGACTGGGTACAGCAGAACTCTGTCCCATCATTCTGTCTGTACAGGGCAGGTGGCACAGGGAGCTGACATTCTGCTTCACTGTGGTGTTTTACAAGAAGCAGAGAGAAAGGAAAGCTGTAGAATTTAGCAGGTCATTAAGGGAAAGAAAGTTCAAATGTATTTGACTTTATTGGAACACCCACTGCACCCATTATTGAGGGGAATCACAGATAATTTTTTTTGCTATTAGGCACCCAAGCTGTGTAACTGGAGAAGTAAAGGGTTCAGCCACTGGGTTAATGACTCAATCAAGGGAATGAACATGGAGCTTTTTAAAATTATCCACTCAGTGACAACTGGATCAAGGATGAGCCATCACTTCCCGTGGCACTGAAACCACATGAAAGCCTTTTTCAATGAGATACTGTGATTGTGGTCAAGAGAATGGTGCAGTTGATTGTAAACATCACTCGTTGGAGATTGAAACATGAATTCTTATTCTCTGCTGATGACAGTAAGATAAAACAATTTACAGTTTATTTTGAGCAAGACCTTTGTTTTAATAAGCACTGCAGAGGTCTGATAGCCACTCTAAATATCCATGGGAAGAAGGCAGAGATGGTGGTTTCTGAAACAGTGGTCCCCTTTCTCCATAGCTGTAGTATTATAGCTGAAATGTTGCAGAATCAATCACAATGTGACTCAATTGTTAATTGAAATTATTAGGTAATATAGAATTCTCATTCTTCCCTGCTTCCTCCTTCTTTTAAATGCTGCCCTCTCCAGTCATCTCAGATTGTATCTTGCAGGTAGAAACATCAAGAGGAAAGAATTCTAGAGACACATGCTACTGCAATCTGTTTGGTAGAATCATAATCCTGTTCCTGCAATTTCTTATCCTACTTCCTTTTTTCAAGCAAATTTGTTGGGTTAGCTCTAAAGAGAGTTTAGGAATATATATAAAGCAGCTTCAATGCTTGAACCTTTCTGCTTTGCCTTGAAGTAACTGTTCCCCTAGAATTTTGTAAATGATGCAGCTTAGTTGTGCCCCTGATATTGGTTCCTGCCAAAATCAAAGTACTTCAATTCAGTTTTCCCTCAGCAAAATTACTGTAAAAAGAGGGAAGCCCATTTTTTACTCAGTGATGTGCTACCAAAATTGCTGCAGGAAATTTCACGTAGAGGATGTAGAGGAGTACTGGCATTCATGGAACCAAACTGATGCAGCTGGAAAAGTAGCTAAGGATTTTTATTTTTTTAATTATTTTTTTACTCTGCTGCTATTCAGATTCTGCTAAAATAAAATAGTAAAATAAAATACCCCTCAACCCTGCCTCCCTGCCCTGTGTTTCTGCCTCCTTGGCAGGGGCTGAGCCCTGTGGCAGGAGCAGGGTCAGGCAGCTGCAGTTTCCTCCCCAGCACGGGGCTGCAGGAGGGGGTTCTGCTCCAGGGGGTTCTGCTCTCCCTGGGCCTGGCTGGGTGTCTGCAGAGCATTTGCTTTATCTGAGGGATCCATGTCAAATTGCCACCACTAACTGCTTCAAGATCATGACTCAGAAACTCCTTAATAAATCACACTCCTCACGATCATGCAACTGCTAAGGGCTTGAGGTTGAGGGGGGAAGGAATTTGCTTGCCCTTCTGCTCTGCTTTTCTAGTCCTTGTTTTATTTTTTTTTATTATTTTTATTTTTTTTAACTCTGCACTCCCAAGGGCTGGAAGGGAATTCTGCATAAATAAAAGTGGAATTTCCCACATCATACACAATTCTAAGAGCTGGACTTCAACACTGCCACTGAACTAGTGAGGGACTCCAGGTTGGAGCAGAAAAACTGGCAGTTCTCTGAGATGTCCATCTGGATTGGTTATGGTTTGTTTTCTCCTCTGGGAGCCAGGGTTTTCTTTGACAGGATTGCCTCACTTCTCTTTGGGAGGAAGACTTTGTGATGCTTCTTGCAAAACCAGCCAGAGAGTTTTCAGCACTCCAGCACAGCACCCAGACCTCCTCTGCAGCAGGGAGGGACCAGTGTACGTAAGCACAAGTGGACAAGTAATGAGAGGGATGATTACAGGAATTCTTCTCATTTCTCCAAGGTCCCATCAGGTTGCATTATTATGGTTTGTGACTGTGCTCTTTGCCAGAGGGGAGGTGGTTGAGGGCTCAGTGCTGCATGTACACAGGCTGGGAAATGCTGATGGGCTCCAGTTCTGTGAATCAGTACAGAGAGAGCAGAAATTGTGTCTTTGCCTTTCCCTGGAGGGGTGCAAAGGTTGTGTTCTTCAGCAAAGTCACCCTAAGGTAACTCTTGAAGTGTGCAGCAGTTTTAGGAACAATCTCCTGCACAACTAAAATGGATTTTCTTTTGATTCTGCTGTATTCAATGTGTACGTTCCGAGAGGTAATCAGAGAGGTCTTTGACTTCCTAAGAGGCTAAAAAACTGGAAGTGAAGAAGAGGATACAGAAAAAAAGTGTTTATGGGTAAAAAGGAAAAGAGCTTAATGAATGACAGAGTAGTATCTGGTGTCATTAAAGCCTTGAATGAAGAGCTTGGTCCCACTTGATGCAAACAGGTTGTCTCTCCTTAAAAACAAAGCTTGCTTTGAGGAGGTTTAATGCACACTGCTGCTGCCAGACACAGCCTGCTTTTTCTAGGTTTGGAAATAGACAGGGCAGTTCTGAAGCTTTCTTTGGCATCTGAAAATAATTCCTGTGCTGGCCTACGAACTGCTCAGCACGGGACACCCCAGTGATGTAGAGCAGTAAGAAACAAAAGGAACTGGAAAGTTATGTAGAGGTAACGTTTTAAAAACTTTGCTTTTGCCTTATATGGTGGGAAATATTGTGTGAAAAGTGAATAATCTGCAGAGGATTCTTTGCCCTGGGGTACAAAAAAGCTCAGGTTTTTTTGTTCCCTTACCTGTGTGCTTAGTAGATAACAGAAAATGCTAATCCTAATCACAGCCTGTCGAGAGGGAAAGAAGAAACTGAGACATAAGTAATAAATCTGGCTGATACACCCAGAGAGCATTGGCAGAGGGATGGTAAGAAACACACAGGAGAGAGTGTGTTCAATCTGTCACACGGAGGCATCTTCAAAAAATAACACAACTGGTGGGTTGGTCCCAAAGCTGAGCAGCCCTGGGGCTGCAGTGCCCCAGAAATACCCTTTGGGAGCCTCAGGCACAACTGCTGGCCCTGGGAACTTCATGGCAGCCCTGATGGGGATGGAGGATGTTCCAGCAGTTTCCCTGTTCCCATGGAGTGTGTCACAGAACAATGGAGCAGAAGACAAAACTTGGATGAAGCTGCCCCCAGGAAAGGTTTGGTTTTGTTTGAAAACTGAGACAAAATGTACATAAATGAATAAACTAAACCGTCTGTAAACAGCCTATGAAAACATGCTGCAAGCAAATTGTTTAGAATTCTCCTTCATTATCCCACTTCATCTTTGAGAGGGTGGTGGAAAAGAAGATCCTATATTTTTATAAGAAATCCACAGGCATTACAGCAAACGGGTGTGTTTTCCAGTTAAAATATTTTGAATATTTTTTAATGTTTGCACAGGCTCAGGGTTTCTGAGCCCATGTAATAATCTGAAAAAAAGAAAAAAATCCCACTGTTTCTTGCTTTGCTGCAGCTCAGCACATGGCATCCAGTTGAAACTGCTTTGCTGTGGCATCTTTAATAGGCTGCAGAGTAGGCAGGATCTCAGCCAGATGTGGTGCCTTACAGCAACTGGGATGAGAGCAAATAAAATGTTCTGCTTTCCCAAAGCAAACTGTATGGCTCTCTGGCTACCTGAAAGAAAAGACCACTTCCAGGTTTGCCACACAAACATAATCTCTGGGTATTCTTAAATTTATGGGTGGCTCTGCTCCTGTGCAATTAGCCTGGATCACCAAAATGTTGGCTAAGAAGGGGGGAAAGAAAAAAAAGGTTTGCTTCTCATTATTTTCTCCTCTGAGCATATGTCTGCTTTACTCAGAGTTTCCTATACCTGATTCTTTGGTGTCTGTGACCACCAACACAGTTTCCCCCAGCCCTAGCAGTCTGCTTTAAATACGTGCACTGTATATTCTGCTTGTCCAGAGGGCTCTGGTAAAGCCATTTATCTGCTGAATGACATGCAGGCTGCCAGAGCCAACAGATGACAGCTTAAGCACAGCACAAGTGACCACCAATGTTGTGGGCTTTATTTTTGGGATCTTTGCTCTCTTAAAACCATTGTTGTCATTATTGGCTTCCCCTGCCCCTTCCCTCTTTTGCAAGCTGTTTGTTGTGGCTTCCTGAGCCCTTTTGCTCTGTCCCATATTAAGGACTAATCCTGATTCCACGTGCACTAATTTCGTGCTGCTCCTCCTATAGCCCTCAGCACTTGCTTGTGGTTTGTGCTCACAGAAAACCAAAAGCAGGAGTTTGGGAGCAGATGTGAATAAACAAGGACAAACTCATATCCTTCTGGCACCCTCCCTCTCTCACCTGTTGGCCATTTGCTAAATGGAAGACATCAGGCAGGTGAGAAAACACTGATGGTGACTCCCCTTTGGTTTTTCTTGTCCTTTTTACAGGTGGGGACCTGTGGAAAGAGAAGACAGATGCAGTCAAGGGACAGAAAAGAGACTGGGAGGACAGTCCTGGCATCAGCAGTGGCTCACAGGTAGATCCTGCCCAGGGGTGCAGCAAGGTGGCAACTGCTTGGCAGAGACATTGGCCAAAGAAGCTTGTCCTGTCCTGCTGGAGCTGAATGCTCATCAGTTCAGGTGCCTTTCCCACCACTGTCCTGTCCTGCTGGAGCTGAATGCTCATCAGTTCAGGTGCCTTTCCCACCACTGTCCTGTCCTGCTGGAGCTGAATGCTCATCAGTTCAGGTGCCTTTCCCCAGGGGTGTCACTGCTCTTCACACAGGATGGTTTGAGAGACTCAGGAAATGAAGAAGTCAGACAGATGCACGTGTGTGTGGTGGAAATGCATCCTTCCCCAGTTCTGCCCATCTGCCCTGCACAGGGATTTTTCTTAGCAAACAACAGATGCCAAGATGATACTAAATAAACCAAGATAACCTCCCTGCTGGTACTGGCAGATCTGCTCCTTGCTTACGGGCTCAGTTTCATTCACAGGCACAGCAGGAGGGGGGGAGAGGATTATTTTAGCACACTTATTTTCTTTGCTGGTTCACATCATCATTCGCTGGGTATGTACAAATAGGAAGGCTGCCAAAATGTTTACAAGACCTGAGATTATTTGAGCCAAAACTGTCAGTCCAAACGCCCTCAAACTTTAGGGGTTTTCTGATGTGGCGAGGACCCCAAAAGCTGTGACTCAGCCCCATCTCTGCCCTGGAGTCAATGTTGAAATTAATATTAAGAATAAAATCCCTGACCATGTCAGCATAAAACTTTCAAGACACAGGTAACATGCATCATAAATTAGAGCTGAAGATTTTGCTGTGAGGCTTTTTCCTTTGGAAAATCTCACTAAGCTCCTATCTCATTCCCCTTCCAGACCACCCACAGTTATCACCCCCAAGCCAAGTTACCTCCTGGTCTTTAGAGGTCATCTGTCATTCTTGGTGTCAGTCTGAGAACTGAGGTGCTAAGCTAAAAAAAAATTTAAAAATCACTTTAAACAGGTGCTTAATGACAAAGAAGCAATTTGTGTTATTGGAATGTAATTAGAATTAATATTGATACCTATGTGTTTACTTCCTACTAAATGCCTGACTCTTGCCTAGGTACACAATAACAAAGGGATGACTCCATGGAGGTATGAAGAGTGGATGTCTGAGGGAAGGAATTCTGCCCCAAAGGAACCAATGGGAGGTAAAAGTGATCTGAAACATCAGGGTGGTACCAGGAATGCTTCTGTAAAAGTTAGCAGCATCAGCCAAAATGAAGTGTTGGAGCAGGGAATATTATAATGACATTTACAGTGCTACTTTTTTTTTTTTTTTTTTTTAATCTCATAGTATATGTTATATGTACATTGAAACTGCTGAGTGTATGAGTGACAGGAAAGAATTTTTCAGGTCAAGTAAAAGAAAAAAGATTTTGATGATTTCTAATTGTATTATCCTCAGTCATATTTAAGAGTCTTCTGGAGGCTAATTCTTTCCTCCTGAGAGTGCTGAGACCTTCACCTGAGTCTTTCCCATCTCTGGCTTTGATATTTGATCTTCATCACCTTCTCTCCTCTGACTTCTCTGACTCCCATGCAGATCCAGCTGCCATGGATGATTTCCCTTCCTTCCTTCCTTCCAAACCTCTGCCCTCAGCCCTGCCCCTGACTCATCCTTAGGAAAGCTCACTTCTTGTCCTCGCTTTCAAAAGACATCTTCAGAGTCACCTTTCCTTAATTTTTGCTGTTTCTTAGCCAGTTGCTTTTTGCTTTCATCTTTGCTGTGACCATAAACATCTGTAGTATTCTGAGGTCATCTTTTATTTTTCCTGTGCTGCACAGTGAACAGGCAATGTTCATGTCTTTCTCCAAACTGCTTTGCTCTCCCTTGGCTTCATCCTCAAGACTTTGCTTCTCCTCAACAAGAGAACATGATTTGTGATTGGGAATTCATTTTAACATTTATTTTAAAAATTTGAGCTAGGGTGT
Organism: Heliangelus exortis; assembly: GCF_036169615.1. Lineage (NCBI taxonomy): Eukaryota > Metazoa > Chordata > Aves > Apodiformes > Trochilidae > Heliangelus > Heliangelus exortis. Next base: position 21,304,215 of record NC_092431.1, read on the forward strand.
GATGCTGGTCACACTGCACATGTGTCTTAGGCTGACTCCACAATATTAGGACTGTTTATTGCTGCTGTCACCTTTGATTTCCCCTTCTCTTGTTAAAGCTGCAACTTTGTTAAAGCTTGTCTTAATTTCAGCCCCAGATCCTACAACTGACACATCTGCTTACCTTTTGTCATCTGCATATTCCCAGTGATTCCAGTGAGAATACACACATACTTTAAATTAAGCACATGTGCAAGGCTTTTGGAATTAAATCATGGGAAATAAAGTCTACTTGTTCTTTTTCCCAGCTTCAGCAGCTTCTGCAGGTGGTCAGACCTGCAGAGATTTAAAATCTGTGGTTAGTACAAGCAAAGACAATCGGCCTGAAATCAGTAAGATTTGAGACAAGGTCTTGACAATATTAAGAAAAAAAATTTTTTAGCAACAATAGTGGTGTGAGCTTTCATAGCACAAGTTGTTCCAAGTCAGTAGAACTGGCAACAGCCCAAGATTTTATTCTCTTTTCTCAAGGCAACACTCAGATCAGATAGAGTTTTCCTCCCTTATGGAAATTGGTGTTGTCAAAAGCATGGGGCAGGAGGGACAGGGAAAGTCTCTAATTTTTGGTGGGGAAACACCCCAGTGTAACTGGTGCTGGGTTCTTTGGTAACTGAAAAGGACTTTGTAAATTTTTTTTTCTTTATATTTAAACTGTTACAAGAAGGGCTGGAAACCACTCAGATTTCATTCTGCATTAAGTAGCATTATAATTGCTCCTTGATTTAAAAAAAAAGAGCATGTAAGTTATGGTATTTTAAATCACATGCCACACGATATTTAAAAAATTACTTGAATTAATTTAATTCATTACAATTATTTTGGAACTTTTTTTTTTCCTTTGCTAATACAGGCTAGCAGTGGCAGTGTGAAAAATGAGAGAAAATTAAAACTGTGGGAAGATAATCTAACCATAGTTTAACTTGGATATATTTCATTCTTCAAGAAGTGAAACTTTAAAAAGAAGAGCTCAAGGTGTATGGAAGTTAAAAAAAAAATAAAAAGTAACTCCATCACACCATAAACACAGGTCACAAAATTCTGCCATTCCCAGAAGACAGGAATTCTGGGCTGTCCCAAAGGATGTATCCTGGTGCTTCCTGGCACTGTGTCCTGGGAAGGGCCCTTCAGTCCCAATCTTTTGGCTGCAGAGATGCAGGAGCTGAGCTCAGCCCTGGGAAGCAGTAGATGAGATAAGGTTATTCCCTTCTGTGCTAACTTGGAATTCTGTTTTGCTGATGTGTCATTTGCTGGTTTCACTCCTATAATCTGTTGTTAGCAATTATGTTTTATAAACAATATATCCTCCCTTTCTCCCTTGGAGCTGTTTAGCATAAAATAAGCAGATTTCTAAAAGGAGGACAAAAGCTGTAGATGTACTGGGGGCCTGGAGCCCTATTTTTTCAGGTTTTTTGCCTCTCTGGTGTCCTTGCAGGCAGAGCAGTAGTGATTGGTATGATCTGTTCCTTCTTCAGAGTATATTTATACTCTTTTTTTTTCCCTTTATTCTGTGAAAGTGACATTATCTGCAAAATATTATCCCCTTCTCTCTGCTCTGTGTTAAATATTGACAAAGAAAAAAACCAAATATACACGCTGAAACAAGCTGACCTGTGGTACAAGTAAAGCAAATAACGTCCTTGGAGATCTCTTTTGCTATTACAAACTGGTTTTCACTGTTTTTTTTTTAAACACCACAAATCTCAGCTGGGGAAGCCAAAGACTCCTCCAGAGTTGCATTGGATTCAGGGCAGGATTGAGTGAAATGTCCTTGTCTTGAGAGGTGAATTTGTAAAGAGGTGGAGTGGGCTGGCTGTGTTGTTAGCAGCTCTGCTTTTACCTGAGTTGGTGGGGTTTGGAGTGGTTTCTTCTGCCCCCCAGCACTCATCTGTGGCAGGTATCAGGGGAGAGCAATTCTTTAACCACAGAGAGTGATATTTGGTAGTACCTGAAAGTATTCAGCTGCTTTGGATGCTGCCTGGAGTCTTCTTCTTCATAAAAATCTTCTTTATCAAGGCCCAAGAATCTTCCTCTGCAGCTCATTTAGAAACTGTTCATAAATCAAGAAGTTGAGAATAACCAAGAGTAGGAAAATGCAGCTAAAAATGCACGTGATGTGCCAGGGGGCTGTGCAGGAATCAGGTGCAGGAATTGCAAGGCTTGGCAGGAAAAACCAGACCTTGGCCCAAGTGGAGGGGACCCGGGAGGTTTGTGGGACCTCCTCTCTATCCATTTGCAAACAATTCTGTCTTATTATTTACAACATTATTAAACTGAAACGTGAATTTGCCATAGCAACCCAGGCATCAAACGTTGCTTCAAATTTGTTGCTGTCCAAAATTACAGCACCTCCTGAAAAAAGGAACAGTGCTCTGTGGAAGCTGAACTCTTGCCAGGTGTTATTAGCAAAATACAGCTTTAATATACAACACATTTTCCCCAGTTCTTAGAGTACTAAGGGAAGGTTGCAATTGCAAACAATCATCATATATAAAATGAGCTATTTCAAATTAATCTGGTTTTTAGGGAAAAATTAAGGTGGGGGACATACAGCTGGCAGTGGTGAGACAAAGTCCCCCTGAGACATTTCCATCATGTGGGTGAGAGTTTCTGTGCCACTGCCTTCTTTCTTCACTGGAAGGAAACCAAACCAGTCCCAGGTCAGACATTCATTCATCCATTCTGCTCTTTCCATTTAACCTGTCCCTTTGCCAGAAAAATACTGGAGCATCCCCCAGATGACATAATTGTACATAAATAAATGTTTATTCAAATCCCCTCCTTGCAGTCACTTCCCACTAACAACACACCAGAGTCAGCTGCATTTCTGGAAAGAAAAATGTGTCCAGAAGTTTTGTTGGTTATGCAGAATGATGCTTGTTTAATTGACCCTTTGAAAGTTTCACATGGTTAGAAAGGTGTGTATTTAGGTGTGTGTCTGTGTACCTCTGTCTGTCTGTCTGTCTACTCATATAACACTTGGACTTGGACATCTTTTTCCCTTTTTTCCTGTTATTCTCAGGTAGGCATTACTAGTAAGATTTATGCTAATCATAAACATAAAAAAGGTTTGTTGTTGTGCCCATCAATTTTATATAACTGATGTACATATTTTTTTTAATTTTTTTTTTAAGTACAGTTTGGAGAGATTAAGCCATGTGTACATTTGGCATAAGAAAAGAGCTGTATGAAAAGGAACAGCTTTCTCCCCTTCTTTAGAAATTATTTCTTGCTAGTTAAGTGATCAGGAAAATCAGGCAAATCACAGCTATTTCTTACACAGCTATTTCTTACTTGTTCACTCTGCAGTGAACAAATACTTGAACAGGAGAGCTAACCCCATCTTCCCAAACACTTCTAGAGATGTTCAGGAATTTGTTTTCAATAGGAGATAACTGGGAGCCTTTTCTGCACATAACAGTGAAGAAGAAGCCCCAGACCTCTGAATTTTGGTCTTGTTTCAGGGAATCAGTGCTGTGTAAGTATTAAATGTTCCATTCTCAACCTTACATAAGAGGCAGAGGTTTTTTTTGTCCTTGGTCTTCACAGAAGAAATTCATTAGTTTGAGCTGTGGTTTTATTAATGCTCAAAGTCAGGGGAAAAGCCAGGACTGACCCCTATAATTCCATTGCTCTGCTCTTTGGAAAAAATTGCCTTTCTGTTCTTTAAGCTCCTTGGGATAAGATCTGTCTTCCCAGCAGTTTCAGCCTGTGTACAGCACAACAGAAACAATGCTGGGGTACAATAAATGCTTCACAATATTACCAATTTGAGTGGATTCAGGTCTGGCCCATGTAATTGCAGAGTGTGTCCAGATGCTGCAGTGATCCATACCTTGTAAATGCATATAATGATAAACAGAGAATAAAGGTTGGACTAAACAAGGCCAGAGTTCTGACCTCCTGGCTGGCTGGCAGGTAGGGAGTGGATGTGAAATAAAACATCAGCACATCAGCACTGGTTGGCACTGCAGCACCTCCCTCCAGGGAGATCTGAGGATGTGAACGGGCCCTCTGAGCAGCATTCAGAGCACTGAGAGCTGGGTGCAGCAAATCCTCACTCTCTAATGCCCAAACTTTTTATGATTTGCCAGTTGATTTCAACTTTGGGAGCTGAGTTCAGCCCTTTTTTTCAAAACATAAAGTGTTCTTTAAATGGGTTTCTCACAGAATAATTGCAGAAGGATGGCACAGTCTTATTAGGTACTTAAAAGGAGGTTCCCTCTAATTTATCATCAATCTGTATGTTCATTTCATGATGTCCCATGGGCACTGGGACAATCTTCCAAGATCAGTGGTATCTGTAAAAAGCCATTTAACTCTTTTCAATGATAGAAACCAGTTTAATCTCACCCAACAGCAACGCAGGGTAACTTTGGCCTGGGTAAGAATTCCCTTGGCTGTGCCAATAGATTTCCTGTCTTTTTCTTAACTTTCCATGTTTCAAGCCTCCTTAGGAGCATCTCTCTGTTATTTGTTCTTGAAACTACAGATGATAGGGTTTCCACAAAGGTGGAACAACACCTACTTAATGTTAGAGATGAACACAGGTGCTTCATGAAAAGGTGAGGCACTTGAAAATAGACTTTATTAATGTTTCTCCAGAGGTGGAAAGAGCCTGAAAACTAATCTTCTGACATGAAGATCTGTACATGAAAGAAGAGGACAGCAGCAGCTTACACTGTGAGCAGGGAAAAGCATTAAGGCAGCTGATGCAAGCAGGGACACCCAGGATCTGCACAGATCTACAGCACTACTCATGCTGCTTACATTTTTTTTTTTTTTTTTTTTTTTTTTACAGGTGAATATGAGAACAAATTTCAGGTCCAGAAGCTGAGCTTCATAGTTTTGTCATGACAAAAATGCAGCCTGGCTGTGCTGGCAGGTAAGGATCACTTTGTGCTATAGAAAAAAGTTGGGTTGAAGCATAACAGTCTTCAGGAAAGGAAAATGGGAAATAAAACACCTTTGCTGAGGTTCTACTTTCATACTAAAGGGCTCTTCAGGCAAAGTGTGTGCAGGGGGTTGTTGGCATTAGAAATGGAGAGGCTCAGAAGCAGTTGCCATAGTCAGTGTGTTCCATGTACTCTGAGGATTCATTAAGTGCTCAATAATTACTGGTACCAGTGAAACAGAGGCAAGAGAGGGAAAAATTAACAGTCCGTTCATACAGTAACCAAAGAGGAGGAAAATAAACACCACCAAAGCCATAAATATGTCACAAAAGGTTCAGAAACGTCTGTTTCCAGGGGAACAGAAGGTTCCATTAGAATTATGGCTTTAGCTCTGGAGAAGAATTCAGTTGCACCACAGGTGGTTGTCATAAAAATTGTGTATATTAGGGGAAAAAAAAATCACAGTGTTGTCTGGTGCAAAGTAAGAATAATTCTGTCCAATACCTTCTGGCAGGTTTTATTTAATGAACTGTGGTAATAAATACACTGTATAACTGCATGATGTATGTGTAGTAGGACTATACATGTATAAATGCTGCAAACATGAGGGGGTTTTTGTGCACTGCCCTCTGTGAGAAATCCACTCCATCCTCTGAAAATGTTATTATTGAAAAGAGCAGAGAGGTTGCAATGAATGTGCCCAGAGGGACAGAGCCCAGTGCTGCAGGATGCTGAGGGGCTTTCTCTCTCACTGCTGTCACTACCTCTGCAAATTTTGCAAGGGATAAGGGTTCCTTCATATTTTCAGAAAGAGCAATGAGTGTGTATTTCCATGGGCAGATGGCTCAGACCCCACAGCCACTGCTGCTTGGGATTTATGTGGGACAGCAGGAGAGATGAGGTCCAGTTATACATCACCCAGATAGAAAAAAAAAATGTAAAATTATGCCAGGACTCCCTCTGTCCCACCTTGTGTAGGAGACACGAGTGAGGAGATGACATTTGGGTTGTCTGCTAAATGCATTTTTAGGCTGGCTGGGGAATGACTGCTCTTACATGGGCATTAAAAACATTAATTTTTGCTTCAGATACTGGGTAGGTGGCAACAGAACAGTTGAACAATTTATGGAATTGGTATTGCCCATTTCAAGCTTTCCCACTCCCACTGTGGTCTGTAAGCTGCAGATTCCCAGTGAAACATACACTTCTTTTCTGAAAAGAGAATATTGTACTATTGTTGCCAGAAGGTCCCAAGCAAAAAACAAAACAAAACAAATAAATCAACTGTGATAAAAAACAACCACAAAAAAACCCCAAACAAAAGCCCTCTTCTGCTGCCATCTTGCAAAACAAAATCTGTCAGGCATGATTTATTAGTAAAACCAGCTATGGACAGTTAATCATGTGCATCTGGATCTAATGAACAAATGCACAGCCAAAATAATTTATTTTTTTTTTCCCCTGGAGTTTAAGTGAGGTAATTCATCTGTACTTTAACAAAAGCCTTTATTTCCACATGAAGAGGTGGACAGCCATTCAGTCAGACTTGATTGAAATTGCTTCAGTCACTTCAATTGCCCAATATTTTCATGTTAACTCGGAAAAAAGGAATAGAAGGGGGCATGCATGGGCCATTTTGACATAGGGGAACTTCTGCCTCTACCTTCAAGTTGTTTCATGTCTAGAAATGTGTATAAAAATATTTATGAATTAAATATAACACAGAGAATGTGATAGACTTGCACTAACATAAAACATCCCAGTGAATTAGGATCATAAATAACAGGAAGTATATGTGGAATTAAAAGGCTGGGATTTATTCATCTCTACTCTTCTGGGTAGAAAAGCTCATTTTGAAAGCAGATGCTCCTGTTACTGTAACAAATTTTCTGTTTAAGTAGAAAAAAAAAAGAAAATTTGAGTGGGTGTTCACTACTCTCAGCTGGCAGGGAGGATTTTTAGCAATGGCTCCAGTGATGAATTGCCCAGGTTTGGTTTCCTGAGCATCAGTAGAAGTGGGCTGGGTGGATGTGGGGCAGCTCACTGAGGTCAGGAGCCCTTCTGGCACCTTTAGAGTGAAACGTGTGAATCTTTGTACAACTGGGTTGTAATTCTCTTTAATAGTGGCTTAATTTTAATATCATGCAGCTAGCAGGCTGCTTTTCTTTCACTCCATTTTTTTTTCTTGGAAGTGTGCCACAATTCTTTTAAAGGTGCTTTTGAATTATTTTTGCATCTCTGCTTAGCAGAGTATCAGGGACTCTTGTGTCGAGTTTTTCCCATTAATTTAGGATTTGCAGCTAAATACAGGTGACAGGATTTAATATATGAATAATCCACAGACCATTTAGCAGTAACATTTTGCTGCAGAGGTTTCTTTTGAAACCAAACTGTCAAAATACAACAAACCCAAGTGACTGAAAGGAAGCTGGACAACTGCAAGTAAAGTAGCTGTAGCTTATGTCTGACTGAAATAATCAAATAATGGCTGATGACTTCTTCATATTCAGGGAGCCTTCACTGACTTTGTTACAGCCTCACATTCTTTTTTTGTTTCTGAAAATCCTTTATAACAGGAAACCAATGATCTCTGAAGGGGATGGATCTAATCAGCAATTTTCTTCTTGCTCTGAAAGTTAAAACTGGCAATTTTTTCCATGCAAGAATTTCAGCTGGAGCTTGCAACCATACAGGAAAAAGAAGCCTTCTGTAAGAGGTATTCGTATTGGTAAGTGGCATAGTTCTTACATGTTATTATTTTTGTGTAAATAACAAATCTTTAGACTAATGAAGAGAAAAATTACTTTCATCATTTAGCTTAGCTTCTACGTATCATAAAGTAACAGATATGACAACAATGTAAAATGAAAGAAGATATATATATATATATATATATATATATTACAGCCAACTACATAAGAAGCTAAATTAGCTAAATATTGACCTCACTATCTCTGTTATTTTTAAAAGCTGCCCAGGGTGGCACACAAGACCAAGAATTACTCAGCAGTCTAAAAAGAGTAGAGTTCTACATGCTTCCAGCCACCCTTTATTTTTCAGCCAGTAAATAAAATGGATCATGTTTGGGGGCTATATCTAGTTTTGCCCATTACTTATTGTTTGATTTTGGGTAGTGCTCAGTAGCTATTTTTTTACACACAGTTTTTATGTTGCATTGGAAAGGCCTCTACAGCCCTCTGTGCTACCAGAGAGAAAAGTGGGAACATAAGAGTAGTCTCTAAAAGAGGCTCCTACCATTCAACTTACTGTAGTTGGAGATTTCACATTCTCCTTATATATTTGTATTATTTTATATTCACATTTCTAGCAGTACAATATCCAGTTTGCAAGAATCCTTTTAAGTGAAAGGAAAGAACCTACATGGCATAGCTTAAAACTTTCAGGCTGAAAAGAAGCTGTTGCTGAGAAGCTGCAGGGAATCACTTGCACACTTCCCTTCCAAATCTAAAGCAGTGATTTAGATATTGAGAAAGTCTTGAAAATAAACAAACTGCATTAAGATCACCTTCATACCCTATATTTCCACAATTATACAGCTTAAGCAGGGGGGTTTCTGACTGTCTTACTGAGTTGCTATCAAGTCACATATGCTAAAAATAAAAAATAAAAAATTACCACCCCAATCTGTGTGCTTACAAATAAACCAGGCCAGGAAAAAGGCAGCTCCTGAAACCACTCCTTACCAGAAAGCTTTGTACTTCCCTTTAAAGGGAAAGAGGTTAAAAAAAAAATCAAATTATAAGTGAAAACTTTTATCAAAAAGGATTAAACGTTCTGGTTTGGCATTTAGGATAGTTCAGTACAGGACATTTTCAGTCTTGCTTAGCCCTAGGGTACTTCATGTGCTGGAAATCCAGTTATAACAGAATCCTCTGAATAAAAGATGTCTGTGGTTTGTTTTTTTTTCCAATAAGATCCCCTCCCCAAACCTTAAAAATTGCTTGTAGGTTAAAACTCTTTATAATCTATCAAGTTACACTGAGGAGAATGTTTTTACTGCTATTTTATGAGTCCATAATATAAAGCTTTATAAGACAATTTTGCACTAAAGCATCTTCAATAAAAGATAGAGTAATGACTTTGCTACAAGCAAAAAAAATCTGAGCTACTTGTGCAGTGCCTGTGAACACGTTTAACATGTGTACATAGCTGTACTCCAGACCAGTCAATAAAACAGGGAGCCTCTAAATTTTTTATGATCAAACAATTGGAGTGTTGTTTTTTTCATAATTTGACTCTTGCTTTCTTCCTTCACTTGCATGTGGAGGGATAGGAGACTGCACTATTAATCAGTGCTCTCAGACAAAGAGCAGAAAAAAGTTTTAACCTGAAAAAGTTTTAGGTTAAAACCAGAAGAGATTTGTGGGCAGAATAGGTTTAGTCAAACAATTTACACAACAAAATTAACATAAAAGATGGTAGCTTTTTTTTAAAGTTAGATTGAGAGTTATCCTTGCTCACGTCTGCTGTGGTTCAGTTGTACAACTGCAACCTGAAGCAAATTTTCCAAGCAGAAACAAAATACTGGTTAAAAGCAGAGAAGCAGCAGCTCCTGTCTGCAGTATGAATTCAGTTGCAGCTGAAATGATCTGTGTACATGAGTGATTTTGCTGAAAAGCAGTCATATTCCAGGGTTTGTGCCAAAAAACTGAATTAGCATGGATGGTTACAAGTAGAGCTGTGACAGTGGCTCCCTCAAGCAGCTATTGAAACAATAATTAGTCACTAATATTTCCAGTTATTTACTCCACTATAGTCCTGACAGTTCCAATCTCTCATGTTGCTTAAAAGTTATTACTTTATTAGTGCTACAGACTGCACTTAAGTGTTCATTTTGATACCAAGTCTAGATATGATAGTTAAAAGTGGCATTATCTCATAGCAGTGGTGAATTTAAAAGTACAACTATATAAGGAAGTACTATCCCATTAAAAAAACATTTGTAAAATATTTTTTTCCCATTCTTTTGTTGAATATCTTATGGAATATATTAAGCTACTTTTTAATATATATATAGGTGCACACATATGTGTGTGTGATAATTGATATATTCTTGGTAAAGCATGTCTGTTTATATCTATCTATCTATACATTTATAGATATATGTGTGTCTGTGTGTGTGTGTGTGTTGCCTTGAGGATTTATAGTGGTACTTATTTGTTTTAAGAGATTAGAGAAAATACCCCTGCAATAGTCCTGAAAGCTTTATTGAGGGCTCACTCACCATCTGTTAGCTACAACTGACTTCTAAGAAAAACCAGAGTAATACAGAAAAGGTTTATTCTAAAAAATAAATTGCATTTCATTGATCATATGGGTAGTATTTTTTTGTATAGAGCTTCAAAGTAATACAGAATACAATATACAAGATTGGGTGTGTATAGACTCCACTACTATCACTCAGGAGCTACAAGAAAAAAAAGTTTTTCTTAAGTTGTCCTCTCCTGACAATTGCATGTACTTCTTCCTCCCATTTAGTCAAAAAAGGTGCATTTTATTTTGGCAGCCTGGCATGTTAGAAACTTCTTTCGAGCACTTTATTTTTCCATTTCATCTCTCCACTATGTGAAAAAATGACTTGTTCCTTGGAAAAGGAAGTTTTCTGGGTGTTATCTGAAACAAGCAATCTCCAGTCTCCTGCTGTGAGAGATCCAGATGACAGATAGGATTTGGCATGAACATGTTAAGCAGTCCACAGATATTATCAGGGTTGTTCTTCAGCCCCAAGTGAATACTAATGGCATGTGCTTGGTATTTCATTACAACTTTTGAGAACTCTTAATTAATGGAAAAATACTTCTATTCTCAGAAAAATGCAGTGCTTGCTATTAAGATTTTGTGCAAATGTGATGTGATTTGAATAACTTTTTTTGGTGATTTGAATAACTTCTTTGGCTGTCACTGTGGAGCTGCCTAGACCTGAGCTAGATCCTTACTGCATTCAGGACTGACTGGTTTGAAACTTTTCCTGTGCTGTCAGCCTTCCAGAGAGCACTTTAGGAAAGAGATGAAAAGAGATGAAAATAGCAGTGTCTTTCTGTGCTTTTGGATACAGGTGGGAGCCATTGGGTATTGAGTTCAAAAGAGACTGTAAGATTCTACTTCCTAAGAGGCCTGAGATGACTGCAAGTTATGCATCCCCTTATGAGCAGTTTGGGTTGGTTTTCTCCTAAAACCACCATTATGGGTTTTTTTAGATCATATCCCTTTTCTAAATAAGACCAACATCACCAAATGTCCTTCTTTATTATGGGTTCTAAGAACATGTAGCCTACAATAACAAATAAGGGTTTTTAAAATATGACAACAGGGAGTGAAAAACAGAAGAAATCTGTGCCACAGACAACACAAGTAAGGATGTGGGAGCTCAATTCAGGCACAGATTGAAATAAGATGAATACAGAATTATCACTTGAATTTCTAAACTGAGCAGCAGCAGGATTTGCTGACTGAATTATCTTCATTCACCATGTGCAGCATGTCAGATACTATTGTGAACTAGAGAGTATTTCTCAGGCTATCACTTCTGCAAGATACTCTACCAAAGAAGCTAAAGACTGAACACAAACAGTGTAATAATTTATATAGAATTATATAATTATATAGATTAGATGATATATTATATCATTATATAATTATAATCATATAGAATAATTTGTGTAGTGTGCATTTTTCAGCCCTTCAGTATTGGTTCTGTCAGCCTCCTACCCCATCCCTTCCCTGCTCCTGAGGAGCAAGGCAACCTCTCTGATTTTTTCCTCCTCCACCCTCTACCTGCCAAGATTTTCTTTGTTGAGCTTTGTGTGGCATTAGGAAACTTTCTTCTAAGACTTTAATTCTCTTTTTCCAAGTCTGCTGTTGTGTGAGAGTTACAAACCAGTGCACTTGCCCTTTGGGTAGCCCCTCACATAAATCCTTTAGGCATTGCAGATCATTTTGTTCTGAGAAGGGAGTTTCATCTGTGCTCAAGGAAATTTAGAAATAAACATCTGCCACAAGACCTTTTTCAACAACAGCTTTCTTCATGTGCTGCTACAGTGGATATCCAGCATCACATCTATGGTTTAGCTGAGGAGTAAAGGGTCTGTCTTCCGTCTGCTTCTGAAGAAAGCTATACTAAAAGGTAAGGTTTTATAGAAAAAAAAATAATAAAAAAAACCAAACAAAAAACCCCCCAAACAGTGGAAAAAAACCTTAGAAAATTGTTAATGTCTCTCTCAGTGTCAAGACCAAATCAGCATATTTCATATGTCCTTTGATAACAGCTCCCCCCTTCCCTACCTTAGCTCCTCTGTCCCTCTCTCAGCATGATTAAAATATGCTACTGCTATTTTCTTTGAACCAGTATTTTTTTTTAAAAAAGACAGGAACCCATAAGTAGCAGTAATTGAATAAAACGTTGCTCACACAAACTTTTAATTGGCAGCTATGACAAACTTTTAATTGGCTATTGTGGCCATTTTTACTTATTTGTATGACACAATGCTTGGGGTCTAGTTTTGTTATTACAAGTTAAAAGATTAAAGGACGAAGCACGTAATGTGCCATATCAGAGACAAATAGATACCACTGATCCCTTTTACAGAAACGTAGGGGAAAAAATAATAATAATAAAAAATTACATATACAGAAATAGGAGAGAGAATAGTTCTAAAGACAACTGGAAATCTTTCTTGGAAAATGACACTCTCTGGGTGTATTTGAAACCTGATTATTTGAAAAAAGTTCAGGAGTCTGTGTTTAACGATCTTTTTCTGCAAAGATCCAGTGTGTCTCCTAGAACATGATATTAAATAGCAAGGCAGTGATTAAAGACTGATAAATGGCTGCTGAGTACATTTTTTTATTTGAGAGTTTGGCTTCATTCCTCCTTGTAAATGTCTCCTAAAAGATCACTGCAGAAGAAGTAGCAGTTTGTATCTGATTCTTATAACATCAAATGCAGAATGAAGGCTTTTGGTCCAGCTTGTAAGTAACCTCCATATGGAAAGCTTCCTGTCTCGTTTTTCACTTTTCTTTTCCCCCACACTGAAAAATCAAGTGGCCACTTTTTGCTATTTTCTGCTGTTATAGTAGGTAACTACTGAGAAAACAATATCAGTGCCTAAAGAAGACAATACCAGAGGTCTTAGTTTAAAAATAGCTTGTGGAGATAAGTGGGTCAGATCTAGAGCAACCCCAGTAGCATTTCTAGGTCATTCATAAATAACCAAATGAATTAATCAAGCTTGCAAAATTCTCATTCTCATCTTGCAAAAACCCTTCCCATGGTTTGTTGTAGCTACCTATAAACACAGATAATCTGTTGAGGTACAAAGCTGAGATTTCTCTCCCAACAAACAGCCTGTTAATGCTGCAAATATGTGTATGTTCATGGGTACTTATAATGTGCATTTATGCATGCATTATAATGTGTAAGTACATTATTATGTACTTATAATGTGCATTTAAACAGCATTGCTAGGATGAGTTTGGTTGTGATCAGCTTATTTCTACAAAGACAAAACCACTGATAACTTCTTACTAATTATTCTTTGCTGATAATTTCCTCCATATAAATAAGTTCTCCTTCAGACTGTCTCTGCTCCCACACTGCCATCAGGCTTCTTTTCTGCTCATATTGTCCTCATTCTCTCCTTCCTACACACATGCCATTTGGTACCAGTTTTCTTTTTGAGGACACAATAAAAGTCACCTAATTAGGTAACAACAACTTAATGTATTAACTACATCCTTGTAAAACCACAAGAAATTTGTGGGACAGGTTTACTGCTGATGTTTTAGTACCATTTGCTTTCATTTCCTCCAGTCGTATTTTGACCCCTAGGAGTATTGGGGGTGAAATTCTGTAGAAATCCACTGCAGAAAGAAGTGGCAAACCTGAAGTGACTTTAAGAGCAGTGGGATTATTCCTCCAGTTCTCTGTATGGAATAAGAGGAGCTGTTCTCAGGAGAAAGCTCTGCTAAAGGAGCCCTCCACGTGTAGCAGTGTTTTATACACAGGACGTCTGGATACGCTGGGTTTTTAAACAAAGTTAGAACAATAGCAGCCTAAGCCAAGCAATAGGAATATGGGAAATGCCAGAAGGGAGATTCTGGGTCTAACTTCAGTTCAGAGCCCCTCTGTGCTTTGCTAATCCTATGGGTACTGGATTATTTTTGTTTTTCTTCAGCCCTCACTGAATCATCGGGACTCTGGCAGTCAGCAGGCCCTCATTCAGTATTTCACTGGGAGGACTTTGTTTAATGCCTCCTCCCCATTCCTAATGCTATTTAAACACAGTCAGGAGAACACTTTATTTCCCAAGAATTTATATCATGGCACCAGTCATTGCTTCACAGAGGATTTATTCTCCCAGGCCCCATTACTCTTCATTTGCTCTCAGAAGCTGGATGCGCAGGAGCAGGAACGTCAGAGGGGATAATTTAGGGGGTCTGCTCTGGAATACCCATTCTCCAAACTATCAAGACCCCATTTATTAAGAGTTCAACACCCACTGGCAAAAGAAAAACTTGTGATTAAAAAGGTTCAGTGATTTCAGATGTGCACAAGGTCCTTACTGCTGTGCACGCCACCATCATGTGCTGTGAAATACCTGAGCTCGGATGAAATAATTAATTTCATACCTGAAGCCAGCTTGTCAAGGTAGGACAGAGTTCAGCAATTTCTGTGTTGTTCTTAATTAACTTTACAGCCTGTCTTCTGAGTCAAGTGGTATAAATGCAAGTTTTGTGCAAACAGATCTATAGTACCAAACACCTTGTAAATATGTCCTTATAGAGACAGTAATTCTGTAAGAATAAAAAAGCACTGGGATTATAGAAAAACCTCAAGTGTTCTCAGTAGCTCCTGTGACTCATTTTTTTCCTCTTGTGGAAAACGTTTTGAGTCTTCAGAAGGATGCTTCTCTAACAATTAAAATGCACTTTATTTAGTCATCCATTTGCCAAGATGTTCTGCCTGATAAATACCAAATAAAGTATTTGCTGGATACATAGGACAGTTCTGAGTAAGGACTGTACCCTGAAGAAGTTAAAATGCTTAAATATGCCATTTGTGAAGATGCAGCATCCCCACTACAAGGAAAGGATAATCTAGGATAAGACTACAATAAAAAGGTGGATTTGTAATCAGGTATTACCTGAAGGCCTGTAATTATCCATTGTATTTTGTAGAGAGAGATACATTCAACATTTACATGGATAGTTGCTTGATTTTTTTGTTTGTTTGTTTGAGGGGGGTTGTTTGGTTGGTTTTTGGGTGGTTTTTTTTTCATTTTTTTAAATTGTTATTATTGTTATTATTTTCTTTTCATTTTCCATGAACACATCACTGAAGTTTTAGAATGAAATTTTTACATCCAGAACTGAAAATCAAACCAAAATGAACTTCCTAGAGTACTAAAGCCAAATTAATTACAGAAAATAAACATGTCATAAGTAAATTAGATTTTAATTGGATCTCTTAGGCAGTTTATGAACAAGAATGGACTTTTTATGCCTACCAGAAATACAAGGGAATAATGGTGCCATAATAATGGCAAAATGAAGCCCAAACCCACTAGGTATTACACAGGTCTGGTGGCATTTAACTCTTGCTCAGCTGGACAGTTGGTTGGCTTTACACTTAGCAGAAGCCTTCAGGACATCTGAATTTTATTTAGTTATGGGATATGTGAAGTGTGTGAGGGAAGATGATTTAAAGGCAGGTAATGTAATGTACATCATCTTCCTGCTAAATGAGTTCACCTAAAGGGATGTCCAGAGCTGCCAGCGTGCATCCCTTTGGCATTCATAGGATCCAAACGTAGATGTATGGCTTGGCTCTTGTTTATCATCTGTTTTTTTTCCTTTCAGTTATCAGACAGCCATTTCTCAGGCTCGAGATTCTCAGCACCACAGACATCATAAGGCCTGAAGGGTTTGAAGCCAGAGGAGCCTCCCTAAAATGTAATGTAGCACAGATGCTTCACCATGTCTCTCCTTAGCTCCCTGCTAAGTACCCACTAAGTTTTTCTTGAACCTTGAGATGTAGTCTAGCCACTCACTTCAGGCATCTGGGTAAAATAAATATTAAATTTAAAGTTGACCTCACACAATGTCATTTATTTATATTGGATTTCATCCTTCTGAGTGGCCTCTCTGTACGTATGAGAGGACCAACAATTAAGGCCTTTGCTTCAGAGAAAGGAAGGGCACTGGAGGTCACCAGCATTATGTATCAGATTTTAGCCAAGAAAACTTCTGTGAGTGTGTTATTAAATCACAAAAATTACAGATTAATGCTCCACTAAGAAGGGGGAAAAAAAATGCTGAGTTTGCTTCTGGACTGTTCTCTGATGCACTGGAAGTAAGGCTGGAGGCTGGAGACAATTAATCTTGGGACTGAAATTTAAGGCAAAATATTTATGTGAAGGACCCTTAAGACACATTTCTCTGTCCTTTTTTTAACTTCTCCAGAAGTCCTTGTAATACTCAGAAAAGTTTTAAACCATATTTTCTGGTCTCATACAGCTGTAGAATTATTTTGTTCCTCTTGGAATATGTAGAGGAAAAGTTTCCTCAGCATTAATGAGAATTTCACTAAATGGCTATGATATCAAATAGCCTTTCCCAAACCTTCCTCCCTCAAAGACCTCCCTAATCTTTCAGAGGAAAGTAATGCAGATAATCTTAAAATGTACTAATTTTGCTCAGTTGAGGGATCCTGAATAAATAATGCACTTACCAGCAACACCAAACATGTTTTCAAACTTTCACTATTGCAGTCACAAACATTTTAGATAAGCCTTGAAGGAAATGGCTCCCAGCTGAGCCTGCAGGTACCCAACCCATAATAAATGTGTGCTTATACTTATATATAATGTTTGCTTACTTCCAAACTTGAAAAAGTGCCTTAAACACCAGGTTAGAGACTGTGTTCCAAGCCTGTACACTCAGTTTATGTAAGTTACCAGCTTCTCAACCTCTCTTCCCCCTGTCCAAATGCATAAGGTCTCTAAATAAAGGATAAAAACTTGCTGCTCATTGGTTTTAGAATGCTAAAAATATTGGCAAAACATGTTCCAATCTCTGCAAACCAGCCAGGCTGCTGACAGAAGTCATACCAGTCTCTTACTGAACATACACCGGTGTGCAACAGGAACAACTTCAATTGCTTAAATATTCAGAAGAAAAATAGAAGCAAGGTTCATTTTATAATACTGTATAACAAAAAATACTCACAAGTACCTCCTTGTTACAGGACAAGCTGGGCAGGACTCCTGTGCCTGTGAACTGGGCACAAATTTGCTGTCAGCACTGGGATAATACCTGTAGGTTATACACAATGTTGTAGATGAAAACCAGAAAGGATTTTGAGAACTTCACAGTTTATCCATATAAACACAACTGAGGTGTAGCTAGAGTTGAGAATACACTTTTGGACTGAATCTGTTTTCAAGCTTTCAAAGAAAACAAAAAAAGCAATAAAGTTTTGGAAAATTATTGTAATTGTTTTGGGGCCTGATGCCAACTTATCTTTAGTGTCCTAAAAGCTATTCACCCTCGCACAAGAGAACAGTTTTCAGAACACTTCTGTGGCTCTCTGATGACACAAAAATCAACTTTTTAGGAATGGCAGGAATTCCCAGGGAGCTGTGCTAATCTCTAGCACACAGCACATGCAGGTTCAGCACTTCACAGAGTCCCAGGGTGTACCAAACCAAAAAGGAATGAGGAATTTAGTGGTTGCAGATTATCTGTCCACGGACTTTATGTAACAGCCAGAATTAGGCAGCAAGATACCATGGCATTACGTGCAATAAATCTGTCCTAGGCAGCTCTTATTTCATTTAAGCACTGTTCAAACCTTCTGTGAGCGGGGCCGAACGCTCTGTGAAGAAATGAAGGTGTGGAGTCCTGGCCCCACAGAGGCACTGGGAAATTTGCCATTGATTTATTGCAGCTATTATCTCGGCCCTGATCTTGAAAACATTTAATAAATAGAGTACTTCCCAGGGTGTTCCCTGGGGCCAGGCAGTGTTAGCTGAATAGCTGCCCTGTTAGGCGTGCGGGGAGGCAGCCTGAAACTCCACCAGCAAGGAGCTACAAAGAGCTGTCACATCAATACTCACCTGCCAATGGGGGGAGAGATCCTTTTTTTTTTTTTTTTTACCAGCAAGAGAATAAGCCCCCCCCTTTTCATGTTTTTAGTACTGCCAGGAGAAGATTCCTAATGCTGCTGTAGCTGCAAAAGTGCAGCTTAAAGAATGGATGGGTGAGGAATTAATTCCTTTTCTCCTTGGGGAGCTCCTTGGAGCTCTCCCTCTTGATCCTGGCTGGCATCCCTCATTCAGCAGCACGGCTTTATAACAAACTTCTGTACACCAGAGGTGTTCCTGGATATTTATGAAAGCTCCTGATCTGTTATTTCAGTTCCCTAGCATGAGCATAAATACAGCAAAGCGATGCAAGGATAGTCAGTCTCTGAACCACTGCTAAACAGCACTTCATAAAAATAAAATACCAACTCCAGCCACCCCCAGTTCTGTCTGCCTCTCTTTTTGCTGGTAGGAAACTTTACAATTAACTGGGAAGTCACACACAGAGGAAAACAGCCATGCAAAAACCTCTGCATAAGAAAACTGAAGTGTGCCTTACCTGTCAGTCCTGCAAAGTCTCCTGCACCATTTCTGCACTCACCCCCTGAGTATTACCCAAGCATCCACCAGAAAATCCTATTTTTCCAGGCATCTAGCCTTAATTTGATTGACAGAATATATTTTTCCAAGATATTCTTGGACACATAGAAGCTCGGTGGCTGCAGTATGTGTGGTGGGAGATGGATGTATGAGGCAATTAGAGATGGGGAAACCCATTTTCTCCTCTCTAATGGGTGTGATGGGTTCAGAGGAGAGCAGCAGAAGGTTTCCTGTTTCTCCCAAAGGTCCCACCTTCTCCCTCTGTGTGTGGGTGCATGCCAAGATGTGTGTGTGTGTGTGTGTGTGTGTAGGACTCTGCTCCTCTAGAGGAACATAAATTCATTTTTTTCTGGCTGCTCACCATGCACATTTGGGAAGCTTTACTCTTCTGAGCTGGTAGCTAAGAACTGAAGCAGAGACAGAGCAAATAATGCTGGGACTTGGGAACTGAGGAAACACAAATTTGATCTGCTGGGCTCTAAAGTACTGGTAGCAAGATGTGAGAATTATTTGCTGAAATGAAAGCCATTCCTACCTGTAACAGCCTTTGAAGCCATATAGTTTTCTGGGCTAAGGTCCATATCCTGAGGAACGTAGGAGAACTCCCACCTCTCATGAAGCAATCATCATCTTTCAAAGTGCTTGACAATTCATTTATGGGCATTTCTGCCTGGTCCCTGTGCACCTCATGGGGTTCTTACCCAAACCTTATCTAGAGACATTTTGAGGCAGAGCTTCCCAAGACTTTCAACTTTCTTTTCTACTCTTTTCTTTCTTTTCTAAGGTGAACACAGACTACTAGGGAATTCTCTGCTGAAGAATGGTATTAACCCAAAGCTCAGAAAAGGCTCCAAAGGGTTTGTCCAAGATAAGAGAAGCCTGCTCTGGGAAGGGGTTCTGGTTATAGAATGAAGCCTGCCAGAGGGGCTCATTTGTCCCCCCCTGTTCCCTCAGTTTCGGTGGGGAGAGTCCAAAGCTGGGCAAGGTCAGAGATAGCCCAGGACAAGAGCTTGAGAATGGGATTTGTTCTCAATGTAAACTCAGTATCCACTCTCATAATCCACATTTCATTCTAAACAAGTCAACTCAGAGCTAAAGCAGCGACCTGGGAGAAAACATTGCCTGAGCTTTCTTTCAGCATGGCTTAAATCTGTTGTTTCAGGTAACATTTTCTGACCTGGACTGGGTTTTCATTTCATAATCTTCAACAGAAAACCCAAAGCAACCTCCCCTCAATATTGTTCCTTTGACTATCCAAAAAAATATAAGGGATTTCAGTTGCCCTCATGGTGCTAAAGAAGGGGTACAGGCTCTGGCTCTTACCACAAGCAACACTTCCAGTTCTTGCAAATAAAATGGATCTGAGTTTTAGTTGAAGCATGGGTCAGTCTGACAAAAGACAGGTAAGTTTTGTGGCTTTAATAAAGTAACTTTGGCCTAAATTTCAAACGAACCTGAGGCAACTCAAGCTTTGGGTTTAAGTGGTTTCATATGTCTCTCAAGTGCAAGTCATTTGCCTTATTATTTCAGTCAAGAGTCTGAGTTTGCTCAGTCCTGAAAGCCAGAGTTAAATTCAGGGGTGTGAACCCATCTGGACTGAAACTGAAGGAAATGTTGGCACAAACCTCAGCAAAACGAAACTGCCAAAACATAAACCAGCTCTGATATATTCATCTATTCAGAAAAAAAGAGAGTTTAATAAAAGTGAGTAGTTTATCATAATCATCATCAATTTAGTCTGTGTTACTTGGATTTGAGGGAAAGGAAGTCACTTTCAGTCACCTATGGCTTTATGAACACTTTGACTATTTCAAGAAAAGCTGACATTTAAATATTTAAATCTTTTTCTAAAGTTTTCTACAGGCTAATCAAACCTACACTAGGTGGAGAAAAATTGAGGCATTTTGTTCTAAAACCTCTGAGAATGGGAATGGGAAGAAGAGGAAGAGGGAGAAGGAGTAAAGAAGAACAGAGAAGCCCAACATTAAACAGAGTTTGAAATCCATTAAAATCCAAGTCATGAATGTCTGAACTGGAAGAATTTTGATGGGAACTGTTAAGGTTTGGAGGAATTTTATGGCTTGCACAGGTTAATGTGTTCATTATTTGAATGGTGAGCTCATACCATGGTTAAACAACAGGCTGGGTCAGGTTATTAATATGCAGAATTTTTTAAATGTCAAGTTTGTTTTCAAGGATTAAGGAATGTCACTCATACTGTGAAAATGCTTGAAATGACACTGCTTGTCAAACACACAAAAGTGCCCAAGTGTTGTAACTAAGTGTTTAAAGCAGATTTCAGAAACTGAATAAAGAGTGTGACAAAGCAGTGTGTGTAGCAGACAGCTCTGAGCTGTTGTACTGAAAAAGGGCTCCTACCCAAACTGTCTGTGTTATAATGTGAGCATTGTTTCTCTGGCTAATTACTGCTGGCCCTGCCAGGGGGAAGCCTTGCTGGAAAGCAGCAGGAGTGCACACCTCCCATAGGCACTGAGTTTTGGAGATCACATAGGGGGAAAAAAAAAAAAAAAAAAAAAAAAAAGCTAGGAAAAAACCATACAAATGAAAACAAAGATCTAACAGTTTATTTTTCTGGGAATGAAATCACTGGAGTCCATAATGTGTTCTCTATATTTGTTGGAGCAGCCATACATGAGTTACTAATGATGGCCAGGAGTGTCAATGTGATAACCAGCTTTGTGTGGCTGTGCCACTGAAAACAGCCCCTTTCAACCCTGGGCCACTGCCAAAGTGTTCAAAGAAAAAATAGCTTTGAACTCAGGCCACTTTTTTTGTATCTTAAAAGCACTGTTCCATTCCATAGTGGAGGTACCCATGGAGCCAAAAGCCCACAGATAACTTACATGTACTTGGGAATGTAGAAAAGAAAGTGAGCAACACCTGAATGAGTGCAAGGAAAAGAATCAAATGGAAAAAAAAAAATCTATTCCCATGATTGGAACTAGGTATATTTTAGAAACTCACGTGTATATTGGAACTGGGAAAGATAAATCCTTACATCAACAGAAAGATTGCAATTTTCTTGCCCTAGAAGAAGCACAGCTTGACAAATTTACCTGTATTTTTTGTTGTTTGCTCCCTGCTGTATTTCTACAATAGGGGCTAAATAGCTAAAATAATTCCTTAGGATGAATATTTCCCTGAAAGTCTTCACTGCAGTTGGAGTTCAAGAGAAATTTTCCATGGAATATTGTAAAAAAGAGGTGAGAGTGAATCCTTTTAAAATGTAAATGAAACTTAAAAAGCTTTAAGGATTTAAAAATTAAAGTGACCATGGAAATACAAACTCTATTTTGATGTTACTTGTGTTCATTGGATTATGTATGAAACATAATTTTGAGGGGGAAAACAGGAAGGTAATAATATTACAACCTCATACACTTTAACAGCTGCCAACTGAAAGATGCCCAAATCCTCAGCTTCACCAGTGTGTTCTGATCCCTTCCTGCTGATATCAACAGAAATGGTGACATAAACCTTGTTGGGAAAGGATTAGGCCATGCATAAAAGTAGAGGATTTTAACAAAATTCCTTAAGACCACAGAATTCCTCCTACAACTTAGCACATTTTTCTTCTGCATGTATTAAACATCTTTTAGAGTTGATTATTAATTCAATTATCTCGCTAGTTAGATTTTCCGCTCAACTCCCACAGAAATGATGTACTTTAGAAAACCAGAAACTTTTGCTACTATTTTGTGATTCATAAATAAAACTTCACATATGAAAACAATTTGTAAATAAATAGGAAGTGAAAAGTCCTTTCAGGCTTTCAAAACACTGCTGTTGATATGCTAAAACATTAAGCAAATCAAGGTTAGCAACTAAGAACACTGCATGGCTTTAAGAGATTTCTATCATGTTTTTCTGCAGCTGTATTCATAATTATTATTTGTTGACAAGTGCTCTAATGTATTGGTTATTTATTTATTTATTCCCTCTTAAAACATTCAGGGGAACTTGGATATTTTAGCATCTTCTCAACGAGCTTGAGTCAGTTGATAGATAACTGTACAGTTCTTTGAAATCAGCAGTCCCTCTGAGCAATACAAGTAATCTTTGGATTATTTTTGGTGCAAAGCTTGAGAGGTTTGACCATGGATGTAGCAAACTTGGTGGTGTATTTTTTAGCGAAATGATAAAAAGTGAAATGGATAAATTTGGGACAGTAATAAAATCTCCCAGCAGCATGAAGCCTAGTGATAGTGTGGTGAAGAAACATCACACAAGGAGGGTTAACAAGCATGTGGCCAAGATGTGTGGGATATATCAAACTTTTATAAAACAGTTAGGCCAAAATACTCCAGCATTTTGAAAGATTTAAGAGCATGGATCTTCACAGCTAACTGAACCAACCCATCCCTGTCCTAAAGTAAAACAAGTAAAATTGATTCATATATCAGAAAACTCATCTCTAGTCTTCCACATATGATAGACAGCAGGTGCTGACTGCAGATTTGGGCAGGGGGAACATTCACAAAAACATTTTTGTGTCGTGTCCCATGCCACACACACACACAGAGCTGCACAGTCCTAGCTACTCAGGTGTGTAGAGGATGGGGGTAGAACAAGAAATACCTGCAGTGACTGGGAGAGATAGGTAAGGAATTATTATACTGTTCTTATCTCAGAGGCCTCTCAATCAGAAACGTCAAAAGTAATTAAATAATACCTTAGGTATCACATTGGGTTCATCTTTATCACCTCCAATGGGTTGGTAGCTCCTCCAGATGCCTACCTCCCACACAGAGTGCAAAACTCCCCTTTTTATCATGTTTCATTTAATGGCAACAAGAGGTTGGGAGCTTAATAAAAAGCCAAGTGCTAACGAGAGCCTCTTCAAAACTGTGTCAGAACAGAACCCAGCTCTGGGTGCCACGTGAATGCCTGACCAAATATTGCTGACTTCAAAAAAGAAAATAGCAGACAAGAACCCAAATGTGTTGCTCTGAAGCAATGCAGTTGCCTGTAAAATAGTTACAAGCTTTTCTTTATCATGCAGTCATCACCAAAATATGTGCTTTGGCTTGGAAAAAAAAAAAAAATAGCCCACCAGCAATATAAAAGGAACGGGAGAAAAAAGCCCTGTCCATTCCCCAAATGTGCCTTTGTGGTTGTGTCCCAGCCTGTCAACACTTCCCTTCCCAGCTGAAACATTATTAGAAAAACAGGGTTCTACCAGAGGCACTGGCCTCAAGAGCCTCATTATATAACATGGATAACCCCAGAGAGAACACAGAATCCAAACACTGCCCATCCAGAGCCCTCTTTGGTCAGGGCACACACACACGTGTGCTTCAGCCAAGTGTGCCAGCAGGTGAAGCTCATGAATGCACACAGCCAGAATCAGGAAAAAATCATGAGAAACTTGGCAGCTTTTATCAGACTTAGGATGGTAAAAGAAAAATTAAAAAAAAAAAAATCCCAGAGCAGGCAGTAAAAAAGTCTGGACATGAACTCACCCATGCACTCCTATTTCTTCCTGGGCATGTGTGGTTTTGTCTTCTGGAGGGGGAAACTGAGGCCTGTGAGAAAAGAGGTGAAAAGAAGGGTGAACATGGACTCCTTGGGAGATTTTCTCATGAGATAACTCAGGGTCTTGTGGTTGTATCTTAACCTCATCCCTTTGCAAAAAAGCTTACAGCGCTTTTACGGGTTTTTGCTCTCGGACTAAAAGCCTGCAGCTGTTCTGAAGGTTGACATCCTTCTAGCATATAATTAATACCATTTCCATTTAACTCACCAGTTAAACCTTAAACAGAATGCAAAGGCTGTGACATGTTACAGAAAAGAAGCAATGCCTATTGGACAGCTGAGTTGTTGGTGGCCTTTAACGCTGTGCCCTCTTGGTGTGGTGGCTGTGGTCACCATTTGTCACTGGAGAAATGTCAAACAGTTCTGGGCCTGGCAAACATAACTAGCACAGAAACTCTGCTTCTGCTTGCTTTCATCTCCTGAAACAGTTGCATTTGCTTGCAGAGTATGCACTGATTTATGGGCATACACCCTGCATATATGCATGTGGATTTCTATAGAAATATGCATAGGATACAGAGCAGCTCTGGGTGCAGTCTGGTGGAGTTTATCTCTACTAGATAGCCAAGAAAATCCTAAATTAGGAGGCTCCAAAACTAGGGTTTGAATCTCTCTTGACTGTCTGTGTTACAGAAAGTGTGGACATACTCTGCAGGTGAAAGATTAATTGTGAATAGTGATTCACAAATGCAGAAATTGCCTCGTAGATGAATTCTTCAGTATTTGGTGAAACCGTTTCTGCGAGCGTTTCTGCCTCTAAATTCTTTCTTTAGTGTATTAATGGAAAACAGGCATGAAAAGGAGAACAAGCACAAAAGAAGATGTTGCCTAAATATTGCACCATTTTTTCAGTGTGTCCACAGCTCCAGTCAACCAGCTGAACTGTGAATTACCCAGTGTGTCAGCCTCACAGGACGAGGTTCCTCTAGCAGAAGTCCTGCTTAGCACAGATCAGAAACACCACTTCATGGAATTAAAGTAATCAGTAAACAGTAACAAAGCAGCTGGCACAGTCTGTATCACTAGTAGACAAATTTGTCATGACTTAGCTAAAAGAATAATCACAAAAAATAATAACAAAACAGAACTTCCAACTCAGTGCAGTAGGGATGAAAAATACACCAGCAGTAGCATCAGAGTGAGGCTGTTCCCACAGCAGAACATTTTAAGAAATGTACTAAAGACTGTTGATCCCTGCTGTTCCTCTCAGCTTTTTATTGGGAATTCACTGGCTGAAGGATTTTTTCCTCTTTTCAAACCTTTGCTGGGGCTATGTCAGTGCCCAGAATGCACTCAGGATGCACAAGGACTGCTCTGAGCTGCTGGAATCACCTTGTGCTCCCCTCATGTTCTTTCCATCCCTGGCTGTAAGGTGGCTGCTTGGCTTTGAATTGGGATTATTAGTCTGGAAAGCCTTTAAGGTGTTGGGTCAGGCTGAATTTTAGACACCCAGTAACACAACACCTGCTCTGTCAAGAATCTGCTATCACTCCCCACATTGGGAGGTCACTGTGTTTGTAACTGCAGGGGGCACAATATCCCCCTCAAAATTGATTTTATTTATTCCCCCCTACCTTTTAAAGCCGACCTTAATATATTTTCTTTAATTTCTAAAGGTGTTCTCAGATTGACTACCATTGGTATGACTCCCCTAACCAGTATTTTTTATTACTGTTCTTCCTGGATCCCTTACATTGTTTTTTGTGTTTATATTTGGAGAGCCTGGAATTACATATTCCTTTTACTGTGTATAAACTCACACAATGTTTGTTCTGTTGCACAGGACTGAGTAGATAGAGCAAATGTGGTGTGCTGAAAGTAATACTGGGATCAGGTAATCAGGGACTTCTCAGTACTGCCTTCTCTCTTGGGCTCCAATACAAATCTGCATTATTTCAAAACCATATATTTCTACTTGTGTGAGGCCTGAGAAGAGAACATCTTTGCTTCTCTGCTGCCACAATCAGAAAAAGCCTCCCTGAACAGCCTGCACGACTGAAGCACTTCAAAAGTTCCTTGGGCTTTACTATGAGGCCAACACTGAAAGAATGACAAATGTCTTTCAGGCTGCTTCTAAATGCCTCTTGCAATCAAAAAGAGCTGGCAGCAGTCACTTCATATTTTTAAGTGGTCTGGTTCTTCAGCTCCAAATGGGTAGTTTTGGTTGGTACTGGATGCAAGCTGGAGTCAAATTTGAAACAAATTATTTCCCACAAAAAGCTGAATTGAGAAAGACAGTGATTGTGCAGGCAGCCTCAGCAACATCTGGGGAAATGCACCCTGCTCAGCTATTGACTTGAAATGGGGAATACTTGGGGTTTTTTGTTTGGTTGGGTTTTGTGGCAGGAGGTCTGATTGCAACTTCAGAATTGAGCAGTTGCTTATTGCTTGATACAAATTTTCAAACTTAATGCAGAGCTAATGAATGATCTGCTCCAACCTCCTGCCTGAATTTTCCCCTGGGAAATGCATTTTCCTGCTCAAGGCCACAGTTCTGCTGGGGTGCCACCCCTTTGTCACCAAGCAAGGAATGCAGCAGCAGCACAAAGTGGTTACTACTGTTCTATGAGAGATCCTCATAAATTCCAGCTGCTGACCATGTGTTCCAGCTTTTTATGTGCAAACTCCCTCTCATGTTAGGAAATGCTGAGCACATCTGCACATTGGCTCTTGCAGGTCCCCAGGCTTTGTGTTTGCACTGAGCAAACCCTCAGGATGTGACTTGGGCAGGAAAGAGCTGCTGAATGTGCCCCTCTCACCCCATAACCACTGCATCTTCTTTTCTAAAAATCAATCTGACTGCAGACACCAATCAGGTGACCATTAGGCAGTTTTACTTGTGTAAAGATAATCTGTGGAGATAAATGAAGAGATAAGAGCTCCTGTAATCACAGCAATGAGAAGGGGAAAGGATTTTGCCCTGACATCTGTGGCAATGCAGGATTGGGATTCAGAGGGGATGGCAGAGGGCAGGAGGGTTTGTAAGAAAAACCACCAAGGTTTTCACAGGGGATTGTTAGTGATGGTTAAAAGCCAGCAGGCATGACATTAAACCTAATATCTAGCTAGTATGTCGTGTCAGTGCTACTGGCTGCTGTCCTCAGGAGAAATGGGGTCTTTTTTTTTTTTTTTTTTCCTGGTTAACTTCACTGGAATGTGGAGATTATTTCTCAGGGGATTTGATCTGTTTACTAGTATGTATTTTCTAAATCCAGCCTAAGTCACAAAACCCTTATTTGTGTATAATATACTTATTTGTATACTGTCCCCAAAGAGTGCAGAGAGAGGACTTTGGGAGTTCTGTTGTTTTGCCTTTTATATCAGTATTATGCTGTAGGTAACTGTGGTGTTCTAAAGACCAAAGTATAAACTCTCCACCTCAAGGAAGCTGGCAGCTAACCACTGAGGTGTGAAAGATTCTGACAACTTATTTGGTGACTGGTATTTCTTTAGCATTAGTTTTGCCTCTGTTTGTAACACTGGCATCTTCCTGTAAGTTTGTTTAGTCTTGAGATGAGGCTACAGAGTGCTAATTTCTTCTGCTTTCCTGATGAGTCTGATTAATGAGCAACTGTTTAGGTCACTAGAAGGGAAATCCTTCTAAACCAGATCTTATCAGAAAACACAAGCAGGGCTGTTGTTAACTCCCAGCACGTTCCCTGAGACTTGGCTGACATCCTTACATTCCAAAAATCTTGAAGGAATTTGCTACCTCTTCCCCTGCAGAGAATCACATGTTTAGGAATCCCCTCACGAGAACCAGATTAAAAGAAGCAATGGGTAGGAATTTATTATTGGAGAATCTGAAAAGCACAGCAAAAGAAGTGCCAGTATGAAAGCAAGCTTAGAAAATATGAAGAAAAGAAACAAACAAACAAATAAAGAAAAATACATGTATGGTCTGTTGACACTGTTGAAAATAGAAATGGACTGACTCAGCATTCTCCTCTGTTGTAGAATAATAGGAATTCCCTCTGCAGGAGTTCTGCTGAGAAAGAAGTCCATAGAGCACAGCCAGGCACTGCCTTACTTAGGTTACTTACATAGATCACTATGTTTTAGTTGAAGGTTTGGGGAGAACTGTTGGACATCCAAAAGATGGAAAAAAAAAAAAAAAAAAAAAGTGACTTGAGAGGAAAAAGGAAGGGTTTACATATACATGTATGTGTAATTTACACTGGGAGGGCAAATATTCTCCAAGTGCACATCAAAGCCAGATTTTTCACCTTTCAAACCTATTGAACCCTATTTCAAGCTTCTAGCTCGAAGAAAATGGGCAAGGTCTCATCATCTTTTTTATTTATAGTTTTTAAAATTGGAGATTTCTCTGTTTCTTTTCAAATGATTTAGTGCTCAAACAAGAGCAAAGATCTAAAGTAGAGTCTTGAAGAGAAAAGCACTACCCATCAGGTGGTGTTGGCTTCATTATTCCTGCTGCACAGGAGTTTAACTACTGAGTACAGTTCTCCTGCCCTGAGGGTAACAAATCCCACATGAGAAAATTGCTCAGAGAAATGAGAAGCCAGAGTTGCAAGGCAGAAGACTAAGAGGAATCTAAATGAAGATGAGAATGATTAAATGATCCCTTCTTTGAGGATTTACCCTGGAAAGCCTCAGCTGGCTTAGATATTTGAGCCAAGCCCCTTCAGCATGGAACTCTGGTGAGCACAAGGAAGCTGCCACTTTACTGAGGAGTCCCTTGGGAGAAGAGAAAATTT
Source organism: Heliangelus exortis (assembly GCF_036169615.1). NCBI lineage: Eukaryota > Metazoa > Chordata > Aves > Apodiformes > Trochilidae > Heliangelus > Heliangelus exortis. The sequence goes on from NC_092431.1 coordinate 21,333,123, forward strand.
AAAGGCAAGTGGTTTTTTCTCAAACATTACTGAAGTAAGTTTCATACCAGACCTGAAGAGGTAGCAAAGTTATTGTTCCCACTCGACAGATTTGGAAGCTAACCCAGTAAGAAATGAGCTCATTTCTGTGAGATCAGACTGCAAGCAACAGCCCCTGCCATCTTCCCTCAGAGCCCTACCCATTGACTTTTCCCCCACAATTATTTTTTAAGGCCAGGCAATGTTATCCCTCACTTTATAGCTGGAGAACTGATGCCCAAAAGATTTAGCAACCTGCTGGAGGTTGTACAAAAAGTTTTTGACAGGTCTGGAAACTGTAACCAGATCTTCTGAGCCTCAGTCTGATACCTTTAACACATGCCCATCCTGGTTCCTCTCCTTTTGTCTTAAACCAGTTTTACCTGACTTGACTTTAAAATACTGACATCCAGAACATTGTCTGTCTGCTCTTTGCATTTTTTTTTTTTTTTTTTTTTTGAGGTAATGAGCACTGGGGGTGGTGAGAGAGCAGCAGCAAAGGCTGTGACAGCCCATGGCACAGATGGGCACCACAGAAGCAAAATTTCAGCAGCTTTTTTGGAGGTTTGTCCCACCATGAGGCTTCTCACCTAATGCACAGAGCATCAGAGCTACAAACCAGAGGCACTGCAGATTGGTTCTCTCATCAGACACACCTGATTGCTGCTCAGAATGTGGAAAGGATATTTAGTGCTAAAGAGAATCTCTGATACATGTATTGTGAACAGCATCCTACTGAAAAAAACATTCAAAACCCTCCGACCAAAACCAAAACAACCCCATCACAACAAAACCAGAAAACCCCATTACAACAAAACAAAACAAAAAAAAAACATCACAACAAAACCAAAACAACCCCATCACAACAAAACCAGAAAACCCCATCACAACACAACCAAAACAACCCCATCACAACACAACCAAAAAACCCCATCACAACACAACAAAAAACCCCATCACAACACAACCAAAACCCCCATCACAACACAACAAAAAACCCCATCACAACACAACCAAAACCCCCATCACAACACAACAAAAAACTCCATCACAACACAACCAAAAACCCCATCACAACAAAACCAAAAAACCCCATCACAACAAAACAAAAAAACCCCATCACAACACAACCAAAACCCCCATCACAACACAACCAAAAACCCCATCACAACACAACCAAAAAACCCCATCACAACACAACCAGCCTGCTGGAAGAAAAATGCTCTCACTCTGTCTCTCCCACATGAACCGAATGGCCCTCTAGGAAGTTGCCTTCCTACCCCAGTCAACAAATGTATAAAATCATAAAGATATCTTAATTGAAAACATAAATTACTCAGAGCGAGTCTGGGCTATCTCAACCCAAACAACAAAGCAGCTCAGTTTATTTAGGGAAGATGGATTGGTGGAGAAAAGAGTTATCAAACCACAGAATGACTAACGAGGGACATCCCTGTAAGACATTTACTTTCCTAACACAACGGCCCAGATTGTTCTGGTCCTTGTGCTCACAGAGCAGGGCAAAAGAGGAGGTGCAAAATTAGGATAAGGCAATTAAATTCCTCTGTAGTTCTTATGCCAGCCATGTAATCCTTCCTGTACTGTCAGGGAACACTCCATATATTCCCACTGCAGCAACCAGGAGGACTGAGGAGCAGAAATTCTCCAGCCAGTCTGGGCAGCATTTCTTACCAATGAATGAAGTACAACTAATTATATGAAATACTGCAGAATTATAATTCCTATGTACTGAAAAGTTGCAGTTAAGTACCCTGAGTAATAAAAGAAAATCTGGGAAAAAATCTATATCATTTGAATAGAACCCCTATTGCAACCTGGGGTAAAGTCACATCAAGTATTAGTCCAGGTTTTAGATTCATTACCAGTTCATCAGGCAAACAGACAAACAGAAAATCATATGAAGATACACTGCCCTTTTACTGCACTTCACAAAGAATGTGATGGAAAGCACAGGAAAGAAATATGCTCATGAAACTACTCCACATTATCCACAGTAGTGACTAATACAGCTATGGAAAAAAATGAAGGTCAGAAGTATATCCCAGAGTAATTTGTCTGACGTGACCTGACCCAGTACAACAAATGAGTGTTCAGTCTGCTGCATCATGAAAATTCAACTATTTCCCAAAACAGAAGAGGAAAAAAATAAACAAAGACAATATGAGGAAGCAATTGATATTATCATTCCCCCATTGTTCTTTACCCTGTAAACCAAAATAGCTTGAAGGACACTATGAAATCCCCTGATAAAATATCAAGGAGACATAAGCCTCCAAAACCCTTTTTGCTAAAAACTGTAAGACCTCAAGACTACCACACAGTTTATTTTTTCAGGAATATTCTTGGCACTTCAGAGATTTTCTTTGGTGCTGAGTTCCTCACACAGCCTGGGAGCAGTTCTGCTCAGTCCAGCCAGGCTCCAGACCTAAATCAGGATGAGATTTGTGCACAAATATTTCTTCTTTGCCCATGCCTTGCTTTCCCTAGGAAGAAAACCTAGGGACATGGAAGGGAGCTGCAGGACCCTACAGCTCACATCCCCACTGCATGCTCTGAGACAGGCATCAGCCTCCCAGAGACATCCACAGCTGACAACAGGAGATGCTTAGAGAGTTGGAGGTGTTCAGCCTGGAGAAGAGAAGGCTCCAGGCAGCCCTTAGAGCATCCTTCTGTTTCTGAAGGGGCTAGGAGGAAGCTGGGGAGGGGGTTTCTACAGGGCGTGTAGTGACAGGAGAAGAGAGAAGGGTTTTAAACTAAAAGAAGGTAGATTTAGATTGGTTCTTAGGAAGAAGAAGAGTAAGGGTGGCAAGACACTGGCACAGGTTGCCCAAGGAAGATGTGGCTGCCCCATCCCTGGAAGTTCAAGGCCAGGTTGGATGGGGCTTGGAGAAACCTGGGCTGTGGGAGGTGTCCCTGCCCACACAGGGGGTTGGAACTGGAGGAGCTTTGAGGTCCCTTCCAACCCAAACCATTCTGGGATTCTGTGTCGCTAGAGCAGCTCTGTTGGATTCCAGTTTGCCCTAGAAAATGAGCTTTAGATGAAGCAGGGCACACTTTACGAGAAAGTTAAACAAGTTCCCAAGCAGCTGGGACAGAGCCAAACCTGAACCCTAACTGGGCAGGTGGGATGGATGCCCTCAGAGAAGCAGAGGGCAGATGTGCCAGAGCCAAAACCACAGGGGCTGCATGCTGCCAGGGCAAGCAGGGCTTCTGACAAGATTTATCATTTCTCTGTTGTGATCCAGCCCTGAAGGAAATTCATTTTAATACAAAGTAAGCACTTGTGATGATTCAGAGAAATGTAGGGTTGGCTCACTTGTTGTTTGATGGCCAGACATAACATCAGATCTGCTGGGTAGTGCAGAAAGGCAGCACTTCAGCCTGCTCCAGCATCTGTCCTGCTGCAGGGAGCATCCTGACCCAGACTGAGGGTCTGTTTGGTGCCTTCACTCCCTCCTCAACCCTGCTGCCAACACCCCAGCATGCTGCATGTCTCTGCAGAGAGTTCATGTGCTGGAGGGAAATGCAGGAGTTTGTCAAAAAGGTTCAACCAAGCAACTCCAGTTGGTCCCCAGGGAGCTCTGTCCTGGCAGCTCTGCTCCCTGTGCAGACAGCAGAACAAAGCTGGATGGCTGGTTTTAAGGGTACTAGGAGAAACCATTTGCAGACTTTCAGTCCTAAGCTGCATCCAGGAAAATCCCACCCCCTGTGGGAGCGAAGCACATCACCTGCTGTCCAGACATCTCATTTAAATGAGCATCCAGAAAGGGGGCTGGAAAGTTGGCATGCTCAGGCTTGCAAGAGCAAACTCCTAGGCAAAAGAAAGCCCCAGTCACTGAGCTTGATCCTGTAGCACTGCAAACCTGTTCCTCACATTGTGTGGCACACCCAAGGCCACTTGTCCATTAACACTGCTCTAAGCAGTGCCATCAGAATATTTGTCAAAATAAAGGCAGCTGGCAGACTTGTTTGACAACCTAATAGTATCATACAAATGGCTCCTCTGGCTCTTTCCACTTGTGAAGCAGCTGGCAAGAAAAGCCTGAACAGCACTGACACGATGAAGAGGAAGGTAAAAGGAAATATTTCCCCCTAGCAATGTAGTTAATCTGTAATCATACTCAGAATTATCAACTGCATTTGTATATGTGCAAATATAGACATTAAAGACTTGAGGTAGAGGAGAGGGGGGAAAGGAGATAGCTGAGGTGTACCAAAAAGTACATTTTAATGTTTCCGAAAATTGAAGCTGAAAAAACAATAGAAAGGATTCCAACTGCTCACAGTTGACAAATGGAGTTTTTTAGATGGGATTAACAGTCTGCTTACCTATTCACTGCCTGCACAGCTGCCAGGAAAAACAGAGGACAGAACTTTAGATTCTGCTATGATAACCCCAACAAGATTCTTGTGCTTTGCTGCTGCTTTTCCTTTTCTGTTTTTTCATCTCTTTTTAACTACTTTTTAAATTATCATTATTCTGATATGCTTGTGCTTGGTGTAAGGATCCCATCCTACCAGTCTTCACCTACTGGCACTTTCACTTGGTTATCTGATGCCATTTTTCCCTGTGTTCTGTGCAGAGAGACTCCCCAACCCCCTGAGAACTGCAAAATACTGAGAGATGGCCTGTTGGGTGCTATATGTAGTGTTCCTTGTCTGCCCTGTGGCTGGGCAAAGGTTCTTCCCATGGATAATCCCACTCCAATGAGAGGCTGGGATAGATCCCATACACACCTATTGGTTTTCCTCTTGGCTGGCCAGGGAAATTATTTAAACCCCGTGTAACACCTCCTTTCAATGAAACAGGAGCTAACACCTCAAGATGCTGATAGATTATAACATTTTACATGTAAATGTATACTTAAAATCCTCCCAAATTGATGTGTTTTTATCCCACTGCCCCCATGAGTTTATTCTCAGTAAAAGTTTGGTTTTCTCATTGGAAAACAAAGGAAATTTGGAAAAAGTTGGGTAACTACTCATTCAGGAATACCCAGCCAGTGTAGGTGTTGGTGTGCCCAAGAGTTAAGAGGTATGTGTTAATATCATTGAACCTGCAAGGTTCTTCAGGTTATTTCTGCAATGGGAGAGGAGTTCAGGCTGAGGAAGGCTGAGAGGTGCAATAGTGTGGGCAGCATGGTGCCTGGCAGGCCCTTTTCTGACATCTGCAGTGCCACAGGGAAGTTTCCTTTTTTTTTCCTTTTTTATTTTTTTCCTTGTGCTCCAATATACAGTAGGGCTTCAGTGCTCCTCTGACACTGCAAGAAATAGACTTATTTTCCCTCCTCGTTCTCAGAGGCCAAGTGAACCCAGCCAGCCTGAGCAGATTTCCAGCCTTACTAATGACCTCACAGGAACTGAATAACAAAATCCTATCTGCCTCCTCACTGCAGAGAGACAGCCCAAGCTTACCCAGCTCTAAGAGTTGCATTTCTTGAAGATAAATGGCAGCCTTGAAGGCGTCTTGCAATCAGTTATCAGCAATAACTCCACGGGCACCGGTTTGCCCCAGTACCATGGTGTACTGCCAATATTTAACAAGGGGCTCTCACCAAAGGTTCCCCATGAATCTGCTCTATACCCTTGTGTCCCTCAGGCACATATTCTTGCAGGGAAAGAAAATAGTAACGAAGGAAAACTGTTCATTTATTTTTACATTACTGTTTAAACATTTTCTGAGAATCACAGCCAAAGAGAAAAATAAAACCACTTGGCAAACAAACCTCCATTATATGTACTTTTGCAAGAAATGTTTATACTTCATTCCTGTAAAAAAAAACACAACAACCCCCCCCCAAAAAAACCCTGGGGCACTTTTTAAAGTGGTGTTTGACTCAGTAGCAGCAAAGATGGGGAGTTACCTGACTGAAAAATGGGCAAACTCAGGAAATGTGTCCTTTTAAAAAGTGTATGAAGGGATAAAACCAGTGTTCTCAGATGTAACAAGAACTATTAGCTGAGGAAAAGGGAAAGCTGAGGAGAAGATTCTTCATGAAGTCATCACCACCTTACTTCATTCTGCAGTTCTGTCCATCCCAGTGCAATGGAGGCACAAACCACAAAGAAAAAATAAAAGCCACAAGAGCAGTCTGTATTTTCAGGCAGCAATAAGTCTGCTTTTGAGTTTGTACCAGGACTGGTCGCTAGATAATCTATTTTTAAGAAAATTAAAAGAAATAACCAGATTTAACAAGTACCCAAGGGGTGCCACAGTTCCACCAGGGGTAGAAATGATCCCAAAATTCCTGCCTTTCAGTTTCACTGCAAAACCTTAACAAGACTCCAGAAACACCAGGGATTTGCTCCAGTTCTGTTCACTTTTTCCTTTTTTTCATCCAAATCTGTGTTTTCAAATTGGCTAATCTTTTACTTGCACATGCCTTAACAAGTAACCAGTGATATGTTTTTAAGGTCTTATAGATTGATTCCAAATGTAAAACAATTGCTACTTTATTTTTATTGTTTGTGTGGCTGGTGGGAGTGTTCCTGTCCTTATATGGATTAAAAGGGAACAGAACACTTTATTTTTTTTTGCTTTAAAACCTGAAGTGGAAAAAATACATTTCACTTGGAAGTTCAGAGCTCGCACGAAGTTTTCTATTGTTACTCATGTCTTATTTGACTTTTAAAAAGAGCTGATGTGAAAAAATATCAGGCTGACATGACTACTCATCCTGATAATGAGCCCTGCTTCCCTACCTTGATAATTAACAAGTAGCCACCCGTTACTAAGCAGCCCAAATAAAGGATCCTGCTGGGTTGTCTCTGTTCTGAAAGAGATTTTACTTGAAAATTGAAGTAATGAGGTTCCCCTAAACTGATAAGCAGGTCAGTCAAGCCCACTGCACTGGACCCATAAACCTGAAGCAGAGTTTAATTATGAGCAGTTTTCCTGCCAAGAGAGGGGCCTTTTCCTCTCTCCTGCTGACCAGTTGGGGTTCCCATGACTCCAGTCCGTCTCTTTTTGCCTAAAAGGAAACCAGTTTGGAGTTTGGGCCTCAGTTAAAAGGGAATTGGAGGGAGCTGCAGAAACAATGCTCCTCGGACACCTCTGAGCACTGTGGTCAGACAGCTGAAAACCAAAGACCCAAGCAAGTAATTAGCAGGGCCACATCACTTCCAATTAGGCATCTGAAGAGCAAGCCCACGTGGTTGCAGGGGGTCATTTCCTTTTAAAGAAGATGATAACCTTGAAAAATATACAGCCCCCCATGGAGAGGAAGGGTTTCAATATGTTGGGGAATATAGGGAGAGCAGTCTAGGAAAATGTGGGATCTGCAGCAGGCAGTGGGTCTGTTCTAGGGCTAAGGGGATTTTCCCAAACACTTGGAACACATTTATCCTGCTCCTGCCTGGGGATACTGAGAGTAAGATTTAGTGTGTGGGAGAGAAAGTCTTGCTGAAGTAAATGGGATTAGCCAGTATTCCTTAGCAAAGTCATAACTAAGTCTGAGTTGGCACTTCCATAGGGCTGTTCAAATACAGTAGTAAATTGGCTTTAAATGGTTCTGGAGAAGAGAGACTGGAAACTGCAGCACTTGGGGGATCAGAGAGAGGTCAGAACTTCACAAGTTCAAGTCAGTCAGTGAGGCAAAGCAAAGATCTTTGCCTCTCTGTCTTCTCTGCTAAGTAGGAAAAATTGCTGCAATAATAGTGTCTAACTGAAGAATCCTATGCATACTGCTACAGAAAAACCATTAAGTCTTCCCAGGCTTTGCAAAGGAAAAACAAAAGAACAGGTTTAAATAAAAGAACACAGTTTTTACAAGAACTTCAAACACAGTTTGAAGCAGCAATATCAGTCTCTCCAATATTATTGCTATGGGTTTAGAGCTACCAAAGACTGGAAAAAAAAAAACCCCAGTGAAATCAACAGAAATAGAGCTCAATATATCCACTGGGTTTTTAAAGTTTTACTTTGTATTCAGTGTAAGACTAACAAGTATGTCTGAGAAAAAAAATATGGCACATGAAGTCTTTGCATACAGAGTATTAGATTTTACCTGATTTATTTTCTGCTATGTGGACTTGAGGGAAATCACTGCTCTGGTGTTGCACAGATCAGGCAGAGTACAAGCTGAAATATTTGTTATGAAATCACCTATTTGTTGTAGTTGCAAATCTTTATAAGCCATGTTGAAAAGAAACATTCCTGTTTAGACAGAGGAGATGGAACACAGAGATATTCACACTCAGACCTGAGGCTCCTACCACTCAGAACTCTTACATGTCTAACACATCTCAAACTCATTAATGCAACTTTTTTTTTTTTTTTTTTTTTTTTTTTTTTTTTTTTTTTTCCCCCTGGGTGGGATTCCAGTGAGTTCAAATGAACCATGAAAAAACCAAACATTATGGAAAGGCTTCCAGTTTCACTAAGAACGTGAACTGTTTACATCTTCTCTTTCAGATCTCTTGACTAATCTATTTGTTCAATAACCAAACCCCAAATTTCAGCCTCTGTAGTCTTAAAATATCTGAAGCTCTTTCTTCCTAAAATTATTAAGGTTCTTGCTAGTAATGAACAGAGAGTGAAAGTACAGTGAGGAAGCTGGGAAGAGGTTCTTTACATAATGTGTGTGTTGGGTTTTTGCCACACTCTGACACCAGAGTTTTTTGTTCTGGGTGCCAGTCCTGAGGGCTGTATTGAATGTTTTATTACATTTATTTAGTCCTAATACTTGCCTAGTATATGCTATTTGAATTATGGGAGGACTTCTATTAAGTGATCTTAGGAATCCTAAGGCACTTTCTTAGGAACTGACACATTTTTTCCTAGCAGTGTGTCAGGTATGGGGCAGTTCTGTTCCCATGAAGTCAGCTGCTGTTGCTGCCTCCTCGATAGCCAGTCCTTAATATCCCTGAAGATGTTCAGGAATGTGCTGCATGTGAGGAAAAAGTTATTTTGCATGCCCATTTCAGACTTGCCAAGTGCTTACCAGGGTGTGTATGTGCTTGTGTAATCTTCCTATCTCTTATTTTCATTTTGGGAGAAAGCCTACACAGATTCCTAGGCTCCACCAGAAAATATCTGAGATTTTGCTGTGGAATGAACATGAAATACAGCAGTCAAGGTGTTTCTTTAATTATTCTTCCCAGTCTGATAAAGGGGAGGCATACAGTGCATCCTCTCAGATACCTTTCATCTCCAGTGAGCCAAACAGAAATTTTTCTATCAACACCATGCCTCAGAAAGACTTCTCCTGACCTTTTATTGGTGACTCTATTGAAAAAGTATGGAGTATCTCCACTTTTCCAGCAGTGGGAAAGTCCCCCTGTCTATGGATTCCCTGGCATGGATGTGAAACTGCAGGAATATCTCTGCCTTCCAGACACCAAATATCCCTTTGGTTTGAGGATTGCACTCAAAACTGAAACTATCTGACTTTTGGTGAAAGATGAACATACAAAGAAGGACAGAGCATAAAGGGCACTTCTTTTGCATAGAGGGAAAAGGAGGTTGTGTGGGGAGGACATTCACAGCAAAGGTCTCCCAACTTCGTGTTTAAATACTTGGTTATACTTAGGACTGCAAGCAATAACTGATCTACATTGTGTGATGTTTAACATGAAAATGAACCACGTAAAAAGAACCCACATTTATTTGTGATTTTCCTTTTGGATCACAAGCCAGAACAGCAAGCAGAAGGATCATATTCCAGTATTCCAGAATGACATTTCTGCCTTTGCCTTCTTCAGGGACAGCTTATCACAGCTGCCCTGGGTCACCCCCCTGACATCCCTGGGGTTTGCACACACAGGCACTGCTGCCCCTCTGATCTTAACAGCAAGAGGCAGACTTAGCTGGTTAATGCTCTAAGGCAATTTAGCTGCATTCATTATTTTGATGTACTGCTCCGAGCTGTGAAAAGCTCATGACCACTAAGTACATCAGAAAGAAATTTGTGAAGTCAAGTGAGCTTCAGCTCTTGAGCCAAGCAATCCAAATATTAAAACTTTGCACTAAGAAAACCTGCTTTTTTTCTTCAAAACAAACAGGACTTTTTAGTGCAGTTGTAGGTAATGGAGAAAAAAAGAAAAAAAAAAAAAAAAAAGAAGACAAGAAATAAAGCTAGTGTGTCATTTTTCAAAGATTCATATAATTTTAACATCACAATTTTTTCTTGTCACTTGTGACATGATATTTACATGAAATCAGAGCTACCTTAAATCTGAGTTAACACTAGAACTTCACACAAATCATAACACTTGAGTATATGGAAAAGATTTCCTCATCTTTACTTAATTCTGGCCAGCTAGTGATATTTTCTTCCAGAATGAAAATGCCTAATCTGTCACAGAGTCATCCAGTCCCATTATAAATGTTTTCTTAAATGGCAGTTCTGCCTTTTTCTTGCTACTTTGCTAACCACAAACATTTGTAATGGGTTTCAGAAGCTTAATTTTTAGGCAGTCTCTGCTATAGTCTTTGAACACAACCTTGCCATTCTTGTTTCAGACGTGATGCCATTATCAGCAGATGTTGGGGCAAAGCCTCATGGCCACCCTGGCATTCACTCCAGTTGAAGAACTGACAGATCAAGCCCAAAACCTCTGCAGATTGCAGAGAGCAGTGATGCTGTAACCCTCTCAGGAGGGGATCTGCCAGGGATGTGGTATGTCCTGCAGCAGGAGGGCATCTGAGACACAAATAGCAGAGGGAAGCTTGTCTGAACACCTTCTTGACCCCTAAGGAGGTGGAGAAAGACCCTGAGACTTTCACAGCTGTGCCTGAGCTCACCTTATACAGCAAACCCCTTTGCAGCATCCAGGGGAGGCAGGAACCCAGCCTGGAAATGGACACCCCTATTCACAGGGCTTTCCAGGAGTGCAGAAGAGTGGTAATAAATTAAAGATGTGGCATTATTTTAGAAGAGAGAGTTGCAGCTGACAAAGCACAGGGGTTTTTGCAGTCCCTTGGCACAGCCCTGGGTGAGGCAGCACAACATTGCATTAAAAGCAAATGATCCACTTGTCCAACACTGAGCTCACATAAAAGAGCAAGGCAAGAGAACCAGCACTGCCATTCTCTGTGCCTGGATGTGCTAATTACTTAGATATTCTTTTGTGGAACCTGTCATCCTCAGCCTCCCCACAGAACACTCAACTGGTTTGATGTGTTGAGGCAGCGTGGCGTAGCAGGGCAATACATAAACATGGAGTAAGCAGCAGGGCAATACATAAACACGGAGTAAGCAGCAGGGCAATACATAAACACGGAGTAAGCAGCTCTCCTAAAGCTAACATGCCTTGAAAGAGGGCAGTAAACTGAGGATTGCCAACCCCCAGCTGAACCATGAGCCCTTTCTCACATCCCACTGATGCAGGTGAGTTCCATCCTGTGCAGTTTCAGCCCTCAGGACAGAGATGTCAGTTCAGAAGACTGAAACAAACTCAGGTTGAGGAAAAGGCACACGCAGTGTTGTGCTCTGCATCTCCATTTATTCACTAACCCCAAACACAGCCCAACAAATAACCCTTCCTGCTTTCTGCCTTCTGCTCAGGGGAAGATCTGGCTCCCACATGTTCCTATACCACAGGCGACTGGGAGAAGCTGTAGGTTGTTTTGTTTAGGTTTTTTGATGGGATAAAATCCGCATTCCAGAAGAAGTGTTTTAGAGACAGACAGAGCAAACCCTGTTGCAGGGAGGTCCAAAGGATGAACTGCAACTTCCACTCAGTGGAAGGCAAGAAAACCTTTCTTTCTTGTTCTTGGTGAATTGCCTCTTCCAGCCTGACTTTCAGTTTCAAGCATGGGAAGCCCAAACCCTCCTGAGCTGCAGGCTCTCAGCAAACTGCTCTGCAGCTGCCTGCTGGAGTCTGTATCACTGGAAGTGCTGTGGATGCTCACACAGACACTGACAGTAACCTTACAGCCTCTTCAAAACAGCTCCACAGAACAAACTCTTTCCATTGTGCAGGTCTAATCCTTCTCTCTTTTTTTTTTTTTTTTTTTTTTTTTTTTAATTCCCCCTTTCAATACATCTGTATTCCTTCTCCAGCCCCCGAGCCACTTGTCATTACTAGGAACAATTCTCTGATCCTCAGCAAGCTCTGTCATACCAAATCAGGCTTCCTAATCCAAAATAGTTCTTCCAACACCTATATCCTCTAGAATACTTCCTGTGTAAAGAGCTGATTTAAAGAAGTAATTTTCTGTGAACAAATTTAGTCCAACCTATGAAATACATTGCCTCGCTTTGCATAACAACCCTTTCATCCCTGATGCACACCTGGATCAGCTGAACAAGCCTTCACACTCGTGACTTTCTCAGCCAAAATTATTCAGTTTTGCAGTAATGACCATAATGAGGCCTTTGGTGGTTATCATCATGGCCTTTAGACCTTTCCTAGATCCCCTCAGACTTACTAGGAATGCTGAAGAAATACTCTATTCCATACTTTTTAGACGGCAGTTTTCATTTTAGGATCTCTTAAACTTTATTTGCACTTGATGCAACTTTATTTCAAGTTCTGAACACTGATTCCTGCCATTGTCATTTATTTGAGCATTTAGAACTCAATCCTAAATTAATTAAAAATAGAAACACACTGACAAACCAATGCTGTACATGCCGCCACCTTATTAAAAAGTGTTACAAGGAATATTCCTTCTTCAGATGGTATTTTAGAGATGTTAACAGCATATGAGAATCTCATTGTTCCTAATTTTACAGTTACTAAAACTTTAGTTTTTCTCTCTCCGTTCTTTCCAAAGCAAATTAAGATAGAATTTAATTTTAAAATCTGGGATATTGCCAACCATTGGTGCCTATTCATTTTGATGAACTTCCTTTTGTGCAGATCATTCTTTCAGTGGTGGCTATGTCAACAGATTTCTGTTGTTCTTACTTAAATACAACAGGAAGCATTTTTTTTCTCTTTTGTATTGTAATTTGGAGGTTTCCGTGTCGTAGTGCAGTTTCAATATTCAGTGTGCTGAACAAATAACAAAGGAGAGATGCTAACATTTGAAAGACTGCACAGTACAAGAAGATAAAAAGGTCACCAAAGCTTGCAGTGCTTGGGGGACTCAAAGTAATGCCTTACACAAAAAAATGAGATTGATTTCTTTTGTAAATAGCCTTGAAATCTGGGGCCACGTATTGCTGGTCAAAAGTAATTTCAGGGGGTTAGTGGTTTAGATGCATTAGCAGAATACTTACTCATGGTTATTTTCTTTATAATATTTACTGTTCAGTACAGCTAATGCAAAACACTGCTAGAGTCACAGTGGGGGATTTGGCAGCTAGAGAAACTTGGAAAATCTAGCAATTACAGCTCAGGAATGTGCCATGCACACAAAAAGAAGAATGCAATCCTGTGTATACAAAGAGTAGCATGAACCTAATCCAGAATTACCCTTCCATCATCCCCATCTATTCTGAGGCATTTTCTGAGGCAAATTTTTAGTTTTCCTAAGTTAAGAGCACTCAACAGAGTCAGATATTCTAATTCAAGTATTATAATATTTTTTACAGCAGGTAACAAAAATGAAAGGGAACTGCATTGCTTTCATTTCCCAAATGGATTTACTTTCCCTATGCCCAGCTCTGCCATTCACACTGATGGATGACAGTGACAGCTCCTGCCTTGAGGGCTGAAGATGGGTATCAGCCCAGAAAAGCGTGTAGGACTTGTAGTGCAGTTTGGAAAAAACAAAAATAAACCCCCAAAATAACCCCCAAACCAGATACTGGTGCTGCAAAGCCCTTAAAGGACTTCATGCTTGTGTGAACCTCCCAACCTCGGTGCTCCACAGATATTTTATGCACCAGAGGACTCCAGACAGAGGAGGGGGTTTGCTCTATTACTCCATCCCATATCCATGCCTTTAAAGTGATGAGAATCTGCCCATTCTGTTATTCTGTGGTAAAACCTTGCTCCCCAAGGGAAACATGAGCAAGTCAGGATGAGCAAGGACAGTGGTAACAGTGGGAGAGAGCATGAGATCATGACTCCCACAGGTCCTAAGCTTTAGCCTCTAAATTTTTTTTTTTTTTTTTTTTTGACCATATCTATACTGAATTTGAATGCAAGTACAGCTTGGAACTACCCAGTCATCCTTTGGGGGAATTACTTTTAAATTAAGAAGTGTAGTAGCTGAAAACAGGAAAGAGTTTAAAAGGCACTTAAACATTAACCAGCAACACATTTTTAAAAGCAATGTCTGGGTAAATAAAGCATACACAGAGCCAATAGAAAGGAAATAAGTTCCCCCTAGGAAGGGACTTCACAGGCAAGATCATTCGTCTGTTAAAATACATTAAGAACAAATTAAAAACGCTGAGTTGAGAGACTATAAAATAACACTTGCATTGCATTACATGACAGGATCATTTCCCTGTGCCATCTGGTAACAAAGTGCACAATTTACAGGTTAGGTTCTTATCTGAGAAGTTGGGGCTGCTGAGAATCCTACAGCTACTCCTAGACTTACCCAATGCACGGCATTGCTCTTCACCTGAGCTGTGTGATATGAGACTGCACAAAGCCAGTGCTCTGCCACAGAAAAGTCCTCATTCTAGCAACACTGGGAACCCACTTTCTTTTGAATATCATCTGTCATTACACTCAGAAATTCCCCAATACAAAACTGCTCACCCCTGAGTGACTGCATGGTCTGCTACTAACCCCATTCTATGACACAGACAAAGCCCACCCAGATAAAGGAAAGAGCATTAATATGTGGAATATTTTATCTAAAGAGCCTCAAAAGTTACTGCTGCCTTTCCTCGTGCAGAGCTTTATGCCCCAGAACTGATGATTCACTGGGCACTGCACAGTGACTTTGCCACCCTCAGAGATGGGAACAGTGTTATGAAACATGAGACCAATTTTAATTCTTACTGGAAATATACCCTTTGGACATTCATAGTAATCATTAACCAACAGATCACGAAGCCTTATGAGGGGAAACCCAAAACAAAACAGCCTTTTGCTTTACTGTTTTATTGTGCATTTTATGTGCTATCCCCTATTTCAAGTTCCGGTTGTATCCTGAGTTTTTCAGCCAAGTTTTGTACCCATGAAGTGGAGCATGGACCATCCCTTTATCTACAGGAGAGGAGGTCTATTATCCAACAGAATAAATAAGTTGTCCCTTCTCTTCAGGGAAGAGGATGATAAAGTAAGCAAAACACAGAGACTGGTTCGTGAACAACAGCTGATTTGGCTCAGAAAAATAGAGAGCATCAAATAATGTTTTAGATCAGGCTTTCAGACACTTTGAAAAGGTGCAGGAGGGCATATTCATTCATCCCTTGTTATTCAAGTAACTGAAAGCATTTAAGGAAGGAACGGCATACAAAAGAGAAACATTAATTGGGCACTATGGATCTATTTTTACAACCCCAAAAACATTTATACGTAGCCATTCCTCCGAGGCATTTTAAGGAACCATTTCTTTCTTCCTTATCTGCCTAATTGACATCTTCATTCAGCTTCAGCCAGCTGTTATGTGGATTTGTAGTCGTTTTATTTCTTACAGGGGAAGGCTTAGTCTTTTGAAGTCAAGGAACAATGATTATTGCAAAGCAGTTTTCCTTTTCCAAAGGGGCTGCTCTGGGGTCAGTGCTGCTTCCAGCCTCTCCGGGCAGGAGAACAACGAGGGCGTTGTTGGTGCTGAGCGCTGCCCCTCCGAGGGGCTGGGACATTCTCCTTCTCATTGCCCCACGTACTGAAGGGAATTCTGCCACATGAAAAGGCTTCAAATTAGCACCTCACTGCCTGCGAGTCTCTAGAAGTTCATTTTAAATCCTGTGGGGCTAACAACCTCTTCTACGTCCTTACGTGCAGGTATACTCCTCAGAGTAGGGGGGATTACAAACAGAAACAACATATTTACTGCTATTGCCTTATCCCATAAAATACAGTTTTTAAAATGCACTTTTCAAACTTTTCAGCTAATCTCACACATTTTCCAGTTTGTGTGAGGTGATCAGCTATTATTATTCTCTCAGGGAGAAGGCTAATTTTCAGTGACAGGAGCAGGGATTACCATAGAGGAGGGAGAGAAGATGCAGAAAAAAGCAGGGTGCTGCTGCCAGAAGAAGTCAGACCAGTAAAGGATCCTACTGACTATCAGACATGCAAATGGACTTTGTAAACCCAAATGACTCCGTAAGCCTGACAATTAGGATGCAAAGTAGATTTTTAATGTTGTGTCTTTTTTGCACATTCAAAATCTTGACATGTAACCTTGAGCCACACTGGATCTCTTTATTCAAGCCCTTAATAGAAACTGCAAGATCTGTTGACTTTAAAAAATACTCTTCTTGGCTCAGTGAATAAGAAACAATTAAAAAAAAAAAAAAAAAAAAAAAAAAAGGAGACCCACATCTTCATGCACTGAAAGATCACGATTGACCTTCACCAGAACATTATTTTTATGTAGCACTTCTCTACAAATGAGGCAGAATCTGTGCCTGCAAGAGCTCAGAATTCACAGATGCTTTCTTGTGGCCCTCTTGGTGTATGTTGGAGCCCAAATACAGATCAGAGAAGCCTTGGGGTCACCATTTCTACCCCAGCTCCCATTACTGGTGTGTGAACCTGAGCACAGGAGCTGAAGGTAAGAGCCAGCTTCTCTTCTCTGACCCCACACAGTTATATGTGGTTTTGTTTGCTACCTCCAGGCTTTTCAGCAGCAAATGTTGCTGGCCACTATCTGAGGGTTTGGTGGATTCTGGGGCAGCTTTCTCACTCTGCAAGGCAGCAGGAAGTTTTACCCACATTTAATCAATAATGTACTTCAGGAGCAGGGTCTCCAGGCTGTGTGATGCCCTCTGGGCTCCCAATGCTCAGGTGAAAAGCCATTTAATTAGGGTCTGTGTACAGAATTAATGCTGCCAACAGCTCTGAAAGTCAACAGAGACTTCCATGCCATGGAGAAGACCATCAACCAACATCTCAATCACCAACACTGGAGAGGAGATACAGAAGAGCTCACACATGTAAATAATGTTTGCATCCCAAGCTGCATCTTTACGGGACACGACCTATGGATGTGATAACACGTTGGGAGGAAAGGAGTGGCTGAAAGGCAGCATCAGAGAAAACACTGCAAGGAGCAAGGAAAGGTCAGAGAAACCACACGATTCCCTCTGCTCCACAGCTGTATGCAGAACCCATAAACAGACTTCTAAAACCTAATTAAATTCAGAAGTGCATTTTGAAGAACATCGTGTCAAGCCAGAGACTGAGACACTGATCTTACTCATTAGCACCCAGCACAGCCAAGTCTCCCTGGCTCCCAGCTATGGGCCAGGGAAATTCTCTTTACTTCCAGGCACAGACAGCTCTGCTTTCCCCTGGCTCTGCTCACCTGGCCAGCCCAGCTGGGGAAGGAAGCCCAGGCACATCCTAATTCCACCCGAACCAAAGAGAATATTGAAGTTACTGGGGGCCCAGTGCTGCAAATGAAACCCCCCTTGCAAGCAAACCATTCAACTCTCTGCTCTCAGAACCATAAATAAAAAAAAAAGAAGAAAATGAGCTTTTAAAACATGCAGGGATGTCCTTATGCTTGTGGATACTTTAAGGGTCAAAGCCTGGAGGATGCTGAGCAGCTGCCACTGCTCTAGGGTGCCCAGCACATTGGGGTGCCCAGCACACTGGGGTCCCAGCACATTGGGGTCCCAGCACATTGGGGTCCCCAGCACAACGGGGTCCCAGCACACTGGGGTGCCCAGCACATTGGGGTCCCAGCACATTGGGGTCCCAGCACATTGGGGTCCCCAGCACAACGGGGTCCCAGCACATTGGGGGTCTCAGCCATGGGGAAACAACGTGGCTCTTGATCTTGCTCTCTTTCCAATCCCTGGCAAAACTCCACCCATTTCATTAGTGCAAGGTTGAGCTTGCTGTGGCCATCCTGCCCACCCATTTGATACTCCTAATTGAAGCTACATAGAAATTGTCAAAATCAAATTTGAGTGTAGATTTGTGTTTTCCAAAAGCTGGTTTGCCGAGACAAGAGGGTTAGCCCTGAAACACAGAGTAAATTCAGTTCCAAATGTTTTGAGAATGATACAGAGTATGACTGAGCTCCACTACATAGAAAGAGCAAGAAATTCTTCCATAGAAAAAGATGTGGAAGACTTCAGGTTTCTATGCACACAGGGAAGAGAGAAAGATTTATATTAAAAATTAGAGTCCAGTAAGGTCCAAGGCTGAGGACACAACCCTAGCTGCACACTGGTTTGTCTGATAAGGAAGTGTCTGTGCCTGCTTCCCCTAATTTGAGAGGCTCTTCTGTCTCAGCTGGTTTCTGGGAGGTTAGAAGAGAAGCATCCAGCCAGTTTTTCCCACCCACTCCCCAGTGACTGACACTCAGAAGAAGCCAAGGCTGCATGGCCCAGTATGAAGTATGCAGCTTGGGTTGGGGTGGTTTGAATCCCAGTACTGGGGTCACTTCCCTCACTAACCAGGTCCTTGGGCTGGGCCCTTGGGAGTGGCTATAGCCAAATCTTTATCCATAAATGTATTGTAGATAGGTGAGAAGTGGAAAGGAAGGGCTAACTATACATTTACTCTCATACACCATAAACTGGCTAGAGTCCCATTGATGTACATGTGATATATTCCGAGAAAAAAAAAATTAAAGAAGAGCAAAGAGGGTCATTTTTATAACCATTGTATAAGATTTCTGTTTGAGGCTGAATGTACATTAAAGAGTCGAGGTCTGTCAGTGACCTTATATTTAAGAGCAGAGGGGTAATATGGGACTTTTGGTAACACACCATTTTATAGGGTATCAATAACCATGTGTAAGAAATTACCATAGAATTACAAAGTTATTACATGGTTATTTGTGGCTTTGCCAAATGCACTGTTACTTGATCATCCTTAGATTAATGGGGTGTTGATCTGGTTTGGCCATTCTAGGTCATAAACCCAAATGAGCCAAACTAGGTTCCCAGCATTTCCCATCTCTTTCCCTCAGCAAAATGAGGTTGTTTTTGGGGGTATGATAGGCTCCATCCCGAGGAAGGAAATCACAAAGGGCTCTGGTTCTTGACTTTTCAGGCATAGGTTTTCACCATGACTCCATCAAGACCTTTCCAATAAATGCTATTTTATATTCCCTGTAGTCTCTAAACACATTCTCAAAGCTTGGAAATGTGTATTTTCCCAACCTATTTGGGGTTTCCCACTGCTTGCCACTACCATTCTCTGCACTGTAAATGGAAATTAACTTAACGAGCTGCATTTCATTTAACACATAACTTTTATGAAGGCAACATTCTTGCAAAGCACAGACCTATTGTTCATTAAATCTTGGTGCAGGCAGAGCCAGTGGACATTAAGTTTGGACTTGGGAGACTACAGAAAATACTTTTACACACATCTGTGTGCATATATATGTAATGTGCTTACATGCTTATTTTATCTGTACACCTATGTGGTAACTAAGATTTGCTCACAAATACTATAATAAACTATAGGTGAGCCAGAAATTTTGACCAATGCACTGATCTTGCCTGTTTAGGTATTTTTCAGAGAAGAGTCAAGCAGTGGACCTGAGGCCTTGGCACAGAAGCCAGCCACAACCTCTGCCAATTAAACCATGGCTGGCTCTCTGGTTTGCCAGTTTTATTCCCCAAACCAAGGAATGTTGAGCCCAGTCCTGGCACTGGGCTGTTTTCTGCTGAAAGCAGCATAACAGTACCTTACAACAGCCTAGGAAGTTCCCCATGGTGTAGGATTTGTGTTTCTTACAGTTCTGAGTTTAAAAAAAAATTAAAGATTTTCGGGTAGACACAGGGTTGAAATTCCTATATGCTGAGGTTGGCTTTATTGGTATACCTCAAAGCAGTAGTAAAAAATAAAACTATTTCTAAAAAACGACTGCTGTTCTGAAAGAACTTGACTTTGCCTTCCACCTCCTTGAGTAATAAGTGAAAATGCTGTGGTCACAGTGCCTCATGCTCATTTGGTACTCACTTTACAGTTGTAAAGTACTGTAATGCACAGGCCTGGTCATACATAGAAAAAAAATCCCTCAGCTGCTGGCCAGCAAGGGTCACCCTGTACTTCACATGACCCTTATTACAGTCTGATGGGTGAGAAAGTAATTTTTTTTTATTATTTACTCTAAGAAGTGCAGTGAAAGAATAGGAAAAAATGGCTTTTCTCTGACCACACTTTTCAGAGAAGCAGAAAGGATTCAGCAGAGCACACACACAGCCCTCTCAGCTTTTATTCTGCTCTCCCATTGATCCCCCTGACACCTTGAACAAGCTGATTTCTTGCTGTCTCGATGTGTTCCAAATCCCCAGTGGAAGAAGAGCCCTTCCTGCCTCCATCAGTGGGAGCTCATTTGCTAATACCTGCAAGCTCCTTCAGCTTCAGAGTTAAAACCTGCTGGTCAGGCTCAGATTATTATGTTTGGATCTGAGAAAATGGTTGAGATTCAGCTGATAGCATACTCCCTATAATGCAGCTGCCTTTTTCCTTGCTTAAAATACACAGCTCTGAGCTAAGTGCACACCTTCCCCATCACCCTGACTCTCATTCTTCATATTCACACAGCTGCAATTTTTAACTCCTTTTCCCTAAACCGAAGGGGAAACAGAAGGGATTGAGGAATTCCCACAGAATCACAGACTCAGTGTGGTTGAACCAGGCCTTTCAGCCCATCAGCCTAGCCCTGCTGGGGCCAGTGCTAGCCCATGGGGCACCACATCTGCACGGCTTCTGAACATCTCCAGGGATGGGGACTCTACCCCTTCCTCGGGCAGCCTGGCCCAGGGGTTGATAACTCTTTTTGGGAAGAAAAATACCCAATCAAAACCTCCCCTGGCACAACTTCAGGCCATTTGCTCTTGTTCTATCACTTGCAGCTCAGGAGAAGAAGAGACTGAGTCCTTCCAGAGAGCTGCAGAGAGTGATGAGGTCTCCCCACAGCCTCTTCTTCTCCAGCCTAAACAACCCCCAGCCTCTGCTTTCCCAGACTAAACACTCCCAGCTCCCTCAGCCACTCCTTGCTCTCCAGACCCTTCACCAGCTTTGTTGCCCTGCTCTGGACACACTCCTGCCCCTCAGTGTCCTTC
Source organism: Heliangelus exortis (assembly GCF_036169615.1). Classification (NCBI taxonomy): domain Eukaryota; kingdom Metazoa; phylum Chordata; class Aves; order Apodiformes; family Trochilidae; genus Heliangelus; species Heliangelus exortis. The sequence continues at coordinate 21,354,221 of NC_092431.1, forward strand.
TTGTAGGGGGAGATGCAGGGGGGGATGATGCAGGGGGGGATGATGCAGGGGGGGATGATGCAGGGGGGGATGATGCAGGGGGGGATGATGCAGGGGGGGATGATGCAGGGGGGGATGATGCAGGGGGGGATGATGCAGGGGGGGATGATGCAGGGGGGGATGATGCAGGGGGGGATGATGCAGGGGGGGATGATGCAGGGGGGGATGATGCAGGGGGGGATGATGCAGGGGGGGATGATGCAGGGGGGGATGATGCAGGGGGGGATGATGCAGGGGGGCTCTGGCAGGACTGGCAGTGCAAACTCTCATCACCAGCATTTAATCAAACAGCCCAAGCTCCTGTGAGGGACCTGTCTGTCAGCAGCTCCAGCAACTCGCTGCTGAAATTCCTGCTTGCACCGTAGTCTCATTCAGGAAACAACTCTTCTTTAGGAGTGTTAATATTGGCATCCACTGCCTGATCCCAGCTTGTATTTTAGCAAATAATTTCTCTTTCCTTTCACCAAATTCATCCTCAGTGGAAATTAGAAATATATATTGCCATACTCCTGGAAATTCCTGAATAAATCAAGGGCTGGGTGATTTGAATTTATAACAGCCCCATCCATCATTCCTCGAGCTCCACAACACTAATTCTCTGTTTCTCTTCCCTCTGTGAGTAACCCTGGGGATTAAGTACTGGGTATAAAATCACCCCACATTTGTTACCAAAAATACTAGGAACATGGCAATTTCACAGTGTAAATTTGTCTTGCCACATTATCTGAAAAGTACAGTTTCCAGATAGAGAGTTCCTGTACCTGTTACTTGTGTTGTGCAGATTCTGACATTGTGACACTGGAGAACACGAGCAGTTTCCACACCCTCACTGCCCCCAGAACTCCCTCTTTAATGATTTCAGTTCTGAAGCTGCAAACCTTGACTTTTTAAGGCATTGATTACTGGAGACACCTGAGCAGAAGGTGAATTTAAAACCAGAAAGATTAACAAATACTACTCAGACAAAAATATTTTTAGGTCAGGTTAAATTAGAATTTTTTTAAGTGAGCTCTAAGCTGTTAAAATACTAAGCTAAACAGTAAAGTCTTACTTGGTCTGTTAGTTTGCCTTAAATCTCACTGAATTAAAAAAAAAGAAGAGGAGAAAAAGAACATTTGAATATTATATAGCAAGAATATGACATATTAAAGACCTCAGTGTTTAAGGATGAAGATAATGAATGTGATGATAAAAGCAGGAGTGGTGATAGAAATGAAAGCCTGGAAATAGGAATTATTACATCCAACACAGCATCAAACTTGGAGAGCCTTAAATTATAAATACCACAAGCCTTAAACCAGCAGCTTTCTGAGGGCTTAGCCCACTCAGTGCTGCTCATCTCTGGCAAAGAAGGACAAAGTTTTCTGCCTTTGGGTGCAGAAAACAGCCTGGGAGGCTGATGCCATGGGCCATGACTCAGAGGACAAAGAGTTGCTGAGCTGCTGCTTGGATCCTGCTTGTGCTTTGCCTCACAAAGCTCCTTGAAACCCTGTGAGTCCATACACAGCAAGGAAAAGGAATTAAAACTCCATCTTTTGTAATGTAAAAGTGTAATAAACATCCAAAATCATGAGAAGATTAAATGAGAGAAATGGACAGAACTTAAAGTCCAGTCTTTTGTGGGATTCCCCGTGTCTTCATCTAACGATAGTTATTATATATTTCGTAATTTTGTATACTCAAATGTTTTTTCTCAGGAAAAAAAAATATTTCTTGAACTCTGCAAAAGAAAGAGGGAAGCATCTAAAATTAAAGCCAGGCATATTTCATGTAGATTACAGTAATAAAATCTCAACCTCTGCAACCATCAGAATCAACATTACTGTAGGGGTCTGACCCAAAATTCACTTGAGTCTAGGGAGAGATTCATCCTGACTTCAATGGGCTTTGGATTAGGTCCTGCAAGAACAGCCAAACCCTACAAAAATCTGTTCTGCCAAGTTCAAAACCAGACCTTTGAACACAAATAAAACAGAACCTCAATATCATCTCTTCTTGAAATAAACTCTTCTGGGTTCATTGGGTAGAAGGAGCTGAGATTTCACAATACCTAAAAGTTTAAGTTCCCACATTCCAACAGAAATAATGTAACCTGGTGGGGCTTTACTGGGTCTGTCTTTTCCAGTCCCCAGGGAATCCTGCAGCCAAGCCTCCTCACTTTTTGGTGGAACTCACTCCCCGTTCCCACGTGAAAGTGGGTAAGAACCTCTACCACAATTACAGCTCACAGGGTGGGAGAGAGTTGAAAAATGCCTCCCTCTTTTATTTGGTTTCCTCAGAGATTATGGATATAAATCCTGTGCCCAGATGGAAGGGAGGCCTTCCCCCTTTTCCCTTTTTTTTTTTTATTTTTTATTTTATTTTAGCTTCTCCACAACTTCTTGGCTTCCATCTCTTCCTCAGGAGTCCGTGTTATTTATTTGGGGAGAGATGCAGGCTGGACAGTTGCAGCCATATTTCAGATATTTGCAGCCTTATGACTTTAATTGCTCTGTTTTTTTTTTCCCTCCTGTCATTTCCCTACTGCATTCACTCATCACTGCAAAAACATTAAATCCCAAGATTAATCCCTTGACTCTGTAGCATCCTGAGTGCAGTCAGTGCAGGCATCCCACCTCCCTGATGCTGAGTGCTCCCTCTCTGCTCCATTCCCCTAGGGCAGGGCTGATAAAACCAGGGAGCAGATCCCTGGAACCACAGCTGCCAAATCCAGGTTTATTTGGGTGTTCCAGCCCTCTCTGCTGATGTGGCTCAAGGGATGGTGTGGGGCTGGCTGGGCACTGCTGGCCCCCATGGGTCTATGGCCTAGGGCTGGGGCTGGGAATAAATTCATCTTCAACACCTTTTAATAGCTTTATCATGTATCAAGTTTGGCATTACAGGTTTTTTTCAGCAGCTCTTCCTGTGGTTTTGCTCTGCCAATAACTGTTTTTATTTAAGTTAAATGGCAGCAGGAGAATGGGGTAACCTGGCTCACCACACTCCACAGTTTGGCTTGTGTGAGACAAAGGGACAGAGCTTCTACTTTCATTTGTCACAGTTAAGTCTGAGTATCAGCTGTCCTCTGTTTAGATATGAAAATTAAAAAAAATGCTGGATAAGGCTTAAGTATGTTTGTCTCTCTTTTTTTTGTTGTTGTTTTTTACATTATTTCATATTTAAGATCCCTCTTTGCCAGGAAATCTGTAACAGATCTTTTTGTTTTCAGGAGAATCTGATACTGACTTTCATCTTCTCCACCTGTACCTGACAAGAAAATGTGTTGATTTTCTTTAAAAATTCAGATATGTGAAGAAATGATGGAAAAGCAGCACCTGATTTCTCCCCCCCTCCACTTTATTCATTACCTACCACTAGAAATAAAACCATCACTAGAACTCATACCTCACATTAATTCAGAATAAACTACTTCTTGGTGGGAAAAAAAAAAAGAAAAAAAAAGCCAAAACATGAGTGACTACTACCAGTGAAACTACCAAACAGATGAATCTCCCCAACAAATGTATTTACTGCCAACTTCCTCCATTTCTAGCTGACAGCTGGTTTATCCTAACCACCAAGGATGCTCTCATTAGAAGTGATTAGCTGCTGAAAATAACAGAGCAAAAGGGGACACCAAGGAGTTTGGGTCTAAAATTAGCTTTTTTTTTTTTTCTTTTTTTTATTCCCATAAAAGTATCATTAATTTCACCCACAGCTATTTATTTCCATTTCAAAAGCAGAACCCAATTAATATGTATAAACCAAAAAAGGGGAAATAAAGAGGAAAAAAAAAATTATAAAGAGGAAAAAGAAATAACACCATGGCTTGAATAAAATGCCCTACTACCAGAACTCTGATTCTGAGCAGACACCCTTGCTTTCCCCATCCACCTCTATTGAGACATTTACTACTTACAGAAGTAAATTTCTGTCACTTCCAAACACTAATTAAGAACTTTTTCTCTTGGAGCCTTCATACCTGTAAGAGCATTGGTTGGGTCTTTGGTAGGGGTAAGAGGAAGGGAAGCATCACCATGAAGGAACTGGAGATTTTTGTGCAAACAGGCAGAGAACATCCCCCTGACAGCAAACTGCTTCTTCAGGGGGGCTTATAAAAAAGATGAGGACAAACTTTTTAGTAGGGCCTGTTGCCATGGGACAAGGGGTGATGGTTTTAAGCTAGGAGAGATTCAGACTTGATATAAGAAAGAAATTTTTTGCCATGTGGGTGGTGAAACACTGGAATAGGTTGCCCAGAGATGAGGGTCAGGATGGATGGGGCTCTGAGCAGGCTGATCTGGCTGGAGATGTCCCTGATCCCTGCAGAGGGGGTGGAGTGGGTGATTTTTAAAGGTCCCTTCCTACCCAAACCATCCCATGACTTCTCAGGACTGCAGAGCAGGGCTTGCCTCTGCTACGCCCTGTTGGAGCTGCCATGGGATGCTGGCTCTGACCCATGGAAGTAGCTGCACACAGCAGTTTGCTCAGCATCAGAAACAGGAAACCCAGAAAGACAGAGCAGACAGAGCTGATGTCTAAATGTTTGGGGAAAAAGAGAACTTCTTATGGATACTGAACTTTCTGCAGTCAAAACTACTCGGTTTGCTGTGAAGATTGTTTATTCTTTGTCTTTTATTATTTTAATTTGTCTCTTCTAGACTAACAAGGAGCCAAATCCTCAGCTGGGATAAATCACCTGATTTCTCAGCCTTACCTCCATGACACCCTTTTAGCTCCAGCACACAGCATTAAATCTCCCTTTAGCTTTGTCAGTAAAAGCCTTCTCCAAGTTAAAGTGCTGGAAGTAAACAGAGGAAAAGCCTTTTCCTGTTGTTGCTGCTGCTGCTCAGAGGTTTAGCATGGATTTTTAAGGCTAAGGATTCAATTGCAATGTCTAATCTGAGATGTCTTTAGATCTTGGATGCTGTTCATTAGACAGATATTTTCTGCTTCTTTTTCCAAAACTTAAGCATCCCCAAAACAAGAATGTATAATGCTGGAGCCTCAGAAACCCTCTCTGGGCAGCTCAGCCAGACGATGGTGTTCCTAGATGAGATTTTTAAGATCTGAAAACAGTGTTTCTAGGAATCCTTGCCAAAGCACTTTGGAAACTCTTCCCACCGATGTGACATACTGTGACTGAAGGAACTTGAGAAACAAAAGATTCAAGACATGAAATGCCTTCACCCCAAACAGCCTGACCAAGTAACAAAACAATAATTCAACATCTGTTTCCCACAGTATTCCCAATGTCAGAGGCATTTCTCCAAGGCAGGAACGGGGAGCTCTTCCCCCAGTCCCCACCAGGCCTGGCTGAGGGGCTTTCACCACACTCTGCATGGAGAGAGATGGCAACGTTTCCTTCTAACACATCCCTCTGGGGAGATATCTGCTTAAAACACTTCTGTTCCTATTCCATGCCTTTTTAAACTTTAAACATTTATGAAAAACGGGACCAAAACATATGAACATGAAGAAGTGTTGCCTGACACCAAGCACCAGAGGAGAATCACTTTTTTTTTATTTATTTATTTTAGCCAGTGACCAAACAGTGACCTGTTTGGTTTTTGGTGAAAAGCCATCCCTAAGGCACCCAGATGAAAGCGAGTGATTCCAAATTCTGCTGAGCCCCAGCCCCTGCTCTTCCTGACATGCTCAGTGACAGAAAGGATGTGTTCCCGTGGTGAGAGTTACTGCAGAGGCAAAGCAAAGAGCCCCTGGTAGAAACCTCTAATCAGGACAGAAAAACTGCACTACAAAAGAAGGAAACTTCCTGTGCACTCACTTCCTGTGAGTACCTTAAACCAGTGACCAATGCAAGATTGTAAAGATCAACAATAACAATTAAATGTTAAAAAAAAAAACACAAAAAAAGCCACAAAATAAAAAAGAAAAACCAACAAACCAAATGTCTCCTAAATTAATGACAATGTTTACAGCATAGATCTAAGCACAGACCTAATATTTAGCTTTATTTAAATACTGGCTCCCAAGAGAAGGAGAAGCCCAGCTGGTATTGTTGATGTAGACATGAGAACTGTGTGAGGCTCAGTGTCAACAACCTATGGATTTGGGAAGTTTGAGTTTACTGCTTTGTGTCCTGTGAGAAAAGTGGAATTAGAGGAAATTCTAGAGCAAACACACAGTGAAAAACCCCAATTCCTTCAGTCAGTCCAAGCAAAGCCAGAAAACATGCCAGCTGAGCTTTGCCCATCACATCCATCCCTGCTCTCCACACCAGTATGGAACTGGGCCATCCACTGCCACTGGCATCTTAGTCTGGTGGGTTGGGGGGCTGATAATGAGCCCTGGATGGCAGAGGAATATTAGAGAAGGCAAAATAACCTGATAGCATTACATAGATGGGGTCTGCAGGGAGAGCAGGAGAATCACAGAATGCCAGGTTGGAAGGGACCTCAAGGATCATCAGGTCCAAGCTTCCAGAAGACAACGAGAGAGCAGTTGTGCACCTCCTCACATCCAGCAGCACTAAGGAGCACTTTGCAGGCACCTTAGGCAGCTCTGTAGCTTCCCAGTTTGTATATGCACACAGAAACCTACACACATACTTGTACAAGGCTGCTGACAAACTAGAATCTGGTTTGTTGGTGCCAAAATTGGTTCCAGATTGCATGTGTAGAATTTACATAAACAACTTCCACGTCCAGAGGTTGGGGAATGTGTAGGAGGGGAGGAGAGAAGCCAGGTCCCCCAGCCAGCCCAGCACAGCCACAGAAATACCCAGGGGGCTGTTTGAGTGGCACTGTACCCAGGGAACCAGCTCCTAATTCCAGTGACAAATAGGATCAGTGGGTCTGAGCTGTTCCCCCTCCTCCTCCTTATGCAAAGGGAACAAAACACTGGGAGGGAGGGAAGGCTCTGCAGCCCCCCAAACGCCTCCTGCCTGCAAGGATGTTTCTTCCCTCCAGCTTTCCCAGCTTGGCTCTTTTCCCTCTCATGTAGAGCAAATGTCAGAATAATCCTGACATGGAAATCTCTTAACCGTGCTCTAAAGTCTGTCTGCACATGGGGGAAAAAAAATAAATATCTGAGACACGCATCCGTATGGGAGTTCCTTAGGGGACAAAAACCTGTAGGCAAGGAGTTTCACCTGGTAGGAGCCTCTTCCCAGTGTGCTCAGCAGTGTGGTACCAGTGGGACATGCTGCATGGTACTGGGACCTCCCTAATATGCCCCTACTGGGACCTCATAGTCTCTTACCAAGATGCATTTTTTATTGATATAGCAGAAAAGTACCATTTTCTAAAGTACCATTTCTAAAGCCCATTTTACAGGGAAACTGACTTCAGTTTTCCTTTTTTTTTTTTTTTTTTTTTTTTCCCTATTGTTGCATATCTTTATCCCCTCTGGAATGGCTTCCCAGTGATATATAGTGCTAGATGTTCTTTACCATCAGTTTCTTGGCATTAAACTGCACCCAGTTTAGTTTCTGACACATCCGGCTGAACAATAAAGTTTTTTTGAAAAATTTGAGCCCTGATACACAGAAGCTGTACATATTTTTTCTTTAATGTTCCTAAAGGCATCTTTTGCAATCAGGAGACCATTTTATAGCACCAGACTACTTTTTTTTTTCTTTTTTTACTGTTCCACTTTCCCCCATTTTTGGATTAGATCAGTGAGACGAGCAGAAACTATGGAAAAATCTCTGGGTTAAATTGCCTATAATATCCTCACAAACCAGCACTTTTTTTTTTTTTTTTTTTTTTTTGTCATCTGAGGACACCACAGCATTTAAAATAATTATCTGCCTTACAGACCTGGGTTTGTAAGAATTGTGTTCTATTTCAGGCACGACAGCTGATTAACACAGGCTTGCAAATGCCTTGAAATCTCACACTAAGTATTTTTTCAAGTCAGATAATAATTTCATACATCTACATGTGGAATCTGCCTTATATGCTATGATGCTAAGGCACAGGCAGAGGAATTAATCAGGATATTCCTAACTCAGCACTAGCAGTGCTGGGATAATACATTTTGTACTGTGGAGTCCAGTGGGCAGTGTGACATTCCCAAAGCTGTCCTCCTCATCATCACTTGATGAACCATGCAAAAGCTTGGATTTCCTACAGACACCTCCAATGCACCATTTACAGAATGTAAGTTAATGTGCTGCCAGTGAAGTGTAATTAAATCAGTAATTCCTCGTGGAGTTCTCATTAGGCAGCACAGTAGGAGCAGCCACTGCCTGAGGTGCTCTTTCCTGCCTGCAGATTTATTTTGTTTTCCTGCACATCTGCTTCATATCACTCCTTCCAGTCCCAACACCTTGACTTGTGCAGGATTCCCCCAGGCTTTCTGGCTGGCCACCTTCCTATTGGTTTTCTCCTCTATAAAACAAGAGTAAAAAAACCTCTGACCTAAATGCTTTGGTAGCTCTTCCCAAAGCACTACTGTCCTCACTGGAGCTTTGTGACATAGCACATTTACCCAGCTAACCCTTAATGAAGGCAACTCAGTATTTCCTTGTGAAGTTTGTTGTTACACACCACACCAGAAATAGAAATTGTGATTCATTTTTTTCCCCTCTGGTATAAGCCAAATTATTTCCTTGTTTGAGACCATCCCCTATGTACATGGATATAAATGCAGGAGGGCCTAAACTGATATCCAGAAATCTGGGTTTAACTCCCTACCCCAACATAGACTTTGTAGGATTGCATCTTAGCCAAGCCATGGAGAGTTTGCCTTTCCCATAGTTTTAGATCCCTGTGCCTGGAAAGTGCTGGATAAACTGGAGCTTGTCACTGGTAGCTCACCAAGGAGCTGATGGAGAGGACTGCAGAGGAACCAACCCTTACAGCTGGGTGAAAACAGACACAGGAACAAGAAGAATGTGGCTCAGCAGCTTCCCCTAATGCTGGGGTCTTTGGACCAGAGGGAGACAGATGCTCAATACATCCAGTGAATTTCCATCAAAGACTCACAGCCTGTTTGACCAGCCAGCTACTTCAGCAATGGATCAGAAGATAGTTTGGGATTAAGCCACGAGCTTTCCCTGACCCCAAAGAACTGTCAGCAGCCAAAGGGGGGAGTTTCTTCACCTTCCTATGGAGGTGTTTTTCATCCCAACCAGGCCAGCTTTGGAAGGGAGTGAAGTGACCGTGGCCTCGCAGCTCACTCCCTGGGGAGACCAAAGCCATGGGGGTAGTTCTTCCCTTGGAAAGTGCTTACACTTGAATTGATGAGAGTTTAATGGGAAGACACTGACCTTGCCTAAGTGCTTCTGCACCCACGTTTGTCAGGGAAAAAAAAAAAAAGGTAACTCTGTAGGTCCTTTCCCTGGCACCAACAGTTCTTGCTGCCTTATTAATCAGCCAAGCACAGTCTGAGCCACCCCAGCCACCCTGCCCACGTTAACTTTGATGGAATTCAGACAGCACGGGCAGAGAATTTTCAGAAACTACACGTGGATTCCATACCAAGAGCCTTCATCCACTTCCCATGCCTCTGCTCTTCCTTGTGTCCCCATCATAAGCACTGCCAGGAGCAGGACCCAGGACTGAGAAGCCCTTTGCCCTCTCTGTGTCCCACACCTTGCAGTGCTCAGCATTTCCTGAGTGAGGAAGAGGAGGAGCCAGGAGAAAAGAGCCCTGGCAGGTTTCTGATTTGCAGAGAAGCCAAAAAATGCTTTGGATTGCTCAGAAGTTGTTTATAGATATGTTTTTTTTTCACAGTTACTACTTAATTGCATGACAAAAGGATTCCTCCTCTGCCATGGCTGGTTCAGAAGCAGGCAATACCCAGATTTATGCTCTCCTTATGTGAGTGAAGCAGAGAAACTTCACTTCCAGACAGCCACAAACTGCATCTGTCTTTCCTTTGTTTTTCTGAGCTCTGGTGTATCAAACAGGGGATGTGTGAGGCCTCAACTCGAGTACACAATTCACTTTATGCAAATGTTTGTGAGCACTACTGATTAGGAATGGCTTTGCTATATTAGGAGCTGGGGAAAAGGAAGAGTTTGGATAGCCTAGGTCCCAGATCATGCAGATTCAAGCACAGATGTCTTAGCAAAACTCTTGAAAGGAAAAACATCCAGATAAGAGCAATCTTGTTTATCAATGAACTTCATGAGCTTCCCTTTGTCCCTTAAATTGAGGAAAAAAAAAAACCCCAAAAACCAAAAAATAAAAGATCAAAAATATATTCACAAGGAGGAGAAAGGGGAAAAAGGTTTGTATCAGAGTGGTCAGATTATGGGCATTTTAATTATGGTCATATAAAAATATATTTCATTAAAGGACGGAGTCTTGTTGATGGTGTCTCCTATGTGAGTTTGTTTCTTTTTCTGTTATGAATTCCTGGTAAGCTTCAGAAGGCAAGCTCCTATAATCAGTGTAGCAACTCAACATTCCCCCCTTTCAAAACAGCTCCAAGCTTGCACAGCTTTTGGGTTTTTTCCTATCCCTTCCCATGGCACCCTCCCTGCTGCTCTCCCAGAGGTGCCTGGAGAGCATCCCAGGGCAGCAGTGGTGCCAGGGCTGGAGGTGGGATAGAGCCCCAGGAGAGCAGCTCCCTCCCTGGGCTGCAGGAGCTGCCCTACAGCTGGTCCATACATCCTGGCTTTGGAATCTTTCCTAAGGCAAATGGAGCCTCCGTGGATGACGGAGCTGGAGCTGACACCACCAGTTCTGTGTTGGAGCTCTCAAGTGCACCAGCTCCACTCTCTCCTGGCAATCAGGATTTTTATGGAGTCTGGGGGGTTTTGTGGCACTGTAGATGCTCATGAAAGGATCGAAGACACCCTAGAAAACAGAAATTCAAAATCCACCTCACTGTTCTGAAAGGGTCTCTTCAACAAGTCCCCCCTACCCCAAAAGCAGCGTACGAAGCGTCAAGATCATAAAACCTTTGTTCAGAGCACTTGGGGTCTGGCTGGTTTCTATTTATAAATCACAATAATAGAAATGTTGCAAAAAGAAAAGGCCAAGAAGCTGGAAATTAGAGCTGGAAGATGCCAGGCTGAGAGTTCTGGTCCAAGTGGTTTGTGAGCTGTGACTTAGCAGCCCCCACCCCCTCGTTCCCAGTTGCTTGCTGCTTGGCACACTGAACATCAGACAGAACATTGCTGGAGATGATGGCTAACAGGTCACTCTGTAAATTTTCCATGCTTTTGTAATTTCTTTTTCATGATCCATTTGTATTTCCCTGAATTTCTTTATCTGACCAACTATTTCTAGATGCTTGCAAAATATCTTCTAACAGACATTTGGTCTCTTAGATGCTGCCAGCTCTTGTTTCTCTGAAACCATTGCATTTGCTTGGTTCCCAATGCTCTTTCTTTTTTGAACTTTTAGTTACAGAAACTTCAGAACTTTTCCCATTGTGTTTGGTATTCGTGCCCCTAGGCGTGCAAGAAGAGCAATAAATGAAGACATATTCAGATGTTTCCAGACTCAAATGCCTGTACAATTTCCTTCAGTTCAGAGCAAAAATTTATTTGACATAGTTTTCTGCACTAATTGCTTGTATCAACATTCTGGCTAGGCTGTGTTTCCCTGCAGTCTGCTCTGCTTTATCACTTCAGTTGGGTGAAACTGAGCAAAAGAAAGTTTCTCTGTGAGTAGGGCCCATAATGCACACTTTGTTCTTCAGGAACCTCACAAACATTAATTATTCTGCACTGACAATACCACAGTGCAGAAATAAAAACATTTGTTCTAGGATTTTATCCCTAAGGTTTTCTGACTTTTTTTGGCATCCACAAATCACTGTGACAACTCCACAGTCCTTCAAAGTCTCTCAAGAAGACATGTCAAAAGAACTGTAAAAAGAAAATGTCTGATTCAATGTCTGTTCATCTCCTTGCTTATTCTTCAACTGGCTACGACATTTTTCAAGAATAAAAGTTGGAGAACAGACCCCTTTTCTTCCTCAAGCTCTTTCTAAAGACAGTGCTGTAGTACAAACAATTTAGAGATGTTACACAGGCTTTCTACCAGAAAATGAATTTAGATGCTATAAATAGCATGTGTGCATATAGAAATTGGTTTACCCCATAGGCTTAATTTTATATATATAATGTCAGTTGTTTTCTGTGGTGTACATTAGAAAGCAAGCTCTGCAGAGTGCATGGCTAATATTGTAAGATCCAACAGAGTTTAAGGAAATAGCACTAAATTTCCTGGAAAGTGTAAAGGGCTTTAGCTGAAATAACTTTGCAGAAGGCTGCCTGTGACTCCTGCCAAGTTCAAAGGTACCATTTTCAGCAGATACGAGGAATTCTGTCGTGGTGATTTTTCCCCTCTCCTTTCATCGTCCTCACTACCCCCCAAGCCATTTTTGCTCACCTAGATGTGCAGGGAGAAAACGTGCAGACCTGCAAGCTTGCAGTGGGCAACCAAGAAGCAGCAAGTGCTGAGCAGCAGAGACATGACTGGACACCAACCTTAATAAAACTGCTCCTTCCCTTGGCAAGCCATGCCTCCAGTCACTCCTTAAAAACCAGAGGAGCCAAGTGGGTTTGCACAAGTGTCATGGTCACACTTCTGCCTTCATGCTACTTATGAGATCAGCATCAGAGCCACTCAGGAGTAATGCTGCTAGAAATGCTCTGGGAACACACTTGGTGTATTTCAGGCAGCAGCCACTTCAGCTGTGTGTGCAATTAGGGGATGCACAAATGAGGAGACAGCTGCTTAATTTTCCCCCTGTCTGGGCAAACAAGGTTAACCAAGCGTGTGATGGATCCTGAAGAAAAATGACAGGCACTGTTTGTGTATTTCTGTCAGATGGAAGATAAGATTTCACAACTGCCAGGACATATCTGGTTTCAAAAATCAGTCCTTGGTTACTTTCCTGATGCTACAAGCAACTCCAGTTGGGCAGAGCCAACGTGCTACGTAAGAAAAGATCTTTAAAAATTTGGTGTTCCAATACCTACCTCATGAAGCAGCTTTGAAGGGCCCAGGGAGAGAAAGGTCAGATGTCAGTATTAAAGAAAAGAAAGAAAATAACCCAGTAAGTGCTTATTTTTGCAAGACTGGCAGGACAGGCACTTTCCTGATCATCCTTGCAGAGATGAAAAATTCAAGCATAACTTCTACAACTCACCGAAACAAATTATGAAACAATCAGGATAATGCTCCCCAGTTTTGGCAGGAACAGCTACCCCTCCTTCCATCCATTCATCCTTGCCATTCAGACTGTTAATTATTAAAGCATTGGAGATGCAGCACTCCAACAATAGGGGATAATGAGGCAGCACATAAGGATGTGATCAACGAGAACACAAAACAGCCCAAGGTTTTCTATTCCTTGCCATGCACTTTGTGAGCCCGTGGAACTCGTGGGTAAATTAGAATTTTGACTGTACCCATCACCTGAATCTCATAAATGTAAATAGCTGGATTTTCTACAAGCTTTCCAGTAGAAGCTTCTGTTTCACTCTTTATGCCCAAAAGCATAACCTCCCAAACCTCCTGCTCTGAGTGGATACTTGACACAGTGCAGACTGAGACCAGCCCTGGAGGACTCACTGCCAGAAACTGGGAAGTTGTCTGAAGAGCAGACATCCACAATGAGGTTGTACAAGTGGATCTGAAAAGTTGCCAGTAAAAATGAGATTGCTCTGTGTTCTAGGTATGCCACTTATCTTACTGAAGCCATAATCTTGGTGTTCTTCAGAGACCTCAAAATATGGTTTATAGGCTTTTGTTCCCTGTGCCTCTTTTGGGAAGTCCTGTACCCCAAAATCATACGAGTAGACTTCCAAAATAGAAAAAGCTGTCCATCTGACACAACACATGGGACCCCAGAAATTAGGTGGTACCACTGGATGGACCTTTAGAACAATTGAGACTGCAAAGAAGATCATGGAGAGACTGAGAACCAGATCAGGACACAACCAATTCCTAGAACTGAAAGCAATGGCTTGTTGGGTCTGAGACCTGTAATAAACTCAGCACCAGCTATTGCAGCAGCACCCAACTTGGGAAAAAAAAAAAAAAAAAAATCTATCTTAACTGAAGGGCTTGTGTGAGAGGGGGTAAGACACGTGGTTTGGGCAGTTTCCAAAGCTCTCTGTTGTTAGACAGAGGCTCCTTGGTTTGAGTGCTGCAGGAAGTGTCCTCACACAAAAACATTGTGTAGGTGAGGAGGTCAAAAGGGAGAGAGCCCTTTAACACAGGAGGGCTCAGTTTATCACTGACCCTGCGATCTGTCACGCAGGCAGCATCACAATACATCCCTTACAAATGCTGACATATTGTATATAACATTTATAGATGCAGAAATCTATTTTTTTTCCAGTATTTTGTACTGTGTATGCATTCTTATAAACTTATAAACAAACACAGAGGGCTCTGTTTTTTCTCTGTTTCATTTGCCAGGATCACACACATCAAGAACACAACAGGCACTGGCCGTGTTTCTGTATATATCCAGTTTTGGCATCAAAAGATTAATAGTTATTTTACAGCATTATCTTAGATTGCCTGTGGTCATGCGTGCTCCTTCCAGTTTGCATTTAAGTATCTGTGTCCATAAGCACATCTGGAAATAAGATGCTGCTTTAGGCTCTTTGTCTCAGGGGTCAATTTTCCCCATAAAACATCTCAGAGTCACTGGTAATGCCAGAGTACCCCATTAACTTCTCAAGAGAGTGAACTCTGAAGGAAAATGGGTGCTTCTCTCCCCACTCTCAGCCCTGTGCCTGCTGCCTGCATCTGCTTTCCTTGTGCACAGCAATCAGCCCCGTTGCCTCCGAGTTGCTGCTGACTGCATAAAACCCAGGAACCCCAGGAGATGTTGGGGACAGTAATCCTCATCTCATGTGATTACAGGGTGAGCTTTAAAATGTGAGCTACACAGAGACCACTCATCCTTACCCAGATGATCACACAGGAGTGAGAATGCTTGGTTCAGAAATTTGAACCAAACAACTCTCTCCGAGAGGACTCTTTGGCCTTTAAAGAAAATGTAATTTGTGGGTAGCTGATAACTAGGCACAGCACTGACATTAGCTCCCAGACATTGCTAGACAATAGGAAAGCACAGGAAATCCATAAGTCAAATAATTCTCCTTGGGGGATAGGCTTTGTCTGACCTGGAAACCACAGGCTCAGCCCTGTCCAAAGGAGAGGATGAAGCTGCTGAGGTAGGTGGGCTCTCTGCACTACCTTGCATGAGGCTGATGACAGCCTGCTAAGGAGAGGTCCTTGTGAAAGGGACTTGGCTGGAAAACAAAATATTAGAGGGAAAACGTTACCATTTGAGCTCCTTATGTGTTCTGTCTGAAAGCAAGGACCACATAGGTGGGCAGGATCAGCATCCCCAGTGGCTGGGTTCCCTTCTCTGGCCATTAGGATGTGACTGCAAAGCTCATGGTGGTGGTAGCACTCTGTATCTTGTAACAGTCTCATCATATTCTAATTAACATGGAAGCTAAACAAAGAGGAAAGAATAAGTGACCCTGACATTCCTGTGAACTCCTGTGTGCTATGTATTTATAGGGATAGGCTTCTTTAAGTCTCACATTCATAGGGAAGAAAAGATGCCAGTACATTAACTGTCCTCAGACTTTTCCACTTGGACTGTAACTGAATAACCTGGCTGGGGTTATTAAAAGCAAAGAATTCTTCTCTGTGTTTCTGGTCATCTCTGTGTGCTGGGTTCACATCAACAGCCTCAGAAACTTCCAGCATCACTTCTTCGACTTCATTGTAAAAGGAATGTAACAACCTATTTTTAAGACCTTTTTTTAATGATGTGGGGCTTCTCTGTTCCTCACCCACACTTTCCACCTATTTCCTTTGCTCACACATTTTCTTCAGCCCATAGGAGAATAGTTCCAACTCTGCATAGCCAAGCAAACAGGCATCTGGGGTCAGGATAATGAGCAACAGCAACCAGTTAATTGCAACAATAAGAGTACAAGCTTCAGTGTCAAGGAGCCTTGATAATCCCAGAATCCCAGAATTGCCAGTGGGGAATCACCACATCCATGGCCCTCCCCCATGACCCATGGCAAGAGGTGTATCCAGGGGCAGGCACTGGTAATCATCACCCTGTGTCCCAGTGCACAGGGCTCCTTACACAAAATGCTGCTGTCCAGGAGATTTGTGAGATCTGCACACCTGAAAATGGCAACTTGGGAGCCTCCTTTGAGATGTTCATAGACTTTTATAGCAGTTTTCTGCCACAGTTTCTCCTTTAATGGGGCTTTCCTGTTTCTCACTGCTGCCTTTCACACTTTCTCCTCTGTTTTGGCCCACGAGCTCTGTAAAAGGGACTGAATAACTTCTCCCACCTGACAAATTGGCAGCATTGGATCCTTATTATTCTTTAGGTTAAACAAACAGTTTGGGTAGGGAGCAGGTCCAGGTTAACTGAGGTAACAAGAGGAACGGAGCTGCTGCTGAGACCAAACACTTGGTGGGTGGCATTTGCTTCATTCCCTCTTGCTGCTCTTGGGTTGCTAATTCTGTGCAATTCATTGTATTCCAGGCAGGAATCACAACACAAAATCCATACACTTTTGTTGCCAAGGTCACAAATTAAGACTCTGGGAGGTTTCTCCTTAGATAGGAGTGCTAGCAGCTTATTGCTGCATTTTCTATCTGCTTTTCCTATAAAGATGTGGCTTACTGAGCCTGAAGACAACCACACAGCCCAGAAGATGTGCAGTGCCACCAAAGGTCACCCCCTGCTCCAGAGGGGACTTTCCTCTTGTAGCTTGGATAGATTTCAGTGGGAAGATGAGGCATTACCTCCATTTAAGGACTGCTCTGGTTTCAGCATCTGCTTTTTGGGGGAAATCCCACAGGATTTATCCCTGTCCTTGCTTCTCACAAGGAACGAGCTCATAAAAGTTGCAGATTTCATTTTAAGGAACTGTGTGTGTGTGGTATGAGACCTGCAGCAGTGCCTGGAGCAGAGTTTCATGAAGTCAGGGTTTTCCAAAAGACAGGTAAGTCCCTTGGCAAGTGCAAGGATAAATGGCTGGATTTCATTGTTTGTGCAGAAGCCCATACCACACTTTTAAAGTAAACCAACCTAGATCCCCACAGGGTCTCTCACTTGTTTACTTTTAGACTGCTGGAAATTTGGGGCAGTTTAATTGGTTTGTTACTTTACTCTCCTGGCTCCTCCAGTACCTTTGCTCACTATATCCTTGCAAAAAGGAAAACAAAAAAAAAAAAGAATTCAATCCCATAATG
Organism: Heliangelus exortis; assembly: GCF_036169615.1. Classification (NCBI taxonomy): domain Eukaryota; kingdom Metazoa; phylum Chordata; class Aves; order Apodiformes; family Trochilidae; genus Heliangelus; species Heliangelus exortis. The sequence goes on from NC_092431.1 coordinate 21,371,428, forward strand.
ATAACAGGATACTTGTTGCATCAGCAGTTTTCCAAAAGGATTTTGTTCTTATCAAAACTGGCAGCCATTACACAGACAGAGGCTCAGAGGGGTTGCTATGGGTGAGAGGGTAAGCAGTGAGTCCCCAAGGGCCCAGCCACCTGTACAAACACCACTTCCAACTTCTAGTGCAGTTGCTGCCTCCTGAACAGTCAATTATTTAGAGCTTTCCAGAGATCTCACTGGTGGATAAAAAAAAATACCCAGGCCTGCTTTTGAAAGGTAGCTTTATCACCATAGCTCTGTTGTGTAATTACAGCCTTTGTCTTTGTTCCTTTTTTTTTTTTTTTTTTTTTTTTTTTCAGGTTTTCAGGGAGAGGGCTCTCCTTTGTTTAACTTTGAGGAGTAGCAATATTTCCATTTATAATGCTTCCCTATTCCTCATACCACACATGATCCCTTCTACCTGCAGTTCCCCTGGATAGGCTGGGTTCTGAGAGCCACAGATCAATTTATCTCTCCCTTCTCTCTCACGACAAAAATGCAATTAATAAATAATTCCTAATGGTGATTTCAGTAATTAAAAAAATAAACTACTTGGAAAGACCTTTTCCTGGGGTTGAAGTTTGCCTGAGTTATTGTTCAGCACTAAAGAATGCAGGATTAAGCACAAGTCATGCACTGAGAATGGACGTGTTTATCTCGGGCATCTGGACTAGGCTTTGGTGTACATAAGAATATCTGCATTGTTTGAGACAAGAATAACAACAAAACCAACTATAAATAGCTCCATGTCCTATTTTGAGGAGAAATAGGACCACTAACTGCTAAAAAAAAGACATTTGTCATTCTGGGTTATGAATTCCTAAATTTCTGTTGCAAGGTCTCTTGTACCCATGGCTGAGGAGGATATTTTTCCTCTGTGTTCTCCTTCTTCAAGGCCTGTTTATGAGTCACACACATAATTAATTCTACCTTCACTTTGCATCTTGTGTCTCTCACAATAAACTTCTCCCATTTCTCCAAGCTGTTTAACCACTGGCCACTGCTTGTGTTCCTCTTGGTTTCTTTGCCCAGAAATACACACACACATCCAGCCCCTTATGTCCTGACAGTTTTCTTACAAAGTTTTTGGCCGTGATCCCAAAGCCCCCTTACTGAGTGATTCAGGATGAGAACTGATGCTGCTTTTGAGCAGCCAGTCACACTGATGGTGTCATTGGACTCTGTCATTGCTCAGGTGGGTTTAAGGGTTATTTGGGTCAAAAGTACAAAGCTCTGGGGACAGAGGCTATTGGCACAGCTGGAAGCACTTCCAGGCCAAGAGAGCAGCTGCTGACCTGTCCCAGTCCCCATCCTCACAGGAGAGGAATTGCCCTTTCTTCCCACATCATTCAGAAAGAGGAAACCACTTTTTACACACATTTTATGGTAATCCCAGAGACAGGATAAAGCACATTCCTGAGAGCAGCCTGTGGCATGGTATCCTTTTGGGATTCCTGAAGTCCCATCCTTTCCCCCAGCAGATCTCCCCAGAACCAGTCACCAAACCTGACACCAGCTCTGTGTCTTGACCAAAACAGCCCACAGAAGCACCTACTTCAGAGCCTATTATTAAAACCAAGCTAACTATGCAAGTAAAGAAAAAAAAAAACACAAATTAAACACTGTTTCAATTTTAGAGCTGAACCAGTCTTCCTGACCTAAAGACCAAAATCAGAAAATTCCTGTTATTCTCTTGCTAGATGGTGATGCTTGCCCATAAACATATTCAAGAGCTTTGTATGGCTCTAGTGACTCAAGGGATGAAACTTCCAATAGATTCCTTAAGCACTTTGTTCACAGTTCAACTGGCAAAAAAAAAAAAAAAATTTTTTTTTTCCTTGTTAGCCTCCATATTGTGTTGCTCAGCTTCATTCCCAGCAATGCCTCCTCTGAATGGCTCTGTGCCATAGCTTACAACCTCTTGCTTCCTGCTCCATGTATGAAAACACTGCACACACACACAAAAATAAAAAGGTGCCTAAGCCTCTAACTTTTGAAGCCTCTCCCTCCTAGCAGGGGTCCCCAAAGGTCTGGGATTTCCATCCTATTTGCCCTTTTGGGGCCTTTCAAGCCCAGCTGAGGTGATGCTGGTCTGCAGGCAGAGGGATGGGACAGCACCAGGGACTTAAACTCTGACTTTCAGCTTAAATTTGGTACAAAACGTTGTTTTTAATAAGCAAGGAAAGCTTCAGCTAAAAAAAGGTCTGTTTTCTCCTAATAGAGTAAACAAAGATAAAAGCTTTCCAGCAAAAGTGACCGTTTTCTGTGAAAGTAAAGGGAGGGCAAAGTGCATCAGTTTTGTTTGCTTCACGTGTCTCTTTTGTGGGGTCCATCAGGCAAATGCCCCACTCAAGTATTCATTGAGCACAAGGGTAACATTTGGCACCCATCCTGCATCAGCTGAACTTGTAATCATTAAAGAGATTTACATTGCCCAATCTGCCTTGTTTTGACTGCTCAAAATCAATCTTAATACAGGGCCCTGGATTCTACCAGATGTCACTCTGCCCTAAAGTACATCCTTCTAAAGCAGGGATATTAGGCAAAAATCACAGTAATATGAAGATTACATATGCTCTTTTACCAAAGCAGCAGCAATGAGACTCATCCTCGTTGCAGCCCTTCAGCCCAACACTGGTATTACCCCTCATAAAGTGACAGATATTGTGAAAACTTAACTGCTAACATTTCAATCACGCTTTGCTTTTCTCTGGTGGATAAACAAGTCCTCCCCTGTGCACTCCCAGCCTTTTCACATGTTTGTGTGTGTTGTAAACTAAACAGTCTGCCTTATTTTAAACCATATTATGAAACTATCATGGGTTCATTTCAGAGGCTATCAAATGGGAAGTACAGCTATGCAACAAATTTTAATCTTACAATTTTTTCTTACTGCTTCTTCTCAAAATTGTAAAATTTCTAGCCTTTGTGTCCCTTTATCAATGCCAGAAAGTTTGTCTGCACCCTCTTACTCAAAATTCACTTTCATGAAGATCACATATTAGGACCCACATCACACAAATAATTTTCCCTTCTACCACCAAAACAATAAATTAAAAAAAGCATTTGCTTTACATGATTTTCAAAACACATTGGCAGTGAACAGCAAATAATTTTTAGCCTGATAAAGCAGCTTGGTGTCTGTCTTGTCAATAGCAGAACAGTGGGATTCCCACCAGTGATTCATAGAGGTCTCCAATTACCTGAAAATAAAATGGCTTAAAACCACAGAAAGCAGAAAGATTGCTGCCTAGATGTCCCAGAGATTCATTACACACAGTCACAGACATGATATTCCATATAATGCTGGCAGGAAAAATTCTTTAGCTTTATACACAAGCTTCCAAAGAAGCAGACAAGGGAAGCATCATTCTGCCATTTCTCATGCAGGATATTTTAGTTGGATTTAGTAGCCGTAGCATAATCTCTGTGGCCCCAATCAGAGATGGTGGTCTTAGCCCCTCCCCTGGGGTAGCCAGAATTAATAAAATCAGTGATCCTTTCCTGCATCCTCAGCTGCCATCTGGGCATTGCTGGGCTCAGTAATTCCCTGCACTGGTGGAAAGCACAGATGGATTTGGGGAATTAGGGCTTCACACAGATTGTGCTGTAGATTCCCCCAGAATATGAGCTTTTGTTTTTGAAGAAATGAAGCACCTCCCTTCTCTGCTTGGCTGCAAAGACCCTTTCCCAATACCCAATCTCATTCCCACCTAATCCCTTCATTATTCCAGCCTCAGTACCTCCAGCACTGAGAGAAATGAAAGGGAACCTCTTCCCAGGGGCTGACAGGCAGGTCCTGGGCTGGGGAAAAAGTCACCCCTAGACACATCTGGAAAAGCCATGGAGGCCCATGCTTTCAGAAACAGAAACTAATTTTAGATTGACATGGTTATAGGTAGCCCAATTATAATTACTAAGTGTTTTTATTTATAATTACAATTATAATTACTAAGTATATTATTACTAGAATTACAAATGATGAGTCCCAGTTCAGCTGCCCACTCTATGCCCAGAAACACTGATTATGTCTTACAAACATTTCATTTTCAACATAAACCTAGAGCTAGGCTGGACTTTGGAAGGCAGACTGATGATTTTCTCAGCTTTTCACCCAGCTGACAGGGGTGACATTTCAAGGCTGTACAGATGACCTCTTCAGTGAACTGAAGGACATTTATTTCAGATTAGGTTCCTGCTATTGCCTGACATTCTGGTGTCAAGGCACTTTCTTTATCTGCCACAGCTGAAGGCCCTACAGAAAGGTCAAGGAACTTGCCCTAAGTGACAGAAGTGACTGAGTGGCTCCTAGACCCCTGCTCCCAGCTGCCAGACCTCCCACACTCCTCAGCCATGGAACACCAGAGCTCCATCCATTAGGAAAGTGCCATTGCCTCCTGCTGAATCCCCATGCTTGGGGAGGGGCCAGTAAGGATCTAAAGGTGTAGAAAAGGATGACTTCTGCCTGCTTCTACCAGCCTGCAAATGCTTGTCCCTCCCCTCAGATGTGGAACCCCCTGCTTCCATAGCAATCCATACATCTCCTGACTCTGCAGCAGAACCTTTCCATAAGGAGCAGACTGCAAACCACACTGCTGCTGCAGGGCTTACCCACTCCTGACCTCCTGACTCATTTCACAGACAAAGGATCTGGGATGGAGACCAAAACTCTGTAGCTGGGTTCTGTTTTCTGTCCCCTTCCAGCAGTGGGAGCCTGGGACCCCTCCAGTGCTGCCTGCTCGATCCCGGCGGGATCACGGGAAGAGGAGGAGAAAGCCCTGTGTGTTGGGTTTCTGGGGCTCCCAGCAAAATATTCCTGCTTTGTTTTAAAGAAGGGCTCTTAAAAGACCCACAGGTAGAATATTAAGCAGTCAGCATTCAGCCCCTGCCTTTCTGTGCCCTGTATGGACGGGTTTGCCACGGGACTCCCAGTGACTTCAAGAGGAGTTCTGATACAGGATCTTTTGCAGGGTCTTGGTACTCTGTACGTTCACACTAAAGAGACTTTTAGAGAAGTAAAATGTCTTGAAAGGTTCAAGTAAATGTACAAACTCTGGTGTCATGACAGCACAGCTCAGATCTTGTATTACTCCTGGGGTGTCTGAGTGGGTTGGTGATGCAGTGAGCCCAGAGATTTTGGATGAGATTTTACACGTTGCCTCATTGCCACATGTCTGGAGCACCCTGGAAATTCTTCTGCTGTCTTTATGATAGAAAATATGTGAACATGAGAGAAACATTTTCAGGCTGTTTCTGAAGATAAAATACTTCTTCAAATTAAAGCTTTCTTTCAGGGAATTTTAACTTATATTAATACGGGTTTGCCACATACAGATAGAAGCTATTGCTTTCCTAACCCCCTGAATGCTTTGCATACCACCAGAGGTATTTTTTTATTGGCTTGGGCCATAAATCTCAGTGTCAGGGGTCCATTCTGCATACTAAAAAGTAAGAGGTTCACCAACTCAGCAAAAATACAACTGCAAAACTAACAAGCCAGATTGTTTCTGAAATTGTTGGAAAAACCCCAGAATTATGGCTCGATGAGATAAGCCTGCAAGAAAATGACTTTCATTAGCAGTAGACATTTAGAAGTGATTAGGTATGCTTATTAGAATGATCCTATGGAAACCAAAGATGTCTCACTCTGAACATGATCTGCCCTTTTTGTCTAGCTTTGGGTTGGTGTCTTCATTTCAAGACTTGACTCCAAATGTGGAAATGCCTTGGCTCAAGGAGCAGATCAATTTGCTCTTTGAGAAGAAACATTTTAGCAGCTCTGCTCTACTTCCCAGTGCTCTTATTGCCTCTGCTTTTGAAGATACTAGAAAAGTAGTAATATTTTCTGTTAAATGAGAGGAGAATCAGTGGGTGGACTAGACTTAGAAGTAATTTCCAGCAGACTGTCACCTGCAGAGCATTATGAGGAGGTTACTGCAGGGTACAAGGCAGGCAGGCAGCTATAGGGTGTCAGTCTAGATTGTACAGAAGTAGCTGAAAATTGAGAGTGTGTGAAGAAAATGCTGGTAGATCTATTCAAAATGTGTAGCAAACTGGTTATACAAAAGTATGAGGAATAATAATTTTAGCAGATGGTTCTTCAGGAAGTCTCAGAGAAGAGGAGGTCACAATCATCAGAGTAGGAGCTGCCCAAGAGATAAACAGATTAAATGGAGGGAAAATAGAAGATTTTGCTGCTCTGCAGAAACAACAATGACAAAATATTCTTGTGTCAAGCAGGTGTAGTGAGAGAAAAAAAAAAAGATGTCAAATAGGATCATCTGAAAAGAGGAGAGTCTGTTCTAAACACCTGAGGAAAAATAAGAAATGGTCTATATGGCTGTGTCTAAATAACCAATAAAAGCTGCAGTGTTTTCCAAGATCCTGTTCACTGATTATCTAGACAGGAGACCTGGCCAAAATGTGCTGTACTGAGGCTGCCTTGGCCAGCATTTCTGCCTTCAGTTCCATGGAAACTCTAGTATGGATAGGTAGGAGGAAAGGGCCTCAAGTGCACATCCAGATCCCATCCCAGCACAGAGCTGGGACATGTCCAGGACCTGCACTTGGACCCAGAAGCCAGAAATGCTGCCAAATCCTGCAATATTCACATGTCTGAGCAGAGCACAGGAGGATCCTGAAACCATCAGTGTGCTGCAGCTGTGCAAAAGGCAAAATGTTCTCCTGGGATGGACCAGGGGAGGGATTTCCAGCAGAGATAAGGAAGCATTAATGCCTTAGAGAGGCCTCATCTGGCACGAGGCACTCCGTGGCCTCTGCATTTGAGGGAAACTGGCTTGGCCAGGAAGAACTACCTGGGTAAGGATGAGCATCCCTGAAGAAGCCAGCTGAAGGCTGAGCTGGGCATCTCAGCCTCCTCTTACTGAGGGTGAATGATCACTGCACTTCAAAACCTGGGGATATGAATCCCTGCAAGCTCCCATCCAGTCCCCAGAGCTTTCCAGCACCCCCTGCTTTGCCCAGCTGCCCCCAGCCCTGGCCTGGGGATGAGGAGGGCTGAGTGTTTGCCCAGGCTTTGCTGTTTGTGTGCAGAATAGCTGTGCTGCTCAGGCCCAGCTTGCTCACTCTCTCCATAAATTCAGCTACTTGACCATGGTTTTGGTTTTAATTTTTTTCTGGCACATGGCACTCAGTCCCACAACACACCCCATGTCTCGAGCCAAGAATGACACTTAATTCTCAGGCAACCTTATTGATGGTGTTATAGCTGATATAAATTATAGCAAAATATTTTAAATAGCAGCAAAGCCATTTTCTTGCTGAAAAATAGCATTTGAAGAGCTTTATATTTTTCTTCTAATCATTCTCACTCAATAGATAAACACTTTGCAAGCAATTGTTTCTATTTGCAAGCCAAGTCAGGTATTAGATAGCAGAGGTTATTAAATATTTGAGTTTGGGAAGGTTGATAGTACACTGACAAGTACTATGTTTTCACTTAAAAAAAGGCAAAGCAGCCAAACCCCCTGCTCTCTAATGAGCCTGACAAGAGGTAGACACATTCTAGGAGGAGATATCTGGGGCAAGATAATAGATTTGGGCCCCCAGCCCAGCCTCACCTTGGGGCAGACACTTGGTGAAGCCTTTGCCCTGTGCAGAGGGCCTTCAGCAAAGGAACCTGTGTGCAGATTCCACTTAAATACCCTCAAAATGCAGCCTAACACAGACTTAAGAGACACACAGCCCTGTGCAGACTCTTTACTCAGAAGTTACATGGATCATTTTCCAAGCATTGACACCCGCACAGCTGATAGGTTCTCACACCTGCCCAAACAGAGGATTGACTTTGCACCTGGAAAATCCATTGAAGAAATGATTTTTCATGTATAAATTGTACGTGTTAGGAGTTCCTGCTTGGAAAACATCATCTGCAGGGCTGGAAATTTAATGTAAAATTGTCTCTCGGTGCACAGGACAGAAGACCAAAAGTGGGTGTCAAAATAGTAGAATTCTTACCCTGCACTTCTCCTATATAATGAACAACAAATCTGGAAGCACATTTCCACCCTTAATTGTGTCAATAATAGAACTACTTGAGGCTGCAGCCTTCCACAGTCATCATGTGTCATCCTTTGTCTTTTCTGGGCCTTGCCAAACTTTTGTAAAGCCTTTGCATCCTAGCTCTGTATCTCAGATTTCTCTGAGACCTCACCCTGACCTGCTGCACCCTTCCTCTAAGTCCTATTTATCCTCCCCAAACAAATGAGCAAAATCCAGGTGGGCAGTGTGGCTGCAGCATAAAGCTGTGATGGCACACACAGGAGTGTCCCCAGCATGGCTGAGCCACTGGCGTGAAAAATTAATTTCACCAACACTGAGCCCAGAGGTTCTGACTTAGTAACCTGCATGGATATGCTACAGCCATGAAGAACAGCAAAGAACTGTGCATACTCCAGACCATACCCCTGAGCATTGCAAAAATGAACCAGAGCAGACAGAATATCCTCCTCTTCCTTTGGAGCCACTCTTTTCCTCAGCTCCATCACCCTGGATCCATAGTGTTGGATTTATATTGTGATCTGTCAGCTCTAAGGTACTTCAGGTGCCTCCAGGATCTGCATTAAATAATTTTGATTCTGAACACATTATCCAAAACACTCTGCTGGCAGCAGAGCCTGCAGACAACCCACACAGGAGGTCCCAGAAAGGCCAGAGACATGTTAGAAGACACAACCTACAGGTTTTTGGAAGGTGCTGTTACTGTTGCTGTAAGAATATAGGAACTAAATGGAGAAAAAAGAGCAGTGGGGAGGGTAGGTTAGGCAAGGAGAAATGGGACTGCCTGGAAGGGATGTGAGAAGCCCCTCCAAGAATAATTGGTAAGTGAGACTGTGCTGCACCTTCCAGGACCTTGCCCAGGGAGCTAGGAAATGCCTGGGTGCAAGCATTAGTTTGGAAGTGCTGGCAGGATTTTGTTCAAGCAAGACAGAATAGAAGGGCTCACCCGTTAGGTGTGAGAATTGGCAGCCCACCTGCATGGAAAATGTAGAGCTGATGGAGGATGTGGATGAAATAGAAGGGTTGCTGCTGCACCCATCAGTCAGTTAACACCTTTGTCAGGTTGTGCTACCCAGGTAACTCAAGTGGTGTATTCAAGTACAGAGGTTAAATATAAATTTATATAAAAATGTACATCCACGTTCAGGGATGCTCTGCTTGGCCTTGGATAGGTCCTTCATTTCTAAGCTCTTCCATCGAGTTACTTCCCCCAAATTAATATAAACATGACAAAGGGAGCAATAGGAGAGGGAGTGGAAAGATGGATAAAAAGAAATATCCTTTGTCATTCATTGCAGCCACAAAAAACAGGAGGCAGTTTGTTTGTCTACCTGTGACTCTCAAAGCCAGATCCCTAGGGTCAACAAGAAGTGCAGTGAAAAACTGCAAGAAAGAGATGGAAAGGGGTCCAATTCCTTTTGTTTCATTACATGAAATGAATGTACAGATCCATGGCTGGAGAGAAAATCGGGAAAACTAAAATACCACCACACCCAGGCCTGACAAAAGAAGAAAATATGGAAAACATAACTCTGATAAAGTGACTGCAAACATGATGCCTTGGGACTGAGCACTGCACTTCATACTGTTCCTATCTGCCACTCATTACCATGTCAGAGCTGCTGATTTCTAGAGCATTCCTTCCCATCAGTCCTGAGATGCAACCAGAAAATTCAGCATAACGCTGAATTTATTTTCCCTGGTGAGTGCATCAGACTAAAATAAGTCTCCAGTGGGTTTGTAAAAGAATAGCTTATTCAAGTGTTGTAAATGGCTTTACTGGTATTCAGAAGAATTAGAATCATTTCCTCTGTTTTTCATCAAAATCCACAAGGCTACAGAGGAATAAACACTGTGCCCCCTGCCCCAGAGAGCCAGGACTTTTAACAAAACCCAGGAGCAGGTCTGCTGGAAAAAGAGATCCTAATGAAGTTCAGGATGTGAATGTTTAGGACTAGGTTTGTGCCTGAAAACAGGAGCTGAGGACCAGGAACCAAATTGCATCATCAGCTTATGACATCTGAGTGCAGGATTTTGAAAAGTCCACAGCCACAAACCCCTGCTAAAGGTTTTAGGTGTTTTTCTTAGCTTAGCATCTGCACCCATCAGCTCCTGTGCTTCCTTGCAATAAACTTACTAAAATTGTGTGTTTTGGTTCTGTGGAGTTACTACTTGGATGCTTTTCTAAGTCCTAATCTTGTTTTTTGGAGACCTTAAAATGTTAGAGAGTTTGGGTTAATCTTTGTGCCTTTTATATTCTCATCATTTTGGCCCACTAAAAATTAAGTATAAGCAATTGGCTTTACTCTTATCTGCTCTGTTTAAAGTTTTGATAACTTGAATGTGGACAAATTCTTCTTTGAAGTCAATTAAACCGAAGACTTTTGTAAAGAGCAGGACTTGAAGCAGAAAAAAGCAGATACAATATCATATATAAAATAACATGGGATTCCATTCCTTTTACCAGAATAATAGCCTTGGAGGGTTTGCTTTCACAAATAATTCAGCCCTGGTGAAAGTGATAGAACTCAGCTGAAACCAGTGGGGTTCACAACCACTCTGAACTTTGATTCACTGTTTTGCTCAAATGGTTTTAAAGCTTTCTGGGCACGTGGTTTAATAAAGACAAAATGGAACCGTCTGTCCCAGCTGCTACCAAGTAATTTAATGCACCCTCTTCTCAGAGATAAACAGAAAGTACTACGACAAATTTACATCAGCTACAGAAATATTCACTGGAGGAGGAGGAGGCTGCTCTGGGAAGTCCTCCTAAACTCAAGGATTTGCTTAAGAATATGCAATTGCTACCAGGAGAGAGGATGAGTGGGGGGGGCTTTCTGGATCCTGAGCACAAGAATTCTTATCAGCTCCTATCATTACTGAGGAGTCTATGTGCTTTAAGTCTGAATTTCAATCTATAGAAGCAGAATTAAAACCCAATGGAAGCACTCGCTCTTCAGAGCACTGGGATGCTTTTCAGAGGCTCACACACAAAGTTGTCTCTGTGTCTTTGCCATTATTGCCATTTCAGGATGAGTGATACCTGCAAAGCACTGGTTATACACAGAATAACTGCCTGTCCAGGCAAATGCAGTGTTCTGCCATGTCCACAACTAAAAAAAAATAATAATTAAAAAAAAAAAACCCAACCTTATGTGTTAATAAGCGAAAGAGCCAGTTCCTTAGGGCAAACCAGACATTACCAGGAAGAAAATGTGAACTTTCCAGGAAATAATCTGAAAATGCCAGCAATAACAGGGGGACTATTAAAAATACTATATTTGCTGTCTGCCTTTATTGACGGAGAAATTCTAGAAGTTATAATTAGGCTAAATGAAATTTACTTTCCCTTTTGAACATTAAATTTGCAAGTTCCTGTTCAGACTAACATACCTAGGTGTTTTGGTCAGTAAGTCCAGCAGTCAGCCATTTGGTATTCCAATCAAACACATAGCTTTCCTACCAGAAATATTAAAATCAAGCAATAAACCAGAGTTTTTATTCTGGACTCCATCAGTGAAATGAGTGGTCATGCATGGGAGACATAGGAACTCTACAAAAGGCAGCAAAAAATAACCAGCAGACAACACCAATTGTGATAATAAAATTATACAGAAGATTCTGCCAAGAATAGCATTATTAAAGTCTTCTCTAAAGTGACCAGAAGCAAGACCTGTCCATTAAGACCATAGTTATTACTGCTGAGATAATTAACCTCTAGAAAGCTTACTTCTTTTATTCTAAGAGAAGTAACATTATTTCCTCTCAGAAATGAATGTTGTTTGCCTCCTTTACATGAGAGCCAAAGTAAACACAGAAAACTCAGGGCCAGTTTTCTAACACTTCATTTTTCAAGGCATCTGTATGACCCCTTACTCCAAACTATGGATTTTTGAGTTTAGAAACTCTCTACAGAAATCAGAGCAAAGCACAGAACAGGGCCATGAGGCACACGGAGAGGCATTCTCTAGTCCTACAGTTAAAGGGAGAACCTTTCTTTCATCAAAGGCTAAGTCAGTAAGAGAGATTACAAAATTCAATATAAGAAGCATACCTGGGAGAGAGAGACTTATCCCCTTAGCTTCAATCCCTCTTCTAAGGCCACTTCTCTCCTTGGAGGAGATCCAACCCAGGTGTTCCAGGAAATGTTCTGAGCAAGATGTTTTTATCCTGTTGTTAGGTGTAGTTGCTATTATCAAGTGAAGCACAGCTGAATCCCTTTAGCTCATCCTCCTTCTGCTCTCCTGGGGCTTTTCAGTGCCTTGCTATTCCACAGGAGGTTGTTTTGCTCGGGTCATTGACTTTTGGTCCCCTGTAGCATTCAAAAATCAGAGAGGCCAAATGCTTCCTTTGGTGTCTGAATTCCACCTGCTCAGCAGGCTCTGCTGTGAGCCTCTGCACAGCTCTGGCTGCTCACAGGAACCTCCAGACACTTTCTTTTGGAATACTTTAATTCACTTTATTTGTCCTTGTGTGAGGAAGTTTATTTCACTATTTATTTACTCTCCAAAGTCTATACTTGGAGAAAGCTGTACCAGACCCTGCCTCTGTCACACTAATTCTCAACCACGTCCCATCTCTTTGGGGGGATGAAATAACAGAATCACAGAATCATTTAAGTTGGAAAAGCCCTTTGAGAACATCAAGTCCAACCTCTAACCCAGCACTGCTGAGCTCACCACTAAGCCATGTCCCTCAGCACACATCTACACATCTTTCAGCTCCAGCCTCCCAGGGATGGGGATTCAGCTCCTCCCTCCCATCTTCCTGTCCCTGCATGGGCCAGGGGATGGTGTTCAAGATGAGCTGCTCCATAACCATCCCATTTCAAAAGGAAAATTTTTGACTGAAATCTCACTAGTGGTCAAGTGAAAATAATACAGATTTAATATAATAATTATCAAGGCTGAGGAAAAGCAAAAATATGGGGTAAGAGCTAAGCCAAACCATAGGGAAGTGTGTAAGGTTCTGACTGCCAACGCTGGCCACTCAGCTTTTCCTATGGTAAGCCACAGGCTCTGCTTGAGACTCCTCAGACCTATAACAAGGCCCCAGTCTTTCCATAATTTTCCTTTCTCACCTCTCTTATATCCTTTTAAATCTATATTTATAGCATACTTTTTTTTAAAAGGGGTGAGAGAAAGGAACAGGCAATCAATTGATCATTACTCTCCCATCTTACTGTCAGAAAGGAAAACAGTCTTTCGACAGAGTTAATTTAATTATTTTTTTATGGGAGACTTAAATCTCATTAAGGGCATTATTTAGTAACAGAAAAGCCTCAGGAGTGGAGGCAGGGGAAGGCAAAACTTAGCCTGACTTTAGCCAAGACTTCCCAGCTCTCCTGCCACAGTGCTCTCTGCTCATGCAGCCATTGCAACCTGATTTCCAGGGACAGAAATCCCATCAGGAGAAGGACAAGAGAACAGGGAGCTTGCAAACAAAGCAGCTCAAAGTCCATGTAATTAAAAGCCACACAAAAAACCTCATCTGCTTGATAGTAAGATAATCTGCTTTAGCTGGCTGAAATACTGGGCTACTTAGTGTGGACCTTCTCTTGAAAATCAAATATTATTTTAATAACTGCTGATTGAATATATGAATGCCTGGTGCAGCCACTCCTCGTGTCCTTAGGCAGGTAGCAAAGGCAAACCAGAACATCCTATCTGGACAGATTCTGCTCAGAGAATGCAATTCACCTCTAACGAGACTTGGCTGCTTTTCAAGAGGCCACCCCAATTAGCAAGTCTTGTTCAGAGTTTCCTAGAAGGCAGCTGAGGTTTCTACTGCAGCACAGAGTGAAGAGAGAGCCCAGGTATGAAAGGGCTCTGTGCTCTCCTGACATGGAGTAGCAGCCAACAAGAACAGTGGTGTGGAGGTCCATGAAAAGAAAAAAAAGAAAAAAAGAAAAGAAAAAGAAAAATCAAGAAAAAAAAATCAATTTCCAGTGGGGCTGTACTGGCTACGACCACTTTGCTTCTGTCTTGTAAGGGTCAGAGTCTGATAGCACATGAGCTGTTTTGTCACTCAGAGCACCATGAGCCACCACGTCGTGTCCTGCAGAGGTTGGCATTGGGCCTGAGCTGAAAAATGGCCAAAAGCAATGTTGCCAATGAAAGTTTAGCACCTCCACTGATGGGAAATGTTTCTAGGTGTTACAAGCCCTTCGGTGTTTCACAGCTCAGATGTCTGTCGTGGTCAGTGTATGTTTCAAAGATAACAAAGGAGCTGCAAGTTTTGGGGCACTGGGATTCCTGGAAACAAGGATGCAGTGATGTCCTTTGGTGTGCCAAGGGGGAGCTGCCATGGACATCCACGTCTACATTTGCACGGCAAGGTATAAAGTTAGGTATAAAGTTAGGATCCTGTTGGTATCCAGTGGCTGAGCACAGAAAAGCAGAGCCATAAAAAGGAGGAGTAATGTCTATGAATACTGGAGGAACAAAGAAAGCTGCCTGGAACCTGGCCCTCATGACAAATCCTTAATCCACAATGCTTGTCTCAGCCTTGTTCCAGAGTGGGTTTATTGACCTAAAATGCTAGGCACATGTGAGAGTGGTTAAGGGAGGCATGTGCTTTATGTCACAGTTATCTTTTAGAACAGGAAAAAGGAGGACAATTGGGTTTCCTCCATCTTTCAGCCTCAGCCAAAATCTGAAAGGAATAACAGAGTAGTATCTAGGTCTGCTCCTTTAGGCAGTTTTTATGCTAGATAAAATTTAAACCAGAAATCATCCTACCGTAAAAAAAAAAAAAATTCAGAAAGATAAAAACTTTGTATCAGGAAGTGGAAAATGATCATGAGATATGGATTTCCCCATAGCTGTTTGAGTATTGGTATGAAAGTCATGGAGAGAAAGAAATCAAGCTACAGTATTTGGAGCTGACTGATGGAAGTTTTGATTTGGGCACTGAACTTCTGAGTTGTCAGTCAAGAATATCTCCAGCCTAAGAAGATCTCTCACTGAAAGAAAGGGAGCTCAGGTCACCAGGGGAACACCTCCTGGCCATGGCATGAAGGGCTAATGCTGGAGGAATGAACTGATTCACCCACAGAGCTGAGATGGGATAGGAAGGATATCAAAGCAAGATGTGTTTGCTTCAGAAACAGTTGCCACGCTGAAATTTTCTGCTCACTATTTTCAACAGGAAGAAACTGAGCTGAAATCCAGAGTTATGATGTTTGGTTTATTAATTTACTCTGTTTGCTCAGCCTCATATGTCAGGAATTTCAGAGCATCACCAGAAGTACAGATGTCAGCAGTTGGCAGCCAGTGATTTCTGGCTGCTCAGAGATCATTTTTCTCTTGTGTTCCTCCTGTGAAAGGTCTGAAATTCACCACTGAACAATATCACATTTCATGCCTGCTTGCTCCTGCAGGTCCAGGAACTGAACTTCTTCTGAACAGTGAAAGTCAGAGAGTTTATTTGCTTTTCATTGTGGTTCCTATGTACGACTGCAGTGCCACAAACTCTTTGTACCTATGGTCAGATCACACAACAAAAATAACTGAAACACGCTTCTGCCTGCAAATAGAGTTAAAAAAACAAACAAACAAAAAAAACAACCCATAAGCATAACAAAGAACACTGATTTTTATTTTTTTTTTCAAAACGGGAGGTGAACAATTAAAAAGCAACTACTGACTTTGGATTTCAAAGCAAGATTTTCTACTGATTTTATTTTTACTAGCAAATGCCAGGTTGCTAGATACACTCAAAGAAATCCTTTAATTCTTGTATTAGTACTTGATTACATTTATGTTCTTGGAAATTAACTTGAATTGTGTAGGACTGAGCAGTAACAACACTCTCTGTTCCACAGTTCAAGATAGCTACAAGGTTAACAAGTTCTGCACTTGAAGGAAATGGATCTGAGAAAAAAGGGAAGTTTTTTTAGTACACATTAAATTATTTACAAAATAAAGTCAATGCTGTAGAGATGGAAATGAAAGAGAAAGGCTCTCAACAAGGCTACAGGTCCTGATTGTGCTGCTCTATAAAAGAATAATGAGAAGGCAAGGGCACACAAAGAAATACCACACTTTGGTATTAAGAAAAGAAAAATGTTGCTTTTAGTGGAAGAGGTATTGTCTTTCCTATAGCATTTCTATGGAAAAATTCAGCCTTGAAAGAAGATGACACTGGATGTCAGTGGCACAGAAACTGCCATGCCTTGCACCACGGGGCTGGGATCTGAGGATACAGCTGTGGAAGGAATATTGCTGTATATTCATATATTTCACTTAAAAAAAACCAAACCATGGATCTTTTATTGTGCTCTGTGAGCAGAAGTGTTATTTTACTGCCATTGTAACTACAGCCCAAAGTTTAAATGACTTACACTGAAGACAAAATTTGTGTCCAGAATGAAGACCCAGGACTGACTCCTAGTTCCCAACATAAAGTTCTTTTCACACTGAAAATCTATCACCAAAAACCCACTGAGTTTAGCAGAGGTCTGTGATTTCACTCAGAAATTTAAGTTCTGGAGACACGTATTTTAAAATTGCAACCCTATAATTAGGAATTTTTTTTTTCAAAAGGTGAGAAAATCCATGGCCACTTTTCTGATGTTTAACCTGAGCTCATCACACAGTGATGTGATGTACCACTCATCACATAAACTGAGTGGTTTGGTGTTATGTGCTGATGAGAATATTCTTAATATCAACAACAATTAATCAGTTAGCTTAAAAAAGTTAGTATACAGTGGGCTTCACCTCCAATAAATCAAGCTGTATAAAAACATAAACACACAAGAGAATGTTTATAGATGGAAACTCTGACCTAAGCCTTTAAACAGACTCAGACCACCAGAGTTTTGTCCTCTTGGGGTCCGTGTGTCCTATGCCAAGAGTTATCTGCATGGCACCCCCTACCCAAGCCCTTCACAGCAGGGTTCTTCAGCAAGGATGAGCCTCGTGTCACTGAACACACTTTTGGACTCAAAAGAGCAATGCTACTTTCTGAGAAAAATAATAATAATAATCATTAGTGAGTGGCTATACAGAAAGACCCAGCACTCGTCCCAGCAGAAGTTTTTAACTAAAAGGACAGCAGCAGTAATGGGGTTTTTTTTCCTACAGCTATTGGCTGAGCACTGGGGGTGAATGGAAGAGAAAAATGAGGGGAAAGCCTGGAGCAATCAACTAAAGTGAGGCAGTGAAGTCAGAATTCACATTATTCCAGTGGGGAAAGAGCTTCCATCCAAGGAGCCTAAAACCAATTTCACAATTTAAGTAACACAAAGAGCACAAAACAGCAACAAAGGGTTATGCTTATTTTTCCCTTTCTTTCTTTCTTTTTATAAACTTCCTTTTCAGTGAGACAATCACTGCCCTGAAGGAGGTGGCAAGCTCAGGCTTTCAGACTTTTAGCTTTGCAGTGATGGGAAGAGAAGGGGAAGGAGAGATGGGACTCTGTGCATCCGTTTAACACATCCTCACAACTTTCCTTCAAAATACTTTCAGAAAATTCATATTTCCCCTGGAGTACAGCTTATACAGTGTGTTTCAAGACACACTTCCATCAAAGCAAATCAAGCCTAAGCAGAGGAAATCTATCAAAGATCTTATTACCAGGTAATTCAAGATTCACTAGGAGGTGACTTCTGAAGCACAAGTGTCTCCTGGGATCTGTCAGAGCTTCTGGATGCAAAAAAGTGACCTGGTAGAAGTGTAGAGGTTCTGATTTTCTCAGACAGCACAGCTCACAGCCTCAGGTATTTCTTTAAAGCACTATCTAGTTTTGAAAGATTCATGCTGCCTTTTGAAGCTCAGCATGTTACCAGCAGTAAAAGCAATTTGCTTGAATAAGTCTTTTACATGTTGACATTAGACCCTCCCACAGAATGCTTCAAAACCATTGTGAACATCCTAGTCTTAGCCCAATAAATCAAAAAGATATTCTGAGTATGAAAATTTATGTTCTCATAATAATAAAACCTCAAAAATAGTAGAGCAGCTTCCTCCTCTGTGTAAGCATGGGGCTCTTACTCATCTGCTGTAGAGGCTGAAGTTTAAGACATGGTCAGGATGACCCCACAAAGGGCAGCTAAGTAGTGGGTAGATGGTACAAGTACATATTAAACCATATATAAGTTGTATTCCTACGAATTTATTGCTGTTGAGGAATTGCATTTGTGTCACCCAGGGGCTTTTGTACGTCATGTTACATAATAGAAACATGTATGTAACATATAAATATGTATAAAATAAAAACCTTATATGCATTAAAAATATTCAAATATACGTAAATAATGTTTAAAAAGAAGAGAAACAGGAAATTCCCTGGGTGAGAGGCAATCTCAGTGCATGGAGAGAAGGTGTGCTTTCTCAATGGGACTTTCAGCCTCCTAATGAAAATTTTCACATTGAGTCTCTCACTGTATTCCCAAAGTCAGGAAATCCCCTCCCATCCACTTTGCCCAGAGGTGGAAGGAGACCCAGACACTTTGTGTGGGCACCAGGTTCAGGCAAGGATGGGTGCCTGGAGGTGGGGGTGCAGGGGTGCCCTGGGACCACAGAGCAGCTCAGGACCCAGCACCCACTCACACCTATCCTTGCCAGCCCAGATCTCCAGCTGGGTTTTGGGCTCTGGCAAAGCTCTGCACCCAGCAGTCCACATAAATAAACATAAATAGGTGACTCCAGTCTGTAAAGGCTGCTTGCATGACTTTTATGACTTTGGTGTTTTTAATGGAAATGGTAGGTTCTGTCACTCTGGATGAAAAGGCCCAAACATTTACTTTGGAAACAATTCACAAGGAGCCAGAGCTGCCACTGAAATGCAACAAAGATAAACATTACTTTATGGCAATTAATTGATAAGGCATATAAAAAAAATTCAAATGAAAAAAAAATATCTTGTATGCTTGAGGTAATTTCTTTTAGTTTTCTGCCATTAATTCCCTCTTTATCCTTCACATAGGGAGAGAAGAAGTGGATTCCTTTTGGTCACTGGCACAACCTATATGCTATAAGCAGTATTTTTTATGGTCTCTTTAGCTCATTAAGGTATCAAAAGTTTCACTGGACTTCACTCTGCATAGGATGCAAGGCACTGTTAGGCACGGGATGCTTGGCAGAGGCCTCTCGTGTTGTACTTGCCAAACCTCTAATGAGAAGTTGGACTTTGAAGTTTTTGCCTCCTTGCTCTAGGACTACTCTGTCCTGTGGCAATCCCATTTCCAACAAAAAAGCTTAGCTAGAAATAAGTTCTTTGCCTAATAAGTTCTCCTCATAACTTTTGGAGATGGATTGTGTGGCTTTTATTTTTCCAGGGGAAAAAAAAAAAATCCAACCCTTTGATTAATCTGGTTCCTATGTCAGCAAATGGGTGAGCTGTTGCTTTTTTAGCAGCTGTCTACCATGGAAAACATAGCTCTAAATCAGTCAGTGCAATTAGTTTCCTTGTTCCTTATGCTCTTAAAATGGAGCAAGTGAGACAGCCAGGTCCATATCCACACCCTAGAGAAGTCAAGCAAGAGTTTCATCAGAGTGAGGAAGCTTTTTAGAGTCATGACAGAACACTGAAATGATGATCTTGGAACTGTGCTTAATGGACAAATATGGATTACACTTTGGATCAACAGTCTGTACTTTTTATTAGACTGTTAACAATCAAGTCTCAAATATCCCTGGCCTGGAAATGAACAGTGGTACCTCACACATTGCCAGAAGCTGGGGAAAGGGCTTGGGCTCTGCATCTACTGTGAAGATACCAGGAAGAAAAGTTTTGAATGAAACCCAACCAAGAACCCTTCAGTGACCCATAGTAGAGCCCAAAGCACCATGACAGGGCCAGAACCAGGGTCACAAGGCAGCTCACTTACAGGAAATTCACCTTGGGTGTCCCTGCTTCCTTATCCATGCAAAATGTTCCTCTTCTGGTTTGTGCTGGAGAGCTGAACCACTGCTGATATGGCAGAGGTCAGCACAAGGATTGGCAGCCCATGGAGAGAAGACTGCAGTTATCCAAGGAAAAGGAGAGAAATGTGCTATTATGTGGGACCATCTGAAAGCCCTCAAACAGAATAATTGGCTACTACACCTTATGTATTGATTCTCCCTTCTCCAGTGCAAGAAGCCTCTACAGGATTCCTTCATCCAAAGAACTTAAAGCTCCTGTTGTCCTTGTCCAGCAAGCATTAGAATGCTCAGATATAAAACACATCCGTGAAACCTGAAGATTTAAAGAGTGCTCATGGCAAAGATGGATTACAAATGTTTTCACCCAATATAAGATCAAATGTTAGTAAGAGAGACAGGAAACTATATGAGATGAGAACATTTTCCTGTCCCGTTCACAGATTGCCAGTAGAAAAATAATGATAGAAAATAGATGCTAAAATAAAAAGGACAGAGATTTTGTTTGCTCTCAAGTTGGTTCACAGATTGACACACAAATGTACAAAAAATCTGTCCTCAGAAGCTGTGAGAAGGCTGCACTATAACAATTATGCTGCTTGTATAGCATTTAACATTTTTCTATTTTACAGACATTTGAGTCACGTGGTTACTTCTCAGTCATCACATTAACATTGCTGTTTCTTCAGAGTTTTTCTCTGGCTCCATACACTTCATGCTCTAGATACTACAGCTCCCAGCACTTACAAATGATTTACACAGATTACACAATGTTTCATTTATGTATAAAAATTATACAAACGCACCAGGGTATGAATTGGGAAAACAGAGTCAGCTTTATGTGGTACATTTTCCAGTTTCCATACTATTTTCCTAATTCTGTCAAGTTGATTCATGTACTGCTAGAAACGACTCTTAAACAGACTGCAATTGTTGGTTGAAGATAATTATAATGAATGTTATTTGTTCACCTTCACTGTTACACGTTTGGAAATGGCAGTGCTCATCTCCCACCAGAGGAAAATAGTTTCCCACAACAGGAGACCCATGGTTGTTCTGCTCAGAGCTCTGACTTTTTTTTCATGAACAGCACCCTCATGAAACTGAACCAAAGGAGGGACACAAGAAAAATATAGAATTTCCAGATCAATGCTGACAGTGTTTTGCCAATGGCAGTGCCCTGATGCTACTGCTGATAAAGAACTTGGGTTTTTTTCCAGTTGTATCTTTGAAGTGATCCTTTCCTACTCTGCCCTTTCACTTCTCCCCAGGCTCAGTGAGTGACTGCACTGGACTTCACATTGCTGCCAGGTGGTATTTCAGCTTGAATCTTTGAGCTAGCCAAAGATCTGCCCATACAGGTTATGCATAAAACACTGTGCTCTGCTGGGATAACCACTGAGACCTCCATCCCAGTATGCAAAGCAACAAGCAGTCTTGAAGGTGTTAGGCTCAAAAATCATAATTTGGAAGCGTATCTAGACCATTGTTAATGTAGACCAAACATTTTCCAGCTTTTCCTGGGTGGTTATTATGAAGCTGACAGCTCCCTGGGTATTTCTGCCCTCTCTTCCTCCTCTGGCACAGACAGGACCACAGCAGTGCTCATCTGGCCACCAGAGCCAAGCCAAATCCCCACACCTGGAACATGATCCTGACCCCAGTATTCCCCTTTATTGTCCAAAATGTCCTCATTGTACCTGCACAACCACCTGCACCCAGTGGGTTTGGTGAAACAAAGGTCAGAAAGGGAATCTGTAGAATATTTCTACTTGCAGGAAAGCTTAAATAGGGTGCTGATAAATCAGACTTGAGCCTGACTTCAAGAGTGGAAGCTGAAGTTTAGACAAGGTGATCTAACAGGAGCTTTCTGCTTATAATTAATACTGAGGTTAATAATAAATGCCCCGTGCTTAACAACTTCACCTGATATGTCTCTTTTTCCATGATGACCACTAGCAAAGTTCCAGTCTCACCTGTCAGGCTTCCCCCATGCTGTGGGTGCCTGGGATGAGGCAGCTCACGTCAGGCTTGCCTTTCCCTGGGCTCCCACAGCTGAGCCTTCTGCAGCCAGCAAGGAGAATGCCAGAAACATCTGTCACATCCAGGGAAAACTCCCACAGCTACATCCCCAATCTACGACAACATTAATCACCTTCATTTACATCTTTGTATTTTCACAGCTTTCATTCCTATTGATGCCCTTCCAGTCTGGCATTTCTGGGCAGTTAATGACCCGTGAGGCTGAGGTGGTTTCATCAGACCTTATACCCACCAGACCTTGTACCCACCTCCCCATTGCCTGCCAGGAACTGCCCTCCCCATCCCTCATTACTCCTTGGTTATGTGCAGTGACTCCACCTGTGAAATTCACCCTGGGTGCATTTCAAAGCACTGCAGGAGTGTGTCCATGAAAATATTGGTGATGACCTCCTTTTTCCCCACTAATGGGTGCCCTGTGCTGTTTGCACTTTCAGAGTGAAGGTTATTTCAAATTTTTTCCATTATATAATTCTCCCCCCTCAATGGTTTATAACTGTGCAATAAAAATTCACTCGGTTTGAATCTTGGCAAACAAGGTTTTAACTTGGGGAAAAAAAAAGTCACTAAAGCCAAGTTGGAGCTTAAAGAGGGTAAAACACAAAGGAAACAGAATTTTCTTAAATATAATTTTTTGCTTGTCGAAATGAAGAACAGATTAATTCTTTATATTTATTGAGTTTTGATTGCCATACACAAAACAAGTTCACTGCTGAGTGTATTTGCTCTGGTCCAAAAGCACAGCCGTGTTAGGTATGTGACTTATAGCCACACTGTGGATGGGACAAGGCAGTTCTTAGGAAAGAAAAATAATCTTCCAAATAATTAAATTGAGCTTTAAATAAAACTCAGAATATGAGGTTTCCCCAAGGTTGTCTGCTTAACTAACACAGCAAAGCATTCATTTAGGTGAAATGCAATCTATCTCCCAGTCTCAGAAACTCAGGGACCCACTTTCTTCTCAGAAATTCAGTATGCATGGTGTATCATATTTTTATCTGACTTTTATTAACCACTGAATATCTTCAAGACATCACTACCTGAAGCAAGATGCTCTAATACATCTCTGAGTTGCTTTACAAGCACATGAGATGGGTGACACAGACTGCAAAGCAGCCAACAGTTCATGTAAAGAGACACAGACACAAAAAAAAAAAGATTTGGGACACAAGATGCTGTTCACAAAACATAATTTTGCTGTGGCTAAGTCAAAAAGCACCTCAAAGTGCCCAGAATTTGGTCACTCAGCTGTGTTAAACAGGTAAATGAGGTTTCAAAGCCAAGCAGACTAAAAGAGGCTCAGTTCACAAACACACAAGAGATGTCTCATTTGGTATCTTCACACAGCCTGCTTGATGGCTTTTTCCTCTGAGTCCAGGAGCTCTGAGCTCTGAAATAAGTTAGGAAAGGATTTCAGCTGCCATCATCATAAATAAATGCTAGGCCAGGGGCTTAGAGTTATAAAAGTATTGAGCATTTTGTTCTATTAGTGTTCTTCACACGAAAAATAAAAGTGACTGAGAAGGAAGATGAGAAGAAACATGAGCATGAAACTTTTCTTCAGAGATGAGTGATCATGAGAAAGTAAGAGATGTGTTCCTTTTTGTACAGCTTCACACAATGATCTGACACAATCTATATTTGGAGAGCTTTGGCAAGCCCCTGTTAAAATATAATAAAATATCCAGTTTACAAAGCAGAAATTGTGCCCCTTCTCTTTCCATAAATTTACTCTGACAGGCATTTGTGGCAAAAAAAATATTCGTTTTTGAATGAGAAAACACAGATTACTGCATATTGATGATATAACTGTTTGAAAGCCACCACTATTGTTTTCTGTTGCAAGCCATATAAAAAGTTTTTGCCTATTTTAAGTTTGGGATGAAATGAAGTGAGAGGAAGCCTCCACAGATTTGAAGTTGCTGGAAGTCATGTGAGCAAATGGAATGAGATCAAGTTGTAAAGCAAAGGGAAGCTGTAGCTGGAAAGATTTCCTCATGGCTGCTGCATTACTGAGCTCAGAGGGGAGCTGAAGCAGTGCAGAGCATTAACATGCAATTAGTGACCTGAATATGCTGCACTCATTTTCCGTGGTATAGAAAATATAAGGTGTGGGGGGCAGCTCATACACGTAGAAAATAGCAACAACCTAGAAGTTCAGGCTGTCCCAGTGAGGGCTGTGCTGCTTCTCTGAGCTACCAAGGGGTTTTTCCAGGGAGAAACGTTAGAAATCATTCACAAATAAGTTGCATCGATCCAAAATATTTATAACCATTTGGGTTTGGGCACTGGATTTCCATTTGCACACCCCCACTGGCAGGCAGATCCTCCCCTCTCTCTGCCCCTCATGCTTTCTCATAAAAGCAGTTGCTGTTTCCTGACTGGCTTTGTTCCAAATCTGTGAAATAATTTAATTTGGCATCTTTTAACTCATTCCGTTATGCCCACCACAAGCCTAGCCTAGGAAAATAAATAAAGAAAACACTGGGCTGAAGAAAGGGGTGGACAGAGATGAAAACAAAGGGAGCCAAGGGTACCAATGCTGGTGTAGAAACCCCCTCAGGGCAGCCAAGGGTTCCTGCAGCCCCAAAGGTGTGAGCTGGAGAGGGTACAGCTGAGCCAGCTTCTCAAGCCAAGCCTAATGTGGTTTCTCAGAGTACCTGGGGTTCTGCAAGGAGCCTTCCCAATGCCTTACCCACTTTGGGATCAGAAGTTATTTAATGTGCCACAGCACAAATTCAGGAGTTACAGCTGAAGTGGCAGAAATATCTGATCTTCAATGAAATGCTACATGAGCCCCAGCTGGGACGTGGCCAGGAAGGAGGAGATGGCTGGGGAGGGGGCCACAGTCTTCTGATGTGCTCTGTACCCTGATGAGATTATCTTGTATAAACAGTCACTTGAACTCCATCTCTGCGTGTTATCACAGTCTGTCTTGTCAGAAGCAGTGTCTGAACCACCACAGTGATATTACACAGGACTTTCACATTTTCACAGTTTGGAAAAGTCTCCCTCTCCAAAAGGCCCACTCCCCAGTGCATTAAGATGATTGTCACAGGGAACGAAGGAAAAAAACGAAGCAAAACTCCTCAAACCACTTCTGCCTTGTAACCAGAATTTCCCAGAGTTACCTATCAACATTGTGGCTGGAAAAACACAAAAGTTTTCTCTTTTTCTTTCTCTTTAGTGCCATGCTGAGAAGGAAGGTGGTTCCTGGCTCAGAGCTGAGTGCAGGGCTGTGCTTTTGGGGAAGGGTCCACACCAGTGCTCACCTCACCACTAAGGGGAAAGCCACCCCTGCCCCACCCTGGCAGCCCTGCTCACCTTTCCTAAAATGAGGTTCTCTTTCTGCTTCCTGCAAATGACAACTGGACATTATTTTCCTGAATTCAGAATAACACAGTGAACAGGTGAACCATCTCAGGAAGGAGCATGAGGACTCTGGGACAGGACATGTTCCTACTTAAATCCTGAGAGATTTCATGGGTATCTGTAACTCTGAAACTCACAGAAAGTAGATTCTGCTTAGGGAACATCACCTGAACATTGAACTTGCTGATTTGCTTTCATCAGCAATGCTTTATGTGAAAAGCAGACTAAGTGGGAGAAAACTTAAGGCAATCCCTGAATAACATGTTGATTAGAAATGGTGCTGGGTGACTTAGCTAATTAATTTCACTCACCCCTTTGGCAGCACTTAATTGCTTTCTTATCTATCTGGACATCCTGCTAGTTTAGCAACACAACATTCTGAAACACAGAAAAGAAACTCAAACTCTAAAATTTCTCTTCAACAAATCAACCACCACATGTGCCTCAAGCATCTTTTCCAGTCACCAGCTCACATTCACCTGAGCCCGTTGTAATCAGCTCCTTCCATTAATGCACTAATTGGGATGTCCTCATTAGGAAAGCTTCCATATTTATTCTTAGATATAATGTGAATTGGAGTATGTTGTTAAAGCAATATGTTACTACAGCACTATTCTCTAATAGTTGCAAAGTATAACTTCTAAAACTGAGATTCAGAGCTCACTCCCAATAAAACTGAGGTCATAAATAAACAGAAGTGTGTGCTCATCCATACACAAGCACAGAAACCAAGAAACCTTTTCCTTTTCCTTCACCTGTCAGATTTAAATTGTTTACAGCTTTCGAGACTTTATAATGTCTTTTCTCCAAAGAAAAGCTTCTTTACCCAACACCTTACTATTGCTGTATGACTAACATTCCCTTTTCAATACTGGTCACATTCAAATAAGTTTAAATTAGGTTTCATATGCATATGGCTCTCTTTGGATTTCTTTCAGGAATCAGTAAAACGAAAACTAAAAATTATTCCTTTCTACTTCACTTTATGTTGAAACTGATTTTTTTTTTTCCAGAAGCAATTCTGCCTGAAATCATCAGTGCACAAGGCTGATTTCAATATGGACAGAAACATGGGAGGAAACTCTCTGCCTCTACCAAGACCTGGAAGTGCTGACAAAGATGCTGAGGGCAGCTGCAAATATTACTACTGCAAAATAGGGCAATGGGTTATAAAATTTGAAGTAAAATATGTCCTCGAACTTCAGAAGGTTGGAAGAAGAGGCAGAGATTCACGTGTATGTCCTCCAAAGCAGTGCTTTGAAGCATGTGAGAGCATCCCAGCCCCCCTGACCTGAGCAGGTAAGAAACCAGAGGGAGATGGGAGGCAATGAAAGGGCAGCAGGGCAGAGGCATTCACTCCTCAGTCTGAGAAGTCTCCAGGTGCTGGGTTACAGAAAAGTGCCAAATCATCAGCAGGAAGAGACCGTGATGAGAGCAGTAAATCTATTTGGATTAACTGAAATTTTCACCATTTGGCTTCAAGTAGAAGAACTAAATATTTTTTCTTGCAACTAATCTGTTTTGACTCTATGAAAAACATTTTCATTGCAATAAAGTTATTAAAGCCTTAGCACTTACTGTTTTGTAGTTAATATAGGAACTTTTTTTTCCCTGTCTGCTAGTTCTCTGTAATAAATTTCTCTGCACAGCTCGGCTCCTCACTCTAGTTCTCTTATTACTTCATTTAAGAGAATAATTTATTTTAAACCCCAACCCAAACACGGGATTGGAGAGTAGAGGTTAAAAAATGGAATAAAAAGAAAACAGACCTTCACCTTTCGTTATGCTTGTCTTAGACACTGAGTATGTTTAATAAAGCAGATACTTAAGCCTGGTTTATTAAAAACCTTCAATGTTTAGTTTATGCTATTTTTAAAGCAGCCTGTGCCGTGTAGCATGTAATAGGTTGTCCAAAACTGATGAGCTGTTTGTTGTGGTTTGGGGTTTTTTGGTTTTGTGTGGTTTTTTTTTTTTAAAGAAAACAAATTCAGAATGCTCCAAAGTATCAAAGAATTATATAAATATAAAACAATTAACATTCACATAGTCTTGGTTGATGTCATATCAAGTTCATTTTATAAATTGAGACCTGAAGTGTGTTTATTGCATCCAGTAGGACTACTCATTAAAGATAGAATCTGCTTCCCTCTTAGAAATTTTAGCCCAGATTAACACTTACACCAGTGTTTACCCACCCTCTTCAGCAGTATAAAAACCTCTTTACCCTGTCAAGATCATGTAAAGAAGCACCTGGTAGTAGTAACCTGATTTTCTGTTCTGCCCCTCAGACCTCAGCTGACACACCAAGAATCCCTTAAAATCAGCCCAATTATTACCACTCAGTGCAATCAATGGAACTTTGTTAAAGATGATTTAGTTGAGAGCAAGGCTGGTGTGCAGTGAATTCAGAAGCAGGGTCCAGCAGCAGCTACTGCTCCTGTGAAGTTCACAGCCAATATTGCCAAGATAAAGGAAAAGGTTTTGCCTACCAAGTGTTACTAGGTCTGAAGCAGTGTGAGTGCAGCATCTCCACAGCATCTGTATTTTTAGACACAGGGAATTTGCTATGAATCATGCATCTCTTATTTGGTATTGGTTTTCCCTCTCCTGTGGCTGATGGTGGTTTGGAAAGCTACAGCAAGAGACATAATGCCTCAGTCCAGCCAGGATGAGTCCTAATTTCTGTGGGCCTTATAAAAATAAGAGCAACTGTTTATGACACAGAGGTCTTCCTCAGCCCTGAATAGCCAGCATCTAGAGTTCTACAGACACAGGATAAATTTATTTCCCTAACCAGAGGACACTGTATGCTGTCAGACATGATTCTCCTGCAACCTGGCCCAAATGCAGAGCAATTTCTACAGTCAGCAGCCCTGCCCAGGAGGTGCCCCAGCACAGCATCAGGAGCCCCAGCTGAAACCTCTGTCTGCAGAACTCCTCTGAGACCTTTACCTCCTGCATTGTCACCTCCCAGTGACACCAGGACACTATCATCATATTCCTAGGAGCTGCCACCAGTGGGAATTCACTGATGTGACCAGAAAGGGCACCACTGGGCTGCCTGAGGTTCCCCATCCCACCTTTACCCCCAGCCACCATTTCATCCCTGGCTGCTTTCCCAGCTCCTGAGGGTGAGCAGCAGACCCTACAGCTCCTGCACACGGGTGGCTTGTAGCCTGTGCATTTCCTTCTTTCCCCACCTGCCTTATGCCTGGCTCCACTCAACCTCTCCTGTCTGTTTTGGCAGGACCTCTGGGTCACGCTGCAGAGCTTTGCCAAGGCCAAAGGGCAGAGAATTTGGTGTGGGAGCCCTCTGGAGCCACCAGCAAGGGCCAACACTGCTGCAGGGAGAGCCAGGGGCACCTTGCAGCTGTAGCAGGCACCAGGGGGATGCTGCCTGTGTGTTGGCCTGTCCTGCAACTGAGCCTTACAAAGCACAGCTTGCTGAAAGTCCATTTCCTCCCCTGTAAAAATATATCTGTATTTTGCAAAAACAAACACGCAGCCCCAAACTTTGCTCCATGTCAGAATGAGAAGTGGACATTTTTTATTTCCCAGTAGATAAAACCACGTCGGAGCAAAATGAAATTTCTGGACCTCACAAGTTGCCACAGAGCAGAACTGTTGCTGCCCTTCAGTCAGCTCTAATTAGGAACTAATTGGATGAGTTTTTGCTTCAGACATTTCTGTGAATAACCTTGAACAAAAGCCATAACCAAATTTCTTAATTTAAAAAGCTGCTCCTGCCTTTATACTCAAACATACTGCACAACTTTTTGGAATATATGGGAAAGCAGGTAAATAATACAAAACTTGTAGCTTATCCCCAAATCTAATTTCTAGCACATCATGGAAATAAAAGGGAAAGGAAATAAATGCAATGGGGAGAAGTCATAAAAGCAAAGCTCCATGAGGTTCCCATGTAAGGTCACCAGAAGAACTTCGAGTGTTTTTCTTCTTCCTAATAGAGAAGCTGGAATTTAATTTCTCTTTTCATTTTCTACTTTCCTCTGCTCTTTTCCTCTCAATCTCTGTCCTCCTCCTTTCTTCTCCTCCAGTTTGGAATTCCATTCCCAGCCATATGTTTCTCATTGTGATTCACCTTCCATTTTTGGTCATACAGCAAGATGTGGGTTGAAGATCCAAGAAAGGCAGAGCGTGTTGACACAAGGACATGGCACTCTAGGTTTTGTCAACACTGAGCTCAAGAGCTTTGGGCCTTGAATCAATTTGAGCCTCCTTGACCAAGGAAACCCTGCAGAGAGTCAGACTGGGATCAACGAGAGCAGATTTCCCACTGAACAGACCCATATAAGTAGATCTGGCACGACAGGGGAGTGGTTTTTATTTTCTGTGTGATCTGCCCTTGCTCCAGCATTAAATCCAAACACTACTCAATTGTGTCTGGCATGCAGCTCCCTGCAACAAACCCAGGAACTTTCCTGAAGGTGTTGTACAGCAATGGGAGCCTTCAGACAAACCTGAATTTCAAACACTGGATGGCTTTTTTTCTGAAAATTGAGATAAATGGAAAACCTAAACAGCTCCAGTAATCTGTTCTGAAAGCAGCAGGGCTGACAAGTGATGGGGAGCTGCACTCCTTTTCCAGAGGACCTGGGGAATTTCCTGTTAAAACACTGAGCTCCCAGCTGTCTGGGCACGTGAGATGGGTCCTTTGGCTAGCAGCTCTGAGGCCATCCCCTACCTTCTGATCCAACTGAACACATGTAGAAGGCAGGGGAACAGAAGAGGGTGTAAGGGAAGGAGAATTAAACTGATGTTGACATTATTTGAAGTTTGCTTTAATTCATGCTCTGCCAGATAGCTGAAGATTAATCTCAAACTGTTTATTTTAATGTATCATATTTCTGACTTCCAGCTAGCTATCAGCTGGTGTAATATAAGCTTTAATTTTGGCACCACCAAGTCTTCACTGTGTTTACATTTTCACTCACACTTTCTTTGGTTTTATCATAAGCAATTTCATGATTTAATGGCACTTACTTTCCTGAATAAGAACAGGTGTAGTTAATTTTTGGAGATGAGAGAGAGACTCTTTATAAATTACATATTTTCCATGTGTCACTGCTTGCTGCAGCTTGAAAGTTCCCTTAGTTACCTGGTCATTTCTGAGGGAAAGTGAAAATGCAACAGAAGATTGTCTGGTTTTAAATTCTGGATTAAGGATCGGGCCGATCTGACTGAATCCAAAAAGTTTTAATCATTTTTCTAGCTAAGACTCCAAGCTTCAGGTTGAAAATATCACAGTTTAATTTAGCTCCAACAGAGCTATATTATAATCAGGAAACAACCAGAACAACACATTGGCAATCGTAGCAACCAGTAAAGAACAAGTTTGCTGGGTGACCGGAGTAATTCTAGTGTAACCCATTCTGTGAAAGAATTGGGATTAATTAATTTGAACCAAAGATCTGGAACCATGCAGAAATACTGCTTCTTTAAATCAGTGTAAGCCTACAGAGACAGGTGCCAGGGGGATGAATTAATTCCTAATTGCCTGCAGTAACTCTTTGCCTGACAGCCAGGGCCAGAAGTGGCCACGCAGCCCTGAGCCTCGTGCCCTGGTGCAGGACTGGCTGCTCCACCCAGGGCTCTCCTCATTCCCATTGCTTTGCCAAAGGAACAGCCCAACCCCAGCCCAAATTTAAAGCTCCTGCTCTGGTGTTACAGCCTGTGGCAGGTTTCCAAGATGACATACTGGGGCGTTCAGATGCCTCCAGTAAGCAACTGTGACACATCTAAGAGGAATTGCCATAAAATTCATACATAAAGCTCAAGGATTCGTGTTTTACAGGTGAGGATGCAGACTATAGGTTCAGCCTTTCTAAACAAGGCAGTAGAGCCAAATCATCCTAAACTACACCCCAAATATTACAACTTACAAAACACTAAAAGACCTCAAAAATATGGAGATGTGCTAGCAGGAGGCAAAATACAGCACGACTTCTAGCTAGTGTTCTTGGCTTGAGAACACTTCCCAGCTAGAGAAAGTTACTCTGATTTTACAACACACCAGTGAAATCCAAATACCAGCAATATATCTTGTCTTCAAGTGAGCATAAAGAGAAAAACTTTGCACCTACATCTACAGCTTTTATCCTCTTGGGGTGTGAAAAAATTGCATACGGAATCTAGGGGAGAAAAGGAAATGCGTAGGCATAACAAGAAACAGAGAATAAAAAATTATAAAGAAAGCAATAAAAAGGAAAGGAGACAATTCCTAGACCTCACACAGCCTCTGTTAAACAATGGGAAGAAAATCTTTCAGGAATTCAGTAAGACCTGAGAAGAAATAGAGGGACTGCTGGAACAAATGGCTGCTAGCTGAGGTTCCAGGGAGTGACCTTGCCTGTGCACATCAGAGCTGGTTGTTACATCAGGCACTGAAATGGAGAACAGACCATAAAAACTCTGAACATTTCCTCCCATAAGATTCCTTTGTTATAGGACTCTTTGTAGCATTTAGTAATAATTTCCTCTCTGACTAATGTTCTTGTGCAAATTATAATGCCATTATGTTCTGATGTGAGTTTTTCCCTCCTTTCTTAGTTAATTCATCTCTATGGAAGCTCTTCAGCTGCCAGCCATTACTGAGAAGTTATTCATTTCAAGTGACTTTAATAGTGTATGGGAGCTGAACAGAGGTTTAGCAGACTCTCAAAATATTTCTTTACCAACACTTGACTGAGTATTATACTTGTTCACCCATTTCTTTCTCTCTGCTGGAAATCCTTCACCTTCACTCTTCCGTGGCTTGTGGCTTTTCCAGCTCTGACGAGGAAAAGAGGGAGGTTGCCAGTAGGAAGCATGGGAAAGATGGAGATGGAATCAGCTTTTTGTTCCCTGTCTGCTTGGTGGGTCAGTCACAGGGTTACTTTAAAACCTCTCTTCCATACCTTTTTAGACCAAAATGTTAATTTTGTGACAAACAAAGCAGGGCCAAGGAAGTCAGAGGAAGCAAGTGAGAAAAAGAGCTGCTCAGGCTGTTCCTTCCTGTGTGGTTGCCCATCCAACTATCAGAGTAAAGGTGTTTTGAGACAGCATGAACTTACAGTTCAACTATTATTTGTCTTCTGATTGTTCAGAGGATTGCTCTCATATTTTCTTCCTCTGTACTCCAGTACATCCCTAACAAACCCTTTAAGGGATGGCCCTGTGGTGCCAGCACCTTCACAAATTCTAATTCTCTCTGCTCCACTAGCAGATAACTCTTTGCTCAGCCTGATCTAAAAACTTGGCAATGCATGTAACATAACTGATACACCAGATTTACTGGGAATTCATCTAATATTAGCCCAAGAGATGGCAGAAAAATGTTTATAAAGCAATTTGTAGGAAACTTAGGTTGCAGGATATACCAGAGTGCTGTTTTATATGATCACAGTTAGAATCATGTCCAAGATTGCACTATTTTTTCTAAATAACTTTAAGAATAATCATTGTCATTCCATTTGCTTTACAGTATCTGGCATTCAGTACCTGGCAAACACCTTGATCAAGAATTATGCCCTCTCCTTCTGAGCAACCTTAGAGGAACCCTCACAAAGAGTGCTTACTCATCCTAAAGAAAGCTTTCTGGGGACAGGAATATTTCTTCCTTTTCTAAGTTTCCAGAAGGACACTTCTGACTGGCTGTGAAAAGTCAGCATGATCTCTCTTTTCTTCAATTTAGCTTTGTTCAAGTTTAACACAAACAGCTTAAATTCTGTGTGGTTACTGGAACAAAATATACTGCCAAGGACTGCAGCTATTAAAGTCTTTTCTTTTATCTGTTCCTCATGAATATCACATGCCCAGACAAATTAGGTTGTTCATAACAGCCTGAGCTTCATAGTTTCCCTGCTACAAAGAAAATGCTTGTGATAAAACATGCACCCCTCCACAATGAATTTCTAGCATTTCTTTCCAATGATGCTAATTAAATGGATTTTTTAAATAGAATATGATAAGGTAGTATTGTGCTTTTTTATAACATTCATAGGATCTTAAAATACAAAGATCAGGAAAACATTTAAGGTGCATCTACATGAAGCTTTTTTCATTAACATTTCTAAAAGAGGAGCTACTTTTGTTTGCATAAATGAGTATGAAATTCATTAGCCTTTCCTAAAAATGTTAAAAGAAAACGTGTTAAATCTGCATAAAATAACAGTTGAGTTACTACATATCCACAGAATTACTACTTCCCGGGAAAAAAAAAACCAAAAACCATCTACTCTGGTAAATATATAATTCCTTGCATTTAAAAAAACCCTAGTAACAACAACCAAAGATATGAATGCTAAGGTTTTACTAGCAGCAGTATTGTTGCAGCTGCAGAAGTCTAAGGGCATAGGAGAGGAATCATTAGTAAGATGATGCAGTATCTCTTGATTAGGCTGACAGACACAGTCATAAACCACTGAAAAAATCTTGGACACAGAACACATAGCTCAAAAGAAAAAATTGAAAACTATGGTAAATGAAGCATAGGTGTCCTCATGCCCCAGAGAGGATCTGGTCAGAGGAGGCTTCCAGTACTGTGAGGTTTTACCCCAGCTGGGGTTCAGACATTGCCCAGGAAGTTGTGCCAAGAGGATCTGTAGATCACAGCTCTACCTGGGTACACTTCACCACTTTAAAAGAAACCTCTTAGTCTGTCAGAAGAGGTTCTACTTCACCTGAGCTGGGACAATGAACTCCAGTGAACAATCTAAGAGAGATGTCATTCCATGTGGTCTGCTCTTCTGGAATTTTATTTATGACTGCTAGACTTAAACCTGCACTGAACTGACAGCCAAAGCCAGACCTAAATTTAAATTTGGATTAACCCAGGCTAAAGTTTATCCTGAGGAGGATGATTTTGTGTTTGTATCCAAGACTCAAGTAAATTGTTTTCTTGCTTGTCCTATCCTTGCACTTGAGCTGTGTGCAAGAAACTGGTCTGCTCCTCTGCACTATGGAATCAAGAATAATTGCACTGATTTATAGTTGGACAGTCCCCCAGAAATGTAGGTGCTTATTACAAAGATAAAATTTTAAATTTGAAACTACAGTAAAAAGCTTTATGGTGATATCCAACAGCTCAAGCACTTTGAACATTAAATCAAGATGGCATGCTATGAAAGAGTAGCCAAAACCAGGATTCATTTGGGAAGAAAAATGTGAGGAGGGAACACTAGACCATCAATTCTGTCTAATATTACCCAAAAAGAAAAAAAAAAAAAAAAAAAAAAGTATCTTTGAGTTCAATGGGCCTTTCCTTCCCACACATACCTTCAGCAGGAGTCAGCTCTTCTGACTTTTGCAGACAGGTTGACATACATTAATCTGTAAACCTCACACACATAAATCTATAAACCTCACAGGATCAAATTGAATGTACATAAACAAAACCAACTTGTACTCAGTCATAATTCCAAAACAATTTGTTAATTTCCATTTCACTACATACATATGTTTATAGAGAGAGAAAACCCCTCCTCCTCATCCTGCTGCATAAAATGTTACCTTTATACCTTTATTCAGATGCACATTCACTGATCCTACTACTGTCATGCATTTAGTTCTGACAGAAACGACAGAAAAACCAAAAGAACAGCATTCTTCTTTTAAAGAGCCAAAAGAAAGCAATGGTAAGGATTAACAGAACTGAAACCCAACAGCCCAGCTCCTTGATCTCCAACCTTGCCAGACCTGAGAACCATTAACAGCAGAGATCTGAATGTAGCTGTGCAAGTCCTGCTTTCAGAAAGGGTGATAAGATTTCTTCCCTTTTGTATAACACCACGAATACTGAGCAAGAGGTATCTGATACCCTACAAAATTACATCTTCTAGTGACACAAAAACCTGTTTCCAGCAACAGTTAGTTACTGGCTTATGGTAGCTGAATGGTCTCTTTCTGGCAAATAACTACAGCTGAGGTAACTGCAGGTTTTATTGTTCATGACTATGCAAAATTTAAGTGACCATCCAATAAAACTTCCTTTCTAAACTTCTGAGTTACAAAAGAAATGTTTTGCTCTTTTACCTTCCTTTCTACTGAATAAGCTGTAAAATACTTTAGGATGAATTATTGTGCAAATTCTCAAAGTGAAGTTTTTATGTAAATAGTCCACACATAATTTATAACGTTCCTGTTTGTGTAACATTCTGGCTTATTGGCATTTGTCCTATGAATATACTGTTTTGGAAATTATGCACTAGGGTTATAAAACATTGTTTTCCCAATACACCATTAAAAAAAAATAATAAAATAAAAATCATTCTTGTCTGGTGAAAAATTTTAAATCCAAATATCAGAGTGAATATGTACTTCCATGAGGTAAGGAACTTGAGCTTGTTACCCCAGCAACAAGCTTTGATATTGTGTAGGTATTGAGTGAAGTTTACAAGGTTTTGGGACAGCCATGAATATTATTACAGAGAGCCTGGAAATGGAGATCAGCTGATACAAGCAGTAAGAAGAGCCATGGCCTGGATAAACAGCATCAAAGAGAGGAAAAATGGGGCAGTATTGAAGAAGTGATGGGAATTGTCCATGCTCACATAACTTGCCAGTGAGAACAGACCAGGTCCAAATCCCAGAGCGGGATATTTGCCCTGCATCCCTGATGCTGAGACACAGGAATCTTACTTGCTATGGGAACCACTGGAGATGTTATTGTCCTTCAAGTTCCAATACATTAAATGTGTATAATAAAATACTTCCCAATACATTAAAAACACATGTATTGGACTTAAAAACCACACCATTTCCAACAAGCAGGCTAAATACCACATGCAAAAGCACTAAATGAGGGAGAGAAGCAAAATAAAAGCTAAACTAAACTCTACAGTAATTATAGTCTGAACAGGTAATTACATAAATAATCAGTCTTATAAAGCTCAGCTATTAATGCATTCTTTAAAAATATCAATGTTATTCATACAATGTTATCATTGTGTTATCATGTCCTGTCTGTTGGTTCTTTACAAGCTTTTGCTTTAAGTGCTCAGTACGGTCTTGATTCTGTTAAAAAAAAAATAATAATATCAAAACTCTCTCATTCTTTGCTTCCTCCCTTCCACAGCTACTCTCCACTGGAGAATGAAGGTGTCAATTTGAATAAGGTGTTTCCTCCCACCAGGATATAAATTTCATCCTGACACTGAAGAGCCCTATAAAACAATGGAACTATTGAAATATGTAATGCTTCAGATCCTTGTTAATAACATGTAACTGAAGCAGCTTGGGCAGCAATTTGAGCAACACCAGGAATCATGTGCTGAACAGAGTCCTCTTAAACCCCTTTGGCTTCAGTGACACTTCCCCAGATGCAGAAGGCCAGAAGGGATCAGGATTTAATTAAGAGAGCAGCAGACACGGAGCCAGCAGTTTAAAAGCTTTCAGGCCCTGGGCTTCCTCCGATCACCCTTTTCCCCTCCAAATCCAATCCTTATGCCTCAAACTTCCTAAACCCTGACACTGCACTTTCCATAGCTGATGGGTTCTTCTGCTACTGAGATACCTGAAATTCATAAAGGGGAGCTGCAGAGCAGGGTGCTCAGCTGCAGGGACACAAATGACACCATCAGGTGATAAAGTGGACACTGCAGACAGACAGAGGAGGGAGAGTGTGGTTCACATTATCAGGGCTCCCCAGAACAGTTGTTTGCAATTCCATTCCTAGTTTTAAAAGCTAACCTGTGCCATACAAACAAGACACCAAAAAACCTGAAATACGACTTTAAAAAATGAAGGATATTGTACTTTACAGAATAACAATCAGCTTCTGACCCCAGCCATAGGGGGAAAAGACTTTTCCCTTTGTAAACCACAGCAGAAATCATATTCTTTGGGATTAGGCCTTGTGGTGGTTTGAGCCTGACCAATAATAAAGGGCCACATGGCCACTCATTCCCCTCCCAAATTATGGGATGGCAAAGAGGAAATCCACCTGGAACCCTGTGGGTCAAGGCTGTGAAGTTTTCATTAACCAATTGCAGTCATGGGCAAACCAGACTTGATTTGGTGGAAAAAAAAAAAAAAAATCAATTTATCTTTAATCAAATCACAACAACGCAAAGAGAAAACACAACCCAGAGCTGGGATTCTTCCTCCCCACCCCTCCCCTCTTCCCAAACCCCAAGCACTTTGTTCTCCATCCCTCCACCTCCTTCCCCCCAGCAGCACAGGGAACAGGCGGTGGGGTTCAGTCTCAGGGGGGTTCTCTGCCCCTCCTTCCACTCCAGGGAGAAGGATTCCCCTCAGTCTTCCCCTGCTCCAGTGTGGGGTTTTGCCCACACAAAAAAGAGGGTTTTGCCCTCTTTTAAAGTCAGCTGTTCTTGTTGAATCCAGACTACGTGG
Source organism: Heliangelus exortis (assembly GCF_036169615.1). Lineage (NCBI taxonomy): Eukaryota > Metazoa > Chordata > Aves > Apodiformes > Trochilidae > Heliangelus > Heliangelus exortis. The sequence continues at coordinate 21,409,104 of NC_092431.1, forward strand.
CCTTGTGCTTTTTTTGTCCATTTTCTGACTGATGTGATGAGACAGTGTGGTGCCTGCTCTGTTCACCTCTCAGACCTTAACGTCTGAATAAGCAAATTAAAGAATTCTTCAGTCTTCCCAGACATCAGACAAAATGATATCACCACCAGCCCACGTATAAACAGATTTCTTAAATCTTTTCAGAAACTAATCAGCATCAGTAAAAAGTTCCCTTCCTCTGGAGAATCCCTCTCAGACTGGCAACACTATTTCCAATAGGAAAAGCAGCCAAACATTTTCTTTGGTCTACTTTTTTACTACTTTGTCTACTCAAACATCATCTGGATGGTTTAGCTCCCTCTCAGATCAGATAGAGCCAGCACTACTCCTACAACAGTAGCCAAAGCACATTGCTGCCTCTACAACCTTATTCCTCAGCCACATGTGGAGATGCTGACTGTGAAGCAAGTGTCTGATGCCCCTGACTCCTTCCAGGGGAACAGAAACTGCCCCTGGGTCACAGAGCCTTTTCTTCCTCACCCCCTGCAGGGATAAATGGGGCTTTGATCAAACAGGAGTTGTTCAGCTGCTAAATCTGGTTACCAGAGGAGGGTTGGACAGGTATGGCCCCCATCTACAACTGGGAATAACCTCCAAATTCCCAGGGAACTGAAATACTTTGTTCTAATCCAAGTTGGCCATCAGATTTACTCTAATGATTTAAATAAGATGAACTGCAATACACAGAGTCAGACACAAAATCCACCTGATTTTTAAAAGCTTTGTTGAATGTGAAGTAGGTTATCTGTTACTTACAGCTGCCAGAAGGACACACAGAGCAAGATAAATGCTTGTAAACTACTATCCCAGTGATTTAAAGGCAGTGCTTGAGCAGCTCTTTTGTTTGGTAAAGATACACAACCTTAGCAACTAAAATTAAAATCAAGCTTAGCTTAACCATAGTGCCAGTCTGCAGAGTTGGAGCTTCCTCCCAAATATCCCCTTGTCCAAATTACAGAGGTAAAAATCCTTTCCTATTTATCAGTTGCAAGAACAAAAAAAATGTAGAATTCGGAAAGAGGAGAAAGAAATGCAGAGAAAAAAAATGCTGGAGTTAAAAAAAGTTCCTTAGTAACCATACTTAGAAACCCAACATGTCTTATTAGGACCAGAGTGGCTGGTCATGCTTGGGAGCATCATTTCAGGTACATTGGGAATTAAAGGCTGGAGCCTTGGCTGGATACAAACCCATGTTATGTACAGTCCCTGCAAGTGACATGAAACTTTCCAAACTCTGTTCAGAGTGGGTTAAAATCCATAGTTTTTAATTAAAAAGATATGTTTGCTTTGACAGAACTGGGCTCTTGGTATTTCTCTGGTGTTTTGCTATGTGCATAGCCTGAAGTTATTGGAGGGCTCATGGAGTTCACAGCAAAGTCCCCACCACTTGTCCCCACCCAGCTGCCTCTTACACTGCTCTGGTGAATCTGGGACTCCCTAACAAAAATCAGCAGTGTCCTGAGGGGTCTGCTGCAGGCTGGGGCACTGATGGGTGTGCACACACAGGGAGGCTGTTCCTGGACTTGAGGAGACCAAGTTAGGGATGCTCCTGACTTCCCAGGCTCCTTGTGGGGAGGGCTGCAGAGGGACCAGTGCCAGAGTGGTCTGAGGGCTTTTTGATGAGGGGCTGCACTGCCTGGTTTGCATCCCTCCCCAGCCATCAAAATAGGACTGGGAGACAACTGAGAGAGTGGTCCATTGGCTGACCACAGTTTTAAGGGAGGGAAAAAAAATGCAGCAATGATAGAAAATCACAATTAATTCTCTTTAGAGTTGACAGGTACTGTCCATGAAGAGTATTGCAATAAAGTAAAATGTTTTATTCCACAATACTGACTTTTTGTTTGTTTTTTAAAAGCTGAGCTGCCTAAATTTATAAAAGACATTCCCCGCTCCCCACAAAGAATCTAAGGAAATAATTCCTCCCTCTGACATTAAAACAGTGTTTTTCAATTCCAAATGTAACAACCCAAGCCTCAGGAATGGCAGTAAATAGGACGGAACTCTGGAAACTTTGGTAGTGTTGATTCCTACACTCACTCAAACCAGGAGAGTGGAGAGTGAGTGAAAAATCTAAACTATTAGCACAGAAAATTCCACAGTGATTCAGAATAGTGATCCATTTCATCCTTTCTCTCAATCAGTGGTAGAGGTCTCAAAAAGAGAAAAAAGAAGGAAAGAAAAGAACCCCAGGGAAAGCACTGTGAATTAATGATTGGCTTATGTCACAAAGCATGAGGATTTCTATTATTTTTCTCCTTCTAAGCTTGCATCACATTATAATCCTGTACAATGCAGATGTGAATTTACATAAATGCCTAAACTTTCAATTCCTGTCAGATTCTTCATGTCAGCAATAACTTCTGAGAATGAGTTTCACATCTGTTACCACCTGCCAACATGTGTGTGCATATTTTCTAAGTTTAAGTGCTACCACTGTGTTTTGTAGATGGTTCTGTTCCATAAGAAAAACAGAAATAGCAGAAAACAGCTTATTTAAAGACAGAACAGGAAATCCACCATTGATATATAAACAGGGAAAACAAGGGGAAGGGCTTTATAGTTTTATGCTGCAATTTACAGAGTCATAAACCTCAGAGGGAACAGAAATATTAGTGCCATTTTTTAAGCAGGAAAATAGCTCTCCCCTGAGCCATTCCTGCAGCAGAAAATCACTGACTGACTTGGCCATTCCACGTGGGTCTACTGGACATAGCCAAAGCTATAGAAATTACCTGCCTTTACTTTTCACCTCTCAAATTCTGAAGAGAAAAAGTGGAATTTAGGTGGGCTCTCTCTCACCAGACAGAAGGACCTAAGACACTTCCTCTGTTTCTGAACAGAAAGGCCTGGCTGGAGAGAATTCCTTTCTGCTGTTCTTGAAGAGTGGCTGAAGCCTGGCACATGAGCATTTTATCAGTTCTAAAAATATCTCAAGGCCTCCTTTCCCTTAGTTTTGGGGGATTGTTACTGGAAAATCCTTTGCCAGATTAAATATTTGTGTTTGGTTTTGGGAGACCAGAGACACAATTTGCTCACGTTTCATCCTAATCCAATGACCATAATGAAATGGAGATTAGATTGGGGCTGTCTCACAGAAGTACCACAAAAATTTGCTGTTCTTCTATCTTCTTCCTTTATCATAGAGGATAATTTTCCCATGCAAATGAAAGCTACAAAAAAAAAAAAAAAAAAAAAAAAAAAAAAAAAAAAAAGGGTGGGGGTGGGTGGGAAATAAAAATCCTGCTTTTGCCATCCTTTAGTAGTGCTCCAGAAACACCAGCACTGCCCATGCAGCATCCTTGAGAGCTGACAGCACTGGCAACAGTCATTGCTCTCTGTCTACTGGGAAGTTAATGCCAGATGAAAAATTTCTTTATACAAAGCTTAGATGTTGAGTTAAACCATTGCATATGTACTTTATATTACCTATTACACATGACACAAAATATTTGCCTGATTTTAATTAGACCAGTGTTATTTGGCCATTACAGGGAAACAAGGATTAGATCAGAGTACAAAAAAGAACAAGTAACATTTAAGCAACATCAGAGTGTGGCTGTGCTGTTACCCAAGTGTCTGTGTCAGTGATAGTGTGGAGGGCCATATCCATATCTAATGCCTTCCAGCAACTCTCACACTCACTTTGCTCACCATAAAGAAACCACAGTGTTAAAAAAATAAACTGCTTCTTGAATGCATGCTCAAAAAGGAAAGAAAAAAACCCAAAACACAGGTTAAGAGGACAATCAACCTTATGATAGCTGCTCTCACAGCACGAGGAGAGCCTGTATAGATACATACACATGTGTAGCATAAGCCAGCCTGGCTTTGCTGAAATCTATAGTCCTGCTACAGCCTCAATAGGAAAGAATTTGCCACAGAGTTTTTCTAATTGCCAGCTGCTCAAAACATCCAGCAACAACTCAGTTTCTAGGATCAGGCACTGATTATAAAAACTTCAGTAATATATTTTTATATTATGAATTGGTTACTTACCAACTATCTCTCTTTTTGCCTGTATTATCACAGTGCCTTATCATCCAGGGCAGAAGGACATAGCTAATCTGAGTTTATTAACCAGCAAGTTATCTTCACTGTGATCTGAAGCTGACTTCCATCCAACAATTGCCACTCTGACTGAATTACCAGAAAAATGTTCCAGATCTACCTATGTACTTCAGCCACTCCTACAATTTCATGTGGGATGTGATTTTGTTTTCCCCCAGAGGTTACAATAATTTTTTCCTGCTTGGAATTGATGACCCAGAACTAAGTGCCAAACAACAAAGATTATTTTTGTTAGGGCTGGGATTTGTAGAAATTTGTTTTACACTTACTTGTGGAAAACCTCAAATGAAGATGATGAGCTGGCTTGGAAGCAAGAAATGCAATTAGCACCATGCACACTGCCTAAGTGTTAGGAGCACTTGGGGCTGCTGACAGGGTCTCCTCTTCTCCTTCCTCCCTTTTAAAGCTCCTTCTGCAGGAGATCAAAGCCTCACCAGCTGAATGGATGTTAATGGGTTGAGCCATATTTTGAAAAGTCCCTGAATTTTTTCCCCTTTAGAAGAATTCCCAGCTGACAGTGTATTTGACACCATCAAGAGGAATTACATCTGCCTTCCTAGCAAGTCACTTCTATATGAAACTTGCATTATTATTTGTGAAATGGCCACCAAACAGTACTTCACACAACCTCTCTTGATCCCACTGCAGAATATTCCAAAGCAGGGATTTTCCACAAGGTAAGAGATTTCTTCCTCCTATATACCTCATCCTTCAAAGAACACACTCACCTTGGGGCTTGATTTATGACCATACCTTAGGTGTGGCCCTTGAGAAAAAATTCACTGCCTTCAGACAGATTAATTACCAACCACTCTACCTCCCTAAATTAATCAGTAAGGACCCTCAGTATGAACTGAAATTAAACAGTTATAAGATCATCATCAAGAACATGCTCATGAAAATCACCTTAAGGCTGAGCAGTTTTCTGCCCTAGCCTGGAGATGAAACAATATTGAAGAGATAAGGAGTTAGCATCCCAGTCCATCTGTAACCACCCTAAATCAGAGCCTCTCCACCAAATCATAGGTGATTCTCTGCCTTTTTCATTCTTATCATACCATAACATCAGCAGATTCCATTTCATCTCTCTAATTTTGACCGACAAAACCAATCCTAGGAAAAGCAGCAGGACTGAAGGAGAGAGGGGAGCAGCTGGAGGGTCAGGACACATACGGGGAGCAGCTGGAGCCAGGCTGGGAATGAGCTCATGCAGCTGAGGCTGGGGGAAGGCAGCTTTCAGGCTCCCCAAAATGGCACTGCAAACAAACCCTCCATTTTCCCAGCTGAAGCACAGCTGTGTGGTTACAGACTCTGGTAGAAATACAACGGGACACACCAAGATCAGTAACTGTGGTTCAGGTTATGAAATCACTGCAGGACATCTTAATACACCCACCCCTTCCCCTCCACCTTTACCTTTACTGCATCATCAAGGTAACCCCCCGAGTCATTTATCAAATGTTTAGGTGTTTAGTTTGTTTATAGAAATGGACTAGTGCTTGAAAGTTGGGAAATTCTATCCTGTCTTACCTGAACCATCATAAAACTTCCTTAAAAGGTAAGTTTGGGAGCATGCTTTCCTGAAGGATTTCTGGTACTTTTAAGACCTTAGTCTGCTCTGGGCCTTACTGAAACACAGCTTTTCAGGCTGTACTTAGTAACATTGTCTTGCCAGAACCTTAAATCACTACAAGTGGTCAAAAGGCAAGCCCATGCCTATGCAGAAGGTGTATACAACTCAGTAAGTATACAGTTATTTCTATAATAGTTTATACATGATATTTCTATTACATGTTCACCTATTTAGCACAAGCAGATTGTCTAAATAAAAGACTATGATTTTAGTATTCTCATTTTAAAAACATCCATCACTTCTTATTTCCTTCAAACTGGTTCATTTCTTCTGACAATATTGAATGCAGAAGCAGAACAGCCCAAGCCTTGCTCACAGTGTACTGATGGATTTTGAATGACATTAATGACAATACCACGGAGCCATTATTTTGGTTTCATTGTTAAATTTAATTTGCAAATCAGATTCTGCTCCTGGTTACCTCGGTGGATGTCCAAGATAGAGCAGCCCGAGCCACTCAGAACTACAGAAGTGCAGATGTAACCCTGAGCAAAGATTTGGCTGCCAGAGGAGAGCAGATCAGGTTTTGGAGCCAGCAGAGAGCGTTCCAAGTGTGCCGGGCTGGCTGTAACACAGACTCTCTCAGATTTCAGCTCTTCTGCCTCCCCCAGACTTCACCCATTCCCTATCCGATTACAATGCCATCAGTGTAACCAAAGCATTAGGAAAAAAAAAAAAAAGAATAAAAATCAAGGAACAGCAAGCCTGAGTAATCTTAGGTTATGTTTAACTGGTACTGACTGAAAGAAGTCAGTGAATCGCTGCAGCGTAAGTGGTATTGAAAGAAAAGTTTTAGGGAGAAACTAAGCTGCTGTCACTTCAAATGCTATTAATTTCTCAAGCAGGCTTGGCTGCTGAGTGAACATTTCATTTTGAGAAATAAGGCTTGAAGGACCTGCAGTGCAGTTTGTCCATAGCAGATAAACTGTAACACAGTATAAATAGTCCTGGCAATGCAGGCCCTCAGTACCATCACAAACTATTTATCAGCAAACTGTTTTTAACTGAATGAGCATTTTTGCTTGCAGAGAGGTCAGCTCTCAAAGCAGAGATTATTTCTGATAATGGATTTTCCTTACCTCTGTGACAAAGGCATTTCTGTGCTGGGTGGTGTGGTGATCCCCAGTACACCAGTGGAGTTTTGCATGATGCCAGGCTGGTGACAAAGCATTGCTGGGTTTTGCCTCTCCTTTGTGGGCAGGGGACCAGGGTGCTGGGGGGTGCGTTGGCCTCCTGGCATCCCAGCACAGCTCAGCACCATCACTGCTATTTTTGCAGGACTGTCACACGACTGTAAACACAAAAATACACTCTGCATCTGATCCCGATCTCAGCTATCTTGATGCAAATCAGAAATGACTCCCGTGAAGCCAATGGAGTTCACTAATTTAAAACTAATGAGAACAGAGACTCGGGCCGAGTTCTTCCTCTCCCATATTTTCTGCCAATTACTGCCTTCTATTAAAGGCATATTTTTCCTTATGAGGCTACAAGCCTGAGGTGGATTTCACAAGTCAGCCCTGCTGCTCTTTGTTGCTGAAGAGGGCTCTGCAGCCCCATTGTCCCTGCCTGCTTCTCAGCTAGGGGACACCTACCCATCCATGGCTGGATGCTGGAAAGCTGGAAAAAGACCTGGGGGGCATTGGTCATCAGCCATCTGAATACGAAGGAGCCAGCAGTGTGCTCAGGTGCCCAAAAATCATCCTGGCTTGTATCAGGCAGAGTGTGGCCAGCAGGATGAGGGAATGGCCATGACGCCCTCGGATTCAGCACCGGTTGAGGCCTTCACCTCAAATCCCGTGTTTGATTTTGGGCCCCCCTCTACAAGATGGACACCCAGGTGCTGGCACATGGCTAGAGAAGGGCAATTAAGCTGGTAAAGGGTCTAACGAGTCTTATGAGGAACAGCTGTGTGAGCTGGGGGGTTGGGGCTGGAGAAGAGGAGGCTGAGGGGAAGCAAGTGGGGGTTGGTCTCTTCTCCCAGGTTACAATGGCCTCAGGTTGTGCTGGGGGGAGGGTTAGACTGAATATTAGGAAAAATTTCTCCAGTGGAAGAAACAGAGACAGCAAATGGCTGCTCAGGGAAGCGGTGGAGTCACCACCCCTGGAGGTGTTTAGAAGACATGTAGATACAGTGCTGAGGGACAGAGTTTAGTGGTGGATTTGCCAGTGCCGAGGGAATGGTTGGCCTTGGTGATCTTGAAGGTTTTTTCCAACCAAAAAAGATTCTAATGGACACCCAGTGCCATGGTTTAGGCCCAACTGATACCAAAGAACCATGCATCTGCCGACTGCCCCCCAGGGCAGGAGAAAATCCTGTGTAAAGCTGGGGGGGTCGAGACATGGACAGGGGGGGGTTTCACCCATAGTTATGGTCACAGGCAAACCAAAGTGGACCCGGGAAAAAACATCCAGGCAATTTGTCACCAACCAAACCAGAAGAGGACAACGAGAAACAAAACCAGATCTTAAAACCACCTTCCCTTACCCTTCCCTTCCTCCCGGGCCCAAATCTCCTCATTCCCGATTTCTCACCTCGTCCCTGCAGCTCCACAGAGGTTCGGGGTTCCCCTCAGTTCCCCACATGGCATTTCTGCTGCTTCTTCCTCCTCAGGGGCAGGTCTCCTCACACCTTCTCCTGATCCAACGTGGGGTCCCTCTGAGGGGACAGAATCCCTCAGGACCCCCTGGGACATGAGTCCCTCCCGTGAGGTACAGTCCCTCAGGAAATGCTCCAGCCCGGGCTGCCCACAAGGTCATGGCTGCTGTGGGAACAGTCACCTGCTTTGACACGGGCTCCTCCATGGCTGCAGATCCATGGACATCCTCTTGGATTGCAGCGGGACAGGCTGACACCTCAGCACAAGCTGCCTGGGAACCTCTGCTCAGCCACCTCCAACCTCCATACCTCCTCCACTCACATTCCTCTCCCCCTTCTCGTCATCTCATCTCCTCATCTTGCCTTCTCTTCTTCTCCTCTATTCATCCTCCTCTCTTCTTCTCATTTTCTTCCTTCTCTCTCTCTCCTTTGTCCTCTCTTCTTCTTCCACTGCCACCTCCTCTCTTCTCCTTCTTCTCCTCTCCCTTGCAGGTCTCTTAGAACTTTCTTTCTCCTCCTTTAAATACGTTAATTGCAGAGTCATTATCACCTGATGGTGATGGCTGATGGGCTGCACCTGGGCCAGATGTGGAGCCCAATTTTATTTCCTGTAGAGCTCCCAGGAGCTGCTCACAGGTGCCACCCCCTTGCTGTGACCTGGCCACAGAGCTCAAACATCAATGCCAGCACCTGGGGAACATCTACCACATAGGGGAGGTCATGGAGCCCAACCCCTCTGTTTAAATTAAAGAAGGTTCACCTGGAGCAGGTGGCCCAGGGTCACATCCAGGCAGATTTTTAGTGTCTGTAAAGATGGAGACTCCACAGCCTCTTGCAGAGCTCTGCTACCCTCAAATAGAGAAGTTTCCTGTGTTCCCATTTGTGTCCCCTTTCCTCTTTTCCCAGTTCCTGAGCAGCACAGAGAAGAGCCTGGCCCCATCCTCCTGTCACCCCTCAGATATCTATAAGCCCTGATAAGATCCCTCTCCTCAGTCTTGCCTCCTCCACACTGAACATTTCCAGGTTCTCCTCATGAGGAGAACCAGTCCCCTCATCATCTCTGTAGCTCTCCCCTGGCCTCTCTCCAGCAGTCCCTCACACCCTCCATAGCTCAGTTCAGATAACTCAGCCCAAGAAGAAAACCTCCAAACACACTTTCCCCAACACTGGCAACTGGGGGAGAGCTGGGTTGTCCCCTTCACTCAGTGCCAATGCCACTTTGTCTCTCTGAAAAAGAGGTTTTCACCCTCATTAGCATCTCAAGACCAGAGAAGTGCAAGGCACTTGGACTGACTTGGCACTCCAGCCAGCCCAGAGTCTGGTTGTAATTACTGAAAAATTAAAACAAAAGGATGAAAAAGAAGGGAAAAGGAGCTGCTTCTCTAGAAATCCATGAGGAAGGAGTGGAAAGGAGGCAGAGAAAAGGCCTCCAATCTGGGTGATGCAGCAGGAAATGGGGGTTTTCCCCCAGCTTTCTGAAGGCCATACAGAAACTGCATGGAAGCTCTTGGAGATGATTAAATTGGGACAGCTCATTTATACAGTCTCAGAGGTGGCCTGACTAATTCAGCACTGGGAATTTGAAAGCAATTCCTCTCCAGTGTCTGTTCCCATCTCTGCCACCAGCTCAGCCTGTGATAAAGCCTGTTGGTGAATCTGGGATGAGGTTTTAGCTCAATTATCTCCCTCCCTTCTGAAAAATGCAACCAAATATTCAGTGGCCTGGTGTGATGCCAAGGTATCCCACATGGGCAAAAGGAAAATAAGCAGGCAAGAGATGAGAGTCACAAAACAGGGGGGAAAAGGGGAAGAAAGGGGCCATGTGATCAAACTCACTGCAGTTTGCTCCTTTCTTGACAGACAAAACCAGCCCCAGCAAGCAGTGTTTTGGATGGTTCATTGCTGTTTTCACTCACCAGTGTTTTGTGGAATGATGCTGGTGGAGTTTTACTGGTCAGACTGTCAATGTATACAAGGATAATACAATAATAAACACAGTCAGGACTCCAGAGCCAGGCTGCTGGGAGAGCAAAGCTTTGGAAACACAATGGTTTACTGAGGGCAGTCCTCTTCCCCCCACCACCTCAAGCCCAGCAAGCTTATTTATTTTTTCAGGGTCTTCTTATCATTGTGTATTAAAAACAACCCTTCCCCTCCAAAAAAAGAACCACCCAGCAACACAAAGAAGAGTGCTCTTCTAAAGACAATGTGCAGATAGCAGGAATAATATTGCTATTTTTTTTTTGCTATTGTAAGACCAAATGTTTGCTCCCAGCTAATCCATAAATCTATCTTTATTTCAATGAAGTCATTCACAGTATTGATGCCAGCAGCCCCTTCCAACTGCAATTAGAGAAATAAGCCACTTTGACAGAACTCTGCTTTGCTTCCTGTTATTTTGAAAGCAAATGAAAAGCAATTAAGTCTTGATAAGTCTGTATTTTTGAATCACTAGATGATGGCTTTTTTTATTCTATAGAAGTTAAAGGGCCTTGTGCAGGGGTTATATGGGCAGAGCACAGGGCAGCTCTGGGGCTGCTTTGGCAGCCTTAGAGATAGCAATCTCTACCTCCTCGTAGCCATATCTGATGTCTCATCAATAAGTGTGAAATTGATAGGCTGAAATCAGTGTTTTGAGAGCAGATAGATCCTGGCCTTGCTCCAGAGCCAAGCTCCATCACAGATGCTCACTCCAGGCTGCAGTGGAGGAGTGGACATTTTGGGTTTTTTTGCTGCACAATGGAGCATACAATCAAACCTTCTTTTTTTGAGGTCACTTTCTATCTGCTGTTTAAAAACCAATCTCTGTAAGCAAGGCAGAGCCTTCAATGGCTGAATAACAGCTCTCCCAGGTAAAACCATCAAAAATGCAGACAAGGTGCAACATAATTCATTAACAGCATCGAACCTGCACACCAGAGAAGGGCAGAATTGTAATCTGTCATGAAACAAAGAATGGGTGTTATTATGACTGGTATTACTCCAGAAACACACAGGAGGTTTCTTCCCAAAGCCTTAGGTGCCTTGACACCAGTGGGCAAAGCAATCCTTGTGCTATCAGTCCTTCAGAAGTGACAAAGCTCTCATGAAATTCATATACCCCCAGGCAGCTCTGGGCCCTGTAAGCATGGATGAAGCCAAATAAATCTGCTTTTAATTTGCAAGGGAGTGGCCACAAAGAAAAATGCAGTTTCTTCACAACTCAGATTTTTCTCCTTGCCCAGCTGAGCAATGCTAAACACCCTGAGGTTCCTCTGTGGACCAGAGAGGGTTAAATTTCCATTTGGGTGTGCCTCCATCAGCAGTTTGCTAAGTGCTTTCCTCTGGAGTTTTTTTCCTGGGATTTACAGCTTCCAGCTATAATTGATCAGCCATATACAGATCACATAAACTGCTAAAGCAAGTGCAGTATAAACAAGTGGAAAAAGTCATCCAAAGCCAGGAAAGACTGAACAACAAAACCTAGATCAGTTATACCCCTGTTCTCTTCAGACTATGGAAATAGGAAATGGACCCAAATGCTGCCCACGTATCACTGCTTATATCCAGGATTTGGAGAATAATCCTCTATCTGGGAAGGACCCAAAGGCCCCATAGCCTGGGTCCTTTCACCTGAACCTCTAGCAATCAGCTGTACATCCTTCTGACACATCACAGATGGCAAGGGCTGGAAGGGAGCTAAAAGATCACCAGATCACCAAGTTCCAGCCCCCCTGCCATGGGCAAGGACCCCTCCCACTTGGGGTTGCCCAAGTCCCCATACAGCCTGGCCTTGAACACTTCCAGGGATGGGACTACAGCTTCCCAGCAACATGTTCCAGTGTCCTACACCTTCAGACTAAAGAATTTTTTCTGCAAGCTGCACTGAAAGCCCAGGGTTATGTGAGAAGCCAGGTTTGGTTTTCTTCTGCTTGATTAGCCTCTGGGAAACAGGGAGGCAGACATTGGAATTGGCTCCAAGCGGGCTGGCTGCAAACCTAAGAAGTCCTGCATTGGTTTGAAAGCCTCAGGGAGGCTCTGGAGAACTGGTAGCTGGACTCAAATTCAAGAAAAATCTAAAGCATCTGAACACCTTATGGAAGTTTAAAGATCTGACCACGTGGGACTGAAATCATTCGGAGCTGGTCAGACTTTGTATGAGCAACAGAACATCTCCCCAACATAGCATGGTCTCACCAGACTCTGGCACCTTGCCCCAGAAGCAGATCTCACAGCTTTGCTCCTGCTTATCTTTTGGTTTTGCTTTGACTCCGTGGGGAGCACAGAGCACTGGGTTACACCCCCAGCAGCAGAGATGCCAGGGAGCAGCAAGGTGATGTCTGAGCCCCAGGAGCACCCAGTCACACTCTGAGGGGCTGTCCCCTTGCTGTAAATGTCCAAAATCATGGATAAAGGGGAAGGAATGTGTCCTACCACAGCTGCTCCCAGGGCAGTAATCTTGGGTGACGTAGAGAGTGGAAAATATGTCAGAGTGGTTTAGCAGGAAAGAAAAAACCATGATAAAGAGAAGAGTGGCTGAGTGACAAAGGAGTCATGAAACAAACATCCAGCCACAAATAACTTGCTGGTTTGATGTGTTCCTCTTGCACTGCTGACATGGCATGGTGCTGCTTGCTGTACCAGCACCAAGGGCTGGTGAACTCAGAGACTGCTTTCCCTGGAGCAAAAGGGATCACAACCAAGAGCAACTCCTTGCCTACTGCCCATGTCCAGATGTGAGGACAGCACAACCAAGAAGAAGGGCCAGCCAGCCCCCAGGTGACTTTGCTGAAGCTTTCCTGCAGCATCAGAGCAGTGCAGGCTCTGGGTGCAGCTGGGCAGGGGAGGGCTGCTCACCTTCCACAGCCTCACAGCTCAGTGCTGGGTGGGAGAACTCAGAAGCTGGTGCTTTTAATGATCCCTGAGCTGGGAAACTGGCTCAGATCCTCCCACTGGCACTGGGGTTTGCATAACCTTGGTCAAATCGTTGTGTTCAGGTCACCCGTGTCCTCTGGCAATGGGGTTGTATGGCCTGAATCCCTGCAGGGATGGCACAGTGCCAGTGGCATCAAGTAACCAAAAATGATTAAACCCAGTCCAGGTCTGTGTGCTGACTGACTGCTGTGGCACCAAATTGAGTCCAGGAGAAAGAAAAACAAAAGGAAAGGCTCACACGGGCAGCTGAAACCTTTCAAAGGTGGACAAAGATTTCTCCCCACCCTCCATGTGGATTTTGCCAGTCTGAAAGGTCACCTGGAAGCTGTGTGTGACCCTCCCAATCATTCTGAAGCCTCAATAAACTGGGGAAGAAGCCACTAGAAGAGGAAGAAAGAAGAGTACAGCAGAACAATGAGGACCACAAAGGGCTGTGTAAAAGGAACCTTAAATAATTTTTCCACAGAACTCTTAAGAGTTTACAAGGATGTAAAGGACCCCTTGCAAACATTAGGATGCCTGCTGCTTTTTGTTTAGTAACCTCTGTCCAGCCATCCCAGGAAAGATACACAGCCCCTTGGATGTTTCCCTAACAGCTCTCGTTTTAGGTAATGTAAATAATATTTTTTACATTAACATCTTATTTGTGTAGAATCTTCTGTCACAGCAGATGTCCTACAGCTGTAGGTGTATAAAACACAGAGCAGGGCTGGGGGCAGATGGGAGGATTAATCCTTAGACATCTAAGGAGGCAACTCAGTGGAGCTATGGAAGTGTTATCAGACATCAAATATCACATCACCACCACTGGACCCACAGCTGAGGCTCTGTGTGCTTCAGATGCTGTTTACCCCATCCCTTGATGTCTTCCACATTATACTTTCAAGTCAAAGGCATAGAATAAATAAAACAAACAATCGTTATTAGAGAAATAAAGTATTTTCTAGGTAGTACAAGAGGCTGGCCACCTTGTTTGAGTCCAATTTGCTTAGGGCCAGTGATGCTCAGGGGGCTGCAGCAGCTCTGCTGTGCATCCAGGCTGAGAGGTGGGGTTGCTGGGCAGTCCGTGAGGGCACAGCCAGCCCAGCAATGCTCTGATCCCTCTGGCCAAAGGTGGGCAGGCAGATGTTGGGCAGAGTGCTGGTTAATTAGCAGGGAATGCCTGCTGTGTGTGCACTGGGAATTGCCAAGGGGAAGTTTATGGATTGGAGTTGGCACTTTGTGCAGCCCATGGCTCTGTGCATGGGTGGGAGGCCAGGCCCTGCGTACCTGTGGAAGGAGCATCTGCTTTGGCTAATGAGCTTTGGCTAATGAGCTTTGGCTAATGAGCTTCCCCCAGACTGGCCAGCTCAGGAAGCCACAGGTGTCACTGAGGGGACAGAAGTCTACTCACAGATGTTTGGGGTCCTGTTCTGTCCTTAGCTTACCACAAAGAGTCAGCTCCCCAACTGCCATAACTCACCAAAAGTGAGGAGGGTCCAGTTTTCCCCAGGACTCTCAGCCCTTCAAACACAAAAAGCAGCCTGAGGCAGTCAGACCCAGAAACCTGCACTACTAGATCTTAATAAAAACATTCATTTAGGGCAGATTTTACCTTGATAACCTGTTGCTTGTCTATAGTTTTCCTTACTACATTTGTTTTTCAGGCACTATAAACTTCTTCTGTGACAGTGTCTCCTGCCAAAGGGCAGAGAAATGCTGATGAGACAAATTGGAAAGAGTTCTCTTAGCTGTTTTAGCACAGCTTTTTTCTTGTCACTGACATTTGCCAGATTAAAAACTCTCTGTAGTCTACAAAGGTCATAAAGTTCATTTATAAGTGTGAAAACCCTGCAGCCCCAGACTCCTAAACTAGCTGCAGGGAAGTCCCATTAAAAACCCAGGACATCGTGTCCTGCAGGAGCAGAACAGTTTAGATATCTACATGTCTAACTATTTAATGGAGAGAAAAAAGAAAAATGGACACAATTACAGACTTTTCATACTCCACTTCTTCCTTCAGAGTATTGAATGTTGCTTAAACCCAAACCAAGTTAATTTCCCATGACAAAGATCCAGAGATCCATGGATTCATGGCAATTCATGATCCAATTGCTGAAACACTGGGGTGTGCCTGGAGATCAGATAGATTAATTTCTGGTTTTCAAAGGACTGCATTCTTATGTGCTGTTACCTTTAAGTGCTTTCAGCTTGGATTCAGTCTCAAACAAATCCTACTTCCCAGTCTCAGTTGTAACCCCCATCCTCAAAGTTGTCACCAGCCTTATCCCTGCAACAAAAATGGTATTTTCTGCCACGTGGAGTTACAGAGCTCTACAAAGTCCAGCCTGTTTCGTGAGAGCAATTAATTCTATAGGTGTAAAAATATTATTTAAAAATGCTCCTCTTGCCTTATAATATGGTTACCAGCAGCTGTTTTAAGAGACAAACCATTCCAGGTCTTGCTTAGCTCATTGCAAAGTAGAAGGAATTCTTATAAAATGATGCTGTCACATCGTATCTTTGCCAAGGTTTAACAAACTGTTTTAATAAAGGCTCACATTATTAAGAAGGAGATGTATTTTAAAGGAAATTACAGTGCATATTTGGAAGTCTTCTACATCATTTCACCAAAGTGTGCTTTTTGAATGACTCAACAATGCCCATTTCTCTTCTGGTGTCTGTTCTTCTATATTACTGTTTGGCTTTTATATTAATGCTTATTTCCTATTCTCTAATTTTCTCTTTCAGCTAATTGCACAAGATATGAAAGAACAAGCACTAATTACTAGCTCAGACTCTGTTTTTCAAAAGACTCAAGGGAAATAAACCAACAAATGGGAAGATAGGGACCTGTTTATTTTCCCTACTCCTTGTCTGACAGGCTGCATAAGGAGTCACAGTATTTTAAGAATATCAGCAGAATTATATTGAACAGTGGCTTAATTTTTTATTACTGGGGGGGGGCACTAATCTGTGTCTCAGCCATGCAAATTTGCAGGTATTAATTGCCATATGGAAACCAGTGTTCATGACTGTCTACACACACATGTTGGGCCGTGTACATGATGTGTGCACATCACACCATCCTCTGTGTTCTTCAGGCTACAAAACAGATGCTGACCTCAGACCTGAACTGTCTCCTTGTGTATGCTGACCATGACAAGGAGGGTATTCAATGTGGGTGGAGGTCCTTGGGAAAAATATATAAAATTTTCCTTCCCTTACAGCCTTCTCTGTTCTGCTGCTGCTCCCTCCACCTGACAGGGACCATGGTGGCTCTTCAGGAGGATTTTCATCACTAGCAGCAGGCACCCTGGTCACTATTTTCTTCCCAGTGGAAACTGCAGTCAACTGAAATGCCCTGTGGCTTTGCTTTAGCAGCTTGCCAAACCTTCTGGCACAAACTTTCTGTAGACTCTTCCCCTTACATTTAGAAGTTGTTGAGAAATTCACCTGCCACTATGCCAGAACTATTTATTCACTCTGTGTGAAATACAACCATAAAAACCAAGAGTGACACTGCTGATAATTTGCTTTGTGGAAACCAGAGGTAAAAGTACTTTTAAATACAAAATCCAATTTAGAAACACAATCTGCTGATCAGCTCAGTGCAGGGGGATGATGAAGCCTGGACCTCACTGGAAAAAAGGCTGTAAAAAAAGACCAAGAATCCAACTAGACTTGTTTGCTGGAAGTTCTTGTGAAGCGTGGCTGAATGAAAGGTGAGGTTCACACACAATATAGGGAAGGCCAATTGAGTGCAGATTCCCAGCTTTTCAAAAAAGGAGAGGCTGCCATGCCCAGTGGCAACCTGAGCTCTTGCTGCCAGACACCCTCATTAAGTGCCATCTATAGAAAACCAGAGTGAGCACTCAGGGGGGAACCAAGCACTGACTGCACACAGCAAAGATTATTGAATGAACACGTGGATGGACATGGGAAGAGATAAAAGGGTGAACAGTAAAACAGTAGCAGGGAAAAGAAAGCAGAGACTGAGTTTTTCACTTTCTCCTTCCTTTAGTCCTACTTCAAAAAACAGCAACCTTTTATCCTAATCGTCTTTTTCTCCTCATTTTGTCAATTTTCAAAGGAATATCCACAACAGAAAACAATAATTAGGAGTCTTTCATGGATTTCAGTTAAGGAAGTGGCATTTACATGGCAACTTTTTAAAATTACTGACACTGAAGAATAATATTAATCATTTGAATCCCATGCTTCAGAAATATGACTTACAAAAAGAAAAAAGAAAGTACTCTCAAAGCAGCCCAGCAGGTGATCAGTAAAAGCACTCAATCCATCATCTCAGGGGCACCTCAGGTGGTTACCTGGAGGAGCTGACTGAAAAAATGGAATTTGCCTTACAGCCCCTGGCAGCTCCTTTTGTGGTGCACCTCTGCAAAGTGGCAGCTCCAGCTTCTGTTTCCTCAGGCATCAGTGAGATCAAACCTCTCCCTCCCACCCCAAACCTCCTCATTTCCAGGTGGGAGTCGTGGCTCCAGGTGGATTTTGCACTTCCAGCTGATAATCCCTGGCACAGGTTGTGGTCTGCAGCATTTATTCAGTCTGCTTGTCAGTGGGGGATGTTTCCACCAGAGTGGGCCTTTGTGTTACTTTTTAAGGCAGTGTCTATTAATTTTTTTCAAATTCTATAACTTCGATGAAAATTATTGGAAAGTCTTGCATCAGAAAAATCTAGATTTAATGTATCATTTATCTCTTAACAGAAATTACAGGATTTCTCTGGCAGAAAGATGGGTCACTCAGTCCAATTGCTGACATGAGAGGCTTCTGTGTTTCCTTCCCACATAGCTGTGACCTATAATACATCCCAGAGCTTTAGACAGGACCGTGCAGTTCCAATGATGAGCCAGTGAAAATGTGCAGCTCACTCCTCACAACTCTGCTAACTTTGGATGATTGTTTCACACGATTCACTTGGAGCCCTTTCCTGATGCTCATCATGAAAGAATTTTTAAAAAACCAAACAAAAAAGGCAGAAATGGATCTTATATTCAAGCATCAAACACACCACTATGCTTTCCAGAAATGGGGAAACAAGGAATTGAGTAAAATATTATTTTATCTATCATAGAAAGCACCAAAATTTAGAGGAATGCATGAGAACATAAGCTGCAAACTGAAGTAAGGTTGTGACTTAGCTTTTTTTAAAGTCCACATTGCACATTATTTCCCTTTAACAAAACTTTCTGATAATCTCCGAATGCTGAACTGGCATCATGCAGTTCTCAATATGTTTGGTGTTACATTTAAAAGATTTCATTTGTTAAAGTTTTCATGTGCTATTAGAATCGCTGCTTGGATGTGGTACAGTTTATATTAAAGGATAATATTCAAACTAAACATACAGCTTTTTAACAGATGTTTAATTACAGCAGCTTCTCAGACTCCAAAATATTTTGTGGATCTCCTGTTATTTCAGATGAAACTACTTATCATGCAAATGTGGGCTGCTCTGGCCTCTTATCTTTTCACTATTGTGTGGCAACTATTAAAGTTGGCAGCACTTTAAGCCAAAAAGAGCCAGCTCCTCATTGCTGATTCTGACACAAGCTGGCCAAAACCCCCTAAAACATGAGTAACAGAGAAAAAAACCTCCTTGAGTTGTTATTCTTTTCCTAAGTTCTTTAAACAAAACAGCACTAATTCAAAGTGTAACCCCAGAACTCACCTCTCGCCTGCAGCCTTAACTTCTCCACTCTCTGCAAGCTGTCTAAGTTTGATTTACTCTCTTATAAACACAGAAGAATGCAGTTATTTATTGTTTGGCTGCTGCTTTATTAAAGAAAACTCTTGTTCTCACACTCCCAACTCTCTGTGTGCTGGAAAGCCTCAGCTTTGAATCAAGGTGGAAGTCTTTGTTACCAAATGGAAGCCCAGTTGCTAGAAATAAACCACCATGGAATAAAATGCACTTTTATTTGAAATCTGAAAGCAGATTTGGTATTTTGGACATTATTTTATGTCCAACAACATCCCAGTACCATCTCCTTCCTGTCTTCCAGAGCCAGGTGGAGCCTGCTGGCTCTTTATTTTTTTGTGGAAGTCACTCCTTTAAAAGTGACAACTGGACTGGACTCAGTGGGACTGCAGAAAGCTCAGTTTAATTTCCACAGCAATACTTAGCTGGGAATCATCTCTGAATGCATAATACTACATCACCTTACTCTGAAAGCCCACTTCCTGATTAAAAAGAGCCCCAAAATAAAGATCAAGAAGTGGGAATTAGAGAGAGAGGAGATGAAGGGTTTCCAATGACACACACTAAAGATTTTAAATAAATATTTTAATTCTATTATTGGCATTTACAGGTAGAAAGCATACAGTATGTTACAATTTTATCAAAATGTGAAAAATATGGATGTTACATAAGTAACAAATGTAAAAAAAGTATTTTTCTTACCTTCCCTGAAAGTAAGAAAACTATTCAGCATAGGAAAATATTGATATAAAAACACAGCTTAGGTAAAAAAAAAAAAAAAAAATTGAAGTTTTTACACAGTACGATAGGTTCATCAGATCTGCATGAAGATGTAAGGACTTTGTGAGGTTCTACTTTACCTAAAACTTTAGGGGATTTGGGACAAATAGTAAGCTACATTAATGAATCTACAAGTAGTTTTCCCTCATATCCGCTCCAAAATGCTAGAGTGCAGTAATTTTCTATACAATAAATAATTCTTCAAAGTTTCCAACATAGAAAATCATATAATGCAGAAAATGCCACTTCAAGGTCATCAAGGCTAGGCAGTGCTTTAATAATAATTATGATAATACTTATTATAGTGCTTTATAATGCCTAAGCACTTCAGATCATTTAACTAAGGAGTCCTCACCACAGCCCTGTGAGGCAGGGGAGTGTAATTCCTACCTTTCCAGAGCACAGCTGGGAAAATGAAACCTGGGGGGAAGCCCAAACTGCAGCAGCAGCAGCAGCAGAGCAGAGATGAGAGGCCAAGAGATGTGGAAATCAAGGTTTTGGGGTTTTTTTTCCTCTTATTTCTGCTGATCCTGCTGCTGCCACAAGCCAATCCTCCTGACAAGCATCTATCACTCCCCTCCTGCTGGAAGCACTGAGGGGGCTGGGCAGGGACCAGGATTAAGCATCCCAAAATATTTTGTAGAGATTCAGAAGCTCTCACACAACTTTGTCAAAAAACAAAACAAGCAATCCCCTCTTACCCCACAAAAAAAAAAAAAAAAAAAAAAAAAAAGAAAAAAAGAAAAAAAGAAAAAGGAAAAAAAAAAAGAAACAAACTAAACCAAAACAAGGAAAACAAAAAGAAAATCCCCCAAACAAAAAGAAGCTGAAAAGAACAAAAACTCCTAAAGTGCTGACTGGCTGAGCTGCTTCTAGCACCTCTTGTATGGAATAAGACTTACAGCACTGTTGCCAGCAATAATTCAAGCTGATTTCATCACATCCATCATGTGAGCAACTGCAGGATATGGTAACTACGGTTTCTGAGACACCTTACTACTGTAATTCCTTCATTCACCATTCTTCTTCTATGCACTTCTTAAGGAAAATTAAATCCTCAATACTCTTGCATCGTAAAACATGTTAGTAGCTGGAGACAATATGCACATCCTTCACAAGTAAAAAAAAAAATAAAAAATTAGTTCATTTTTCGGAACGAAGCATTATTAATTTAAGAATCACAAACCAAACAATGGTAAATAGGAAACCCCTTCCAAAGGCTGCATGCCGAATATCTCCTTCTCAAATACAATGCATGCAGGAGAAATAAATTCATCCAAGCATAATTAAATTAAAAACGTTTTAAGTCTCTTTCAGCAGCATAATGGTTATTATTTTTAAAGTCTCCTCCAACCAAACTGGCCCGGGCTTTGAATGCTGACCTTTGCTTTTCTACAACCATATAATGGTTTGACTGGTCCCTGTGGCACTACCAGGAGGTAAAGCCTATACATACTGTTCTGCCTCCCCATCCTTGGGAACGGGTTTCACTGTACCACCTTTGCCATCCTCACCCACTGCTGCTGCTGTTTTTTCGGGAAGCGATGCCAAATCCTTGAAAACGTCCACGTAATGCCCGAAGCCCGGGCCCCAGTTCAAGAGGTTGTCCCAGTTGAAGGTTCCTGCTTGCTGCCCCAGCTTGACGGGCAAGGAGCTCTCCCCAGCACTGGTGGTGGTGGTGGTGGTGTTGGTGGCCTGTGCCCCCACTGGTCCCCCCTCCCCTCGGCGCCCGGGGTACCGCCGGGGCTTCAGCCTGGCACCGTAGTTGTCCTCGTCATCCGCGTCGGACTCGTTGACTTGGGACAACTTGGGCATCCTGGAGGTGTAGGCTATGGGCTTATCCCTGTCGTACTCCATCTCTGAACAGGTGAAGGACTCGTGGGAGTCGCTGTCAGAGGAGGACTCGGGGGCAGGGATCCCATCGGCTGGGTTCCTGGTCCGGGACAGAGGCCTCCTGCAGTCCTCCTCAGAGGAGGAGCGGCCGTGGTCCGCGCTGCAGATGCTGGGGTTTCTGGGCCGAGGGGTGTTCAGTCTCTCCACCTCCTCGATGGAGAGTCCCACCGGAGGAGCAGTCTCCAGAGGGATCTGCCCGATGGGCTGCTTCAGGCGGCTGCCCGGCCGGGAGCCGTGGCTCGCCATGGTCTGCGGGCTCTTACTCCTCCTCCCCAGCCGAGTGGCGTAGTTGAAGATGCCAGGCTGGCAGACATCGCTGTGCATCTCCATGGTGCTCCCCTCCCTGATGGCCAGGTGCAGCTCCCTGGCCGGGCTGTGCCTGTAGAAAGTGGAGGATTTGGAGAAGGGCGCGGGGCTGTGCCGAGACAGGGGGTTGGGAGTGGGGCAGGCGGAGTGGCTCAAAGAGCTCGTCCTCAAGCCCTGCCCGTAGGCGGGCTGGTAGGTCAAGCTGCTGGCCCCCAGGGGCATGGGGGACTGCCGGGCAAAGCCCAACGGGCTGTGCCTCTGGATGGAGAACTTGGGCGTGTGGCTCCGGAACTGCTTGTAGTGCTGGATGATGTCAGCGTCCGAGGGGGCGATGCTGCTGGCGTTGTCGATGTCGTAGTGCTCGATCTCGGGCTCGGGGGAGGCCAGGGGGGCGCTGGGGATGGTCTCCGGGGCGTGCGGGAGGTCGGTTTCGTCATAGATGAGATAAGGGTTTTCTCTCTCGATGATGTCGGGCTTCGGGTTCCCTTCGGGCTGCTTCCTGACGGTCATGTCGTCGCCGTAGGGCGGGATGTTGTCGGGGTCGTCGAACGCCACATTCTCGCTCCCTTTCTTCTTCTTCTCCTTCGTTTTCTTCTCCTTGGGGGCTTTGGACTTCTTGCCCCGGCACTGGTTGCAGAGGATGAGGCTGAGGACCAGCAGCGCCAGGACCGTGGCACAGCTGCCCACGATGGCCGGCACGGCCCAGAGGGGCAGGGAGAGCTCTGGAGGGTGCGGGGAGGGCAGGCAGACGTGGCCACCGCTGATCCCCGCCCTACACTCGTGTCCCGGGGCGCAGGAGACCCCCAGGCACGCCACCACCGTCCGGCACGTCCGGCCCGTGTAGGCCTCGGGGCAGCTGCAGGTGAAGCCCCCGTGAGCCCCGGGCTCGCAGCTGCCCCCGTTCTGGCAGGGGCTGGAGGCACAGGCGCCCGGCGGGACGCACTGGTAGGAGTACCACTGGTTGATGCAGAGCAGGTCCCCCCAGCAGGGGCTGCTGGCACAGACGTTGGGGCCGCGGCAGCCGATCTTCACCGAAGGGTCGGTTCTGGAGAGCGTGGCGAGGCTGTGCTGGCCGGAGAAGGGGAGGCTCTCCCCACCGTACTTGAGGAAGGAAATGCAGCCATCGAAGCCTAGGAGGACAAGCAGTAGTCAGTGTCAGGACCTGCACGGCCAGCAGAGGTCAAAGACACTCTGACCATCAGCCATAGAATTGTTTTGGTTTAAAAGGGCCTTTGAGATCACCAACCATTAACCCAGTTTTTGAGATGATATTTACTACAGATTTCTGGTTTTCAAAGTGTGTTGTTTTAAAATTTGAACACCCTCTGATGTCAGAAACGAAACAGGAGTGGGTAGAATATCACATACATTTCACTGAGAGAGGCAAGTCGTGGTGCAAAGGGACATGAAAGAGCCCCTAAGCTGTGCAAGCATGCTATTTCTTTATTATTTCCATTCTGAAAGAGAAGCATTTTCTTTCAGCGTTACTTTATATTTTCATTTTCTCCTTTTACAACATTCCCAAACAAAAAGGAAATGGAGGACTGAGGTTCAGATGGGAACCCAGGCACAATGGCCAATTCCCTTACCTCATGCTTGGTGGGCCCTGGCAGCACTGATGTGATAAAGAGCAATTGGGATTTTATCCCCAGGTTTGGAAATGTTACTGGATGTGCCAGCTTCCCAGCCCTGGTATCATCACTCTCTCTGTTTCTATCTGTCTCTAACAGTGCTACAGATATTTTTGACTCACTGAGTTCATGCAGAGTTTTATATCTCCCCCTTGTAAAGCCTTGGTATGTCATACACAATGTAATCCACTATTAAAATAAAATAAAATCATATGAATAGGAGATTCTGGATTGTGCATTCCTAATGGAAGCCAGACACTCCTAATTTGCCTGCCACAGCATCAGGCAGGGCGAGAAGTCAGAGTCCTCAGTTTTCTTTGTTCTAGCTTTGCTAAAAGCCTCTGGTTTTTCCACGCACACACTGCTCATAAAACATACATGTAAAAAGGGTAAAGGTCAGCACAGCATCCATATGTTTCTGTACTGCATTTCAAACAGATTCAGAATGCTCCACTCAAAGATCTTTTATCTGGTCACAATTCTTGAAGTCGGGAAGATTTAAATATAAAAGCTTTGTGCAACCTGTGCCTGCACTGCCCGTAGTGTCTCAGTGTGTAGCTAAAAACCACTTCCATCTTTACTTATCACTGGGGGAATGATATCAAATAAATGTAATCTTCTGCATCTGCCAGGGTGTAAGACAGTTGCTTTAACTCTTCAGGGAAACTGATTTACTTCTTATCAGCTAGATGTTGGTCAGAGGGTGGCTCACTATTATCCTTGGTTTCTGTTGCTCAGAAATAAATCCTATTCTTTATCTGACAGCAGGATAAAGCTGGAGGAAGTTGGAGTTTCAGAAAATATTTTTATTGTGTTAAAGTCAGGCTGAATCCTGCAGTAACTACCAAACCCCTAAAGAGATGAAGTTCTTGTTTAGCATTTTTACTCAGGTACAAAGTTTCCCTTGATCTTCCAGGTTCTGATCTAGGTGAAGATCTTTTCTTCTCGATGAGCAGAACTAAATTGCAGCTAGTGATTTGCAGACAAGCAAATCCACCCTCCTGCCTCCAAAAAGCCCTGCAGATGGAGTGCCTGCTTTGGAAACAACAAGGCTGCAACATGTATTAGAGAAACAAAGTCTGCAACCCTTACTCATTCAGTTTGCAGTTTTCCTGGCAAAGCACAGAAGTACATGAGTTACTAATCAAGAATTACAGCGTATTCTGCAGCCCTTGAGACCCTCTGTATGCTGAAATCCACTTATGGACATCTTATTTAGAAAAAATAATAAAAATCACCTGCGACTGTGCTCTTGAATGGTTGGCTTGATGGGATTCCTCCCAAAGAGATTGTGAGAACGTTCAGTCCACCGAAGTCCTGCGTGGGATGGGGAATGTCTCTGGTGTGAGTCCTGTCCACGGCCAGGATGGTAGCGGAGCCGTTCTTCTGGAGGAGCACCGAGTGCCACTGCCCATCTGCAGCATACACCTCAGGGACAGTCCTTTCCACCTTCCCAGCAATGCCAGCATCCGATATGTAATGCACTTTCCCACCTTTTATCTGGTCAGGAAGCAGTGAAATGCAGAATTTTAAAACCATTCACACATCACCACTGTAATGCCTCCTAGTCGGGCAGCACTAACGCGTGGCTTTGGTGGTAACAGGGAGCCTCGGGGTACTTCCCCCCAGAAAATTGTTTTGTACTGACACTACATTAATTATTCAGTGCAAAAAAATTAGCTGCAATTAAATACCTCGTTGCATCTGTAGAAAACTTAGGGCTACAATCCTCTGGCTACTCTTACACAAGAAAAACGTAGTGAGAGTCCAGTAATAGGGCACGGACGTGACAAAACATTTTAACCAATCAAAGAATTCTTCCTCACTCTTCAGTAGAAGTGTGGAAAATGCTCTGCAGAGTAAGCAGATGTTGTCCTTGCTCTAAAAACTGGCATCTCATTTTCACCATGGCAGACTATAGGAACACATACAGCATGGCAGGACTGTTGCTAATCTGCATTTTTCAGAAAAATAATTGTTTGCATGAAACCTTTCTGAAGACTTGCAAAGTGTATTATTTTGGGGGAATTTTCAAATGGTGCTTTCTTGAGCAAATCGCTTTAAAACTTGTGAGCTGTTAAGCAAAAAAAAAAAAAAAAAAAAAAAGTACTATTAAATTTAATGAAAAGTTTTTGGCTTTCCCTCTCGGAACGACGCCTCAGAGTTCTCCTGAATCATGAGATGCAGGATTTCAAACCTCTTCTCTTATTAGCTCAGTAGTAAATGATCCCAAAACGAGATCAGGGCAAATTCTGCATTTAAGATCTAGGAGTTTAAAAAAACCTCCAACATCCAAACCTGCCAGCCTCTGATACACTGCACAGGGCTCCGAGCTGGCTTCCTGCGGGCATACAACATGCAGTCACCTCACACGGGAGGGCTCTGCAACTTGTCACAGGTTTTTGTCCATATTCTGCCCCTTTGGCCCTACATGTCCAACCAGCTGACTGTCTGACTGTTTCCCTCCGTGCTCCTCACTGCACCTGCAGTCAGTGTGTGACCTGCAGCAGGAGTGTGCAGAATGCAGGGGCATGGGCAGGCAAGGTCGATGCTCCAGGATTGCTGAAAGCTCCCTCAGCCTCGCCTGCTTTGTTCCAGGAAAAATAATGTTCACCTGGGAAGAACTGTGAGGTGACACACCAGCTACAAGAATGCTGCTCTCATTTCCAGAAACTCTTAAATGCTCTGCAGTTACTTTTTCAGTGATGCAAGCTGAGGACTGTGCTTGTACAGCTCAGCTTTAATATGTCTGTAAGAGCAGGCTCATGTCTTGGCAGCAGCCCGAACCCAACGTATCTAGCACGTATTCCAGTTGGATCAAGAAATACAATGGTTAATATGTGCACACACTTCATTTATAAACCCAATAATTTGGAAAATTTGAAAGTGTATTGTTTGAGGGACTCTTTGGTAAAGCTGCCCCTCCAAGATAGGATGCTGTTGTTCCTGGCAAACGTGGTGATTTCTTTCTGAACTGTCACCCAGCCCAAAACCCCACGTGTGCAAATGCAGTCACACAGAAGACTGTTGGAACATAATAAACACCTTTTCCCACTACCTAAAGTACCTTTATAAAAATATTAACTGGGCAGAATATATACATGTGTTTGTGCCTGTATTTTGTTAATCCCATTTTGTCTTTCATGTTCCATAATAATGCTAGCTTGTATTTTGGTCTTTATACAAGCAAAAAGAAAAATCCCATATCAAAGAATGTACTCTAAGCTTATGGGAAGACTAAGCATAGAATAGTAACTTCTAATCCCACATCAGAGAAGAACTGTGGAGTTATTTACCTCCAGTAACTGAGAGTTTCCATACTGATTTATAACTCTCTAACTCTATTTCTGTTTCTTTAGAATTGCATGTGACTGATGGTAACAGATTGATAAACAATGTACTAGGCAGCATTCAGAAAATAAGATTTCCAGAGACAACAGGCTATGGCTTCTTCAGCCAGGAAAAAATAAAGAAAGGTCATCTTGGTTCCTTAGAAGTACAACATATTTCTAAGTTTGAAAGAAATGCTGATGCTGACAGTACTGAGTAACATCCATTTCTGGATTTTATTTAAGTAACATCCATTTCTGGATTTTATTTAAATGGCATGGCAACTGACAAGTAGATTATAACAAAAAGAACTAACCACTAAAGCAAACATGTTTCTAACTACAAGGATGATCCAACTTCACTAATACTGTAAGTCTTCTTTATTGAACAAACTGCTTCTTACTTGCCTTAAACCTGAGCACCAGCCTTTACAGATTTATGGCCCACTGGATCCGACATCGTTTAAATGAATTATACTCTGATTTATTCCTGCAACTCAATATGTTGAATCAGAGAATGGTTCAGGTGGGAAGGGACCTTTAAAGACATATAGTCCAGCCCCTCCCTACAATGGGCAGGGACACCTTCCTCTAGACCAGGCTGCTCCAAGCCCCATCCTCCAGAGAGGTGATGTGTAATCCACATTCTCTGTTCATACAACTCATAGATCTTAGGGCTACAGTTATGCACCTGATTTCAGAGATTTTCAGATAAACCAAGGTAGGCAATCTGATTTAATTGCCATTTCTCTACTTTTACCCCAAACCCATCTACACTAAGACTAGTTAACTACTAGAGGAAAAAAATGTGGAGGCATGGAAATACCCACAGGACTTGTAAGTTTTCCCCAGCATGATTTAATATCAAAAAACACATTGCAGGTTTTCACTTTGGCTAACAAATATATTAAAAAAGACCCAAAAAGCTATAAATTTGTCCGTTTTGAAGACTGACAAGAGAGTTGTAAACACCAGTCCCTCAAGCTCATGTGCTGCCCTGGGAGTGAACTGGGATACCAGGGAGTCCTACGTGTGGGTTGGCTCCAGAGCCAAGGGAAGTTCTCTCCATGATACCTGCTCTGGACACGCAGAACCCACACCACAATAATTACACTGAAATTACTACACTTTTGCTAACCAGGGTCCATCTTGAAAGTTGTTGGCAATAAGCAGTACCATGATGTTACCTCTCCTGCATCTGTTCCTAGGCAAAGCTCTGCTCTTTGCCCTTGCACAGCTGGGTCTGGGACTTGACACCCTCTGCTTGCTTGTATAACTTCACCAATATTAACAATAATAAAGGCTGTTTGGGTAAACACACCACCAGTGCTTCCTAGCCAGGAAAGGCAACTCTTTCTTTATTTTTTTAAAATAACTCTCGTGGAGCTGACCTAGCAAATTCTACTGGAGAGAAAATAGTAGTATTTGTTGTTTTTTTTTTCTCTCTCCAGAACTGAAAATAATGAGAGCTTATCTGGTAATGTGACTGAGGCAGAAACTCCCTATCAAATGATGCAGTAAAAGCACACACCAGGGAAGCCATGCAGACTTGCTCCTTAAATGGCACGTCAGGAAAGCTCTGTGCCTCTGACCAGCCAGGTGAAGAATATCCACAGGGCCGAAGCTTAGAAAGTGTGAATTTCTGTACGAGTTTCTTTAAAACTCAGGGAAAAAAACCTGGAAAGCCTTGCAGCAGTCAAGGAAACTTGGATCTTGCACCAGCCCAATAAAGGAGCTTGCCAACATCACTGCTGTGCTCATTTAGAGTTATGAGCAAATGGACTGAGTCATAGCCAGGATCTGAACCATTGCTTTCTCTTGAGGAAGGTAACTGCTGCAGCAATAAAATTTTTGGGTCAAAAAACCTAAAACTGTGTGGCATTTAAAGCATCAATTCAGCTTCCAATCTCAAAATAATTTGCTATTGACATTGCTCATGAATTCAAGTTATCCCTCACTTCCTAGTTTGATAAGCATGTGCCACACCAGTAGGAATTAATGAAAACTTTTTGGCAATTGTTTGGTAGATTAGGGAGGGTCTGGGTTCGAGGCCTGAAAAATCAGACGATAAAAAGACAATAATGAAATGATTTGTTCTGTAGAATGTAACTTAAGGCTGATAAGAAATATGGCAATGCACACTGCTCCTGTGGCCCTAAACCAGTCACTATTTGGAGTCTAGTCAAAACTGATTAGATACAAAACCATCAGATCTTCTGATACCTTGGCAACCAGCAAGGGAATTGTTGAGAAGATGGATGATGCTGGAGCAGTGCCTAGCTTCAGTTAAAGACCTAATATTTTACAAAGGAAACAGCGAGAGTAATGGAAAAATGTGATTTTGATCACAGGCATGAGGCAGTCCAATCAAACCAAAGCCAGCATTAGCTGCAATCCTACCTGCAGAGTAGTGAAGTTGCTGCTCTCCTGGACGTGAAGCAAAACCCCGCTCTCGCTTCTCGTCCGGAACTTCACTTCCAAGCGCTCCGCACCCGGGGGCCCCGACCCAGCACCTCCAGCACCTCCTCTCATCATGTATTCTCTCTTCTTCTTTGGGCTCATGTGGTAGTCCAGTCGTCCTTTGCCTTCCAGGGACAAGGCAGTGTCAGCTGTAACATCTGGGGCAAGGAGAGGGAAGCTGTGAGCCGTGAGCCCCGGCCATCAGCTGCCTAATGCCAACGCCTTTCCCTTTGGAGCAGGGAATTGTCAGCAGCCATTGCAGCCCCTCTGTTCCTTGGCTTCAACCAGAATGTGTGTCTGAGAGTGGGAGTGTGCTGGTAATTTACTGCTGCTATCAGTCAATAGTAAATTAAACTCGCTAGGGAACAAGTGAGGGAGTAGGGAAAAAAAAAAAAAATAAATTGGCTCTGAGAGCTGTAATTCCTTCCCAGGGATGTTACTGTTTCCATTACTGCAGGCAGGGCTTCATGATATATTGAACTCTAAGCTCTTCAGGGCAGAGATAATGACTTTCTATTTGTTATGGCACAAAAGAGAAAGAATAAAAAATGGCAGAGCACTGACTACCAAATGCTGTTAAAATTATAGCTGAATTCCTCAGTAAACAGGCACAATAAAAGCAGATCTATCATCTAAACAATAATGGGACATGTAAGAAAACAAAGCCCAGGCATTATGCAGCAACTTCAGGGACATAAATCACTTTGCTCTCCTAGACAATCCTGTGTTGATTTACAGAGCTATCCATAAGTGAGTCAATAACCCCAGAGTGTAAGTGGCTTGCTTTTATTTACATTTACCATATTTTCTTGTGTATAACCTGATGGCCATTTGATAAAAAAGGCCTGCACTGGGAGAAGCCACAAGCACACACACAGTGATGGTGTGAAGGGATTCCCCTTACCCTCTTACCTACCCAGAGCAGACAAATCCCTCCTTTGGGATGTCTTTAGTTTAGTTTCTGATTATGCATTATCGGGAAGCAGTAGTTTTACATGAGCATATGTTACCTGATGTGTGATATACAGCCCAGAAAACATAACTTATGTAATTTCTTGCTATTTTCAGCTCATGAAAGATATAATAAGTCCATTGTGGACTTGTCCTTCAAAATTATTGAAGAAGCAAACATGCTGCTTGCTTTCATCATTTTATAGCATTCATTATTCCACGCTCCTGCAGAGAAACCCTTCAAGGCATGAGGTTCAGTGACAGTGAGGTGTCCATTAAACACAAATAAGAGTTGAAACCCCTCCATACATTTTTCACAGTGCTTTCCTGTCAGGCCATCTCTGCAGTGACACTGCTGCCATGACCAGTGATCCACACAGGTGCCACCGTGTTGGCAGGGGCTGGCTGTGCAGGCACCTTCGAGCCTGGGGCACCTGAAACAAACAGGAGAAGTCTCTGCTGAAGGAAGGATGTGAACAAACCAGCAGGGAAAACGTGATGGGAAGCACCCCTCACCCCAGAAATGCAGTAAGTGGAGAGACTCTTCCCCACAGACTGCTCGTGTTTCTAAGCAGATCCCAAATTTTGGCATCAAGTTACAAAAAAAGAAAGGAATCCAGAGACAATGAAATGACCATTATCTGTTATGCAAGAGAAGAAACTCTTTTAACTGTTTTGGGTTTTTTTTATGCTGCAGACCTCCTGAGACTTCATATCACAACAAACAGCACAAATTTGGGGGTTGAAAGAGAAAGGGTGAGCTGTAAATTTGGATGAAAGACTGACATTATTGCTACAACTCTGATTTTCAACCACTGAGGTGGGAAAATACAGGAGACTCAGATAGCCCATCATATCCAAAAGGCCACTTGGAGGATATGAGGGAGCCTCAGTGATACTACAGAGGGAAAGTGATAGAACAGACGTGGTGGATTAAAAAGAAATAAAACTGAGCAGAGGATTAGCAAACAGTATGAGAACAGCCAAACCCAGGTGGAATTTACAAAGAAACCCAGTAAGAGGCTACTGAGTAGTAGTAAGAACTCTACTTCAGCCTGCAAAGCAGCATTCATAACAACTGGCAGAGAAATGTGAAGATGTTGCTTTTTTGAAGCCTCTGTAATCTGCTGTGAACCTTTCATAAAAACTCACTTTCTTCCTGCATTTTTTGCACTTTAAAATAAGTTCTACAGTCTTTTTAAATTTTTTTTTTTAATGAGAACTATCTGAAGCTGCCTGAATGAAATACCATCTGACTTTCCTGACAGCTTCCTCTACTGTAAACACGTCCAGATGATACCATATATAGCAGACATACTGATCTAGGATTCCTTGAGCTGCCAAAGCCTGGCTGGGCTCCAGGGGACGTCCATTGACTGCAAATTCCATGATACAGCCCACAAAATCATGGCTTTCCACCTGTCCTCTCCTCTGAAGGATGGGCTCGACAGACCTAATGCCACCAACAGTGACTCGGTTTGGTTGCACATCAAGAGTCCTACAAAAGAAGTCAGAAAAATAATTGGTCAGTATTGGACATTAAGGTAGCAATGACAACACAGAAACTGCAACAATCAGCTAAAATGCCTCTTCCAAAACTGTATTTTACATTTAGAAGGGAAGATGAAGAGAACTCACAAATTCACACTCAGTTATTTCATGTCAAAAATTCTATTCGCTTGACTGAGCAGCATGCATGAAATCATAATGAATAAAGTTTTTTAAAATCAATTATCATTTAAATAATTTAAACTGTAGATGGTATTTAAGTAGCTGGAAGATGGATTCACTATTTTACAAAGATGTAACATCTTTGCTGGCAAGGAAACTCCGTGTGACAGGAAATATGATCATGATTATTGCAAGAAATTAGTCAAAGGGACGGGGATTAAATTTATTGTTAGCTCCAAAGAGGCTCTAAAGATGCAAAAGAAAGGCTTCTGAGTTAGTTACATTACACATAAGAAATAAGATTTGTTCTCTGTACTGGCCAATGTTTAAGAAATAAAAAACTGTAAAAGATGAGATATGGAAATTACTGGAAACACTGTCAAAGTAATTATGCCAAATTTTATTTTTTCTTTTTAAAGGAAAGCAGTAATCAGGTGATGCCATTTTTTACACCTTTACAGAAACGAGAAGTGCAGCTTAAATAAATAAATAAATGCCACTAAAGCAGAGCCCAAAGCTGAACACTGGAGTGAGATATAAGGGCTGCTGGTGTAAGAGTATTTTGAGTTTGAGCCTGATTAAGGGAAGATAATATGATTCAAGATGTAAAAGTGGGGGAAGCTTTGCTAAAGATTTGTAGCACTAAATGCTGCAGAACATCAATCTGGTGAAAGAAAGTGCTGATATTCTGATTTGAGAACTCTAGATTTGAAATCTCATGGTATTAGGCAATAAGTTTTACACCAGTTTACCCAAAATCCACACCACCCATGGCCATACATCTCTTGTGTGCCACCAGATCCTGGGACAGAGACAGAGCCAAGAGTTGGGGATTTCTGAATCAACCCCTTGTCCCAGATAAACTCCATGCAGAAGTGTTGCCTGAATTAGAAAGTAGCCATACATGTAGAAAATGTAATTTGCTTCTGGAAAGACAGAAGAAAGACACTTGGGAGCCTTGCCTTTGCCTGCCTCTGAAGGAAAGCAGATGAGATGCCTTGCTTAAGGCTGGGCTAAGGGCATGTAACCATTACCCCAAATTCCTTTGGCTTTAGAGGGTGATTTATTTTTTATTTTACTGGGGGGAAAAAAAAAAAAAAAAAGCAACCCACAAAGTGAATATTTATTTACCAGTCAGTAGAAACAGCAACATTGCTAACTGTGCAGTAGCCTGGCTCCTGATCCTCAGAGCAGGAATCCACTGTCAGGGAAGCTGCCTGGAAAAGCCATCCACAGATATGCTGATTAGTACAAGATTGTAGTCCCCAACCACATTAAATATCCATGATTAAATATATTATGTGAAAGAATCAACCAGAATGGGAATTACTGTGTCAGTCAGGGTCTCAGGGTTCATCAGAGCCCCTGAACAACTCCAGTCTGTGGCAACACAGTGAATGCTGAGATGTGGGCACTAACAGAGAATGAGCTCATTGTCTGCTTCATACAGAGGAGAATCAGTGAAACACAAAGTTTTCAGATTTGGGTAGGGTTTGTTTTTTTTTTACTTCTTCAAATTGCAGTTATTTTGGCTCACACCAAATCCTACTCCTGATCTGATCAGAGTGCTGCTCCCTCCAAATGCCAGGGGCTTGGCTGTGACATTCCACACACTGCCTGAGTCTGATAAAAAGCAGATTGCAAAAGCTGGGAGTAAAAGCACTGGGATGACTAGTTAAAAACAATAACCAACCAATTAAAAATACTCAAAGAATACCCAAGTGGACACGATTAAGTCACCTCTTAGGCTTGCAGGTCGTGAGGGATGTTTGTCCTGTGTTGATAATGGTGAAACACACAACGAAAGAATCATTTTGATTGGAAAACACCTTTAAGATCCTCAAGTCCAGCTGTTAACCCAGCACTGCTAAACCATATTCCTAAGCACCAGACCCACACATCTTTAAATACCTCCAGGGATGGCTGGGTCACCCCAACCACTTCCCTGGGCAGGCTGTTGAGTATGTGGGTACCTACAGGGGGACCAGGAAAGTTCAGGGAAGAACCAGGCATCACCAGCTCTTAGAGCTGTCTTCAACTTTCTTATCACCTCCAAGCCATCAAGCCCCAGACACCCAGATTGCCTCATAACCTATCTCAGCCATTTACACCAAAGGGAACCATGGCACCTTATTGTGTAATCACTAAAAGTCTAATCAAAGCTTTCACTAAAATCATTAAATAATTCCTGCTGATTTAAAAGGGGTTTTTAATTTTATTCCTTATTTAGCAAAGAATTTTCACCAGAGCAATTTATTAATAACAGATGCACTGAGAAAAAAATCCATCCCTGAAGGTTAGTTATTCCTTGTCACAAATTTTCACAAAAGCAATCTCCAAATTGTCCATATCAACTTCTTAGGTTTCAGCAGGATGTGTGGGACAGTTTTACAGCAAATTTAGATCCAACTTTACTTTTTAAAATGACTCATTTTATATTTTAAGTTACTCTACAGGAGCTGAGCAAACAGCAACAGCTATCAGTATGTCATTACTCTGCAATAGTTTTTTTTTTTTTTCTGTCTGCCACTAAGTTCACTAAAAACATCTTGCTGAAATCCCCACAGATTGTCCCTGCTATTTCCAAACACACAGTGTGAGCTGACACATTGTATTGACCAAATAAATCCATAGCTCTGGGCCCTACATCATGCCCTGAATTGTTCAATTTGCTATTTTTAATGAAAGCTTATCTTGAATTTCTCTCCATACATAATAACCAAAACCTGCTTCTCCCCATTCTGCAGTTCCAAAGCAGATTATACCCCTGTATAAATGAAACAATTCATAGCAAGAATAATCAGCTGGTGGGTCTGTACACCATCACACACGTGAATATTTTCCTTTGGAATATCAACAACAACAACAAAAAAAGTTTTTTTGTTCTTAGCTCCATCAGTGTAATCTCCCCCCTAACTCACACTGCTCTGCTCTGGGAAAGCTGAGCTGCAGCCTCAGCTGAGGGGCTCGACATTTGAGAATATATTTTACTTGGAGCAGACTTCTTACAATTTATTTTCTAATGTTAGTCAAATGTTCCTGCTTGTTACTTAAGCATTACTCTACAGTTACCTTGCTGCATTAGGAGACTTTCTATCCTGTCACTCTGCAATAGCTCAGGACTGACAACTTAATGATTTTACCAGTTTCCGATAAAATCCCACTGTGCTGTAGGAAATGACAGATTTGGAATCCTGAAGGAAGGCTATTTTATACAGTTTTGGACACCTGGGAGATATTTTTCCTTCAGCAGAAATATCTAAGACAAAAGCGATCCTTTCACATACCATGTTTGTAAACAGCTGACACTACTGAGCTTACACATTAAAAAAAAAAATAATAAAAATCACACAAAGGTATAGGTTGTCATAAATGTTTGCTTTCAGCTTGAACCATTCATAACAAATTTTCTGTTAATAGTCCTTTTTTTTTTTTTTTGCTATCTCTTCTGTAGCTTAGCCCTCTGGCACATCTACAAGTAAAACATTTTCCTGCTCTGTTTTTTAATTTAGTGTGTTTCATTTATTTGGTGTAATTTTTAACGTGTGCTCCTCTACTTACCCATTTGCATCTTAACTGAAAGAAATATCACACTAATTTAGTAGCTAAAATGGAAGCCTGGTGCCTTTCCTGGTTTTAGGTGCACCTTTGGGGGCTTTAGCGTTCAGAAACTGTGATGCAGATCAGTAAGTGTCTGATATTAAGGCAGGCTAATACAAAGCCATCACTCAACATCACAATTATCCTTCATCTAATTTGGATATTTAACTCCTTCTAACACACACCAACTGGATCTGCAAACCCAGCTGAGGACTAAGCCACCCACCCCTTCAACAAATGGAGAAATCAGGGCTCACGCTACGCAGCTAAAATGCAGTTACAGGCTCAAGAATCTCTGGGAGAGAAGAAGAAAAACACCCATTTAGGGAGGTCAGGAGACAACCCTTGTCCTCCAAAGAACCCCAAACCACAAGGTAACACATCCCTCTGCTGCTTTTGGGACATTTGTGCCTAAGGACATCCTGGCCCTGCAGCTTAGAATCCCTGAAGGGCTGTGTTCAGCAGCACTGCCTCTGCACAGACTCAGGGCAGCCACCCTGGGCAGTACAGTTTATTCCTTTGTTCTTTACATCACTTCTGGCTTGGAATATATAAAACGAAATGTGGAGCTCCAACCATATATTATTCTTATATGACCTTAATTTCAAACATGGGAAGAGCAGGGGATTCTGCAGGCTCTGGCCATTTCTGTCTGAGAAGGGAGCTGGAGGGCAATAGTTACTGATTATTGATGGCAAATAGATGTGCTTTCATTTCTAAGTCAAACACTGTGGAGTCAAAAAGCTTGGCTGGAACTCAAGGAGCATTTGGTTCATGTTCTGCTTTGGAAATATTGTTAAAAAATGACAGAAGAGAAACAGAAAGCATTTACTGGAAGAAAAATGAAGGCGGGAGAGGGGTCAGAGTACCAGGTATATGGCAATCAGTTGTCCCAGTCCAGTTTCTGGCAGAATTCCTCCCCTCAGATGCTTTCTGGGGGACAGAAAGAAAAATAACTCTCACCCTTCCCCACAAAAAAACCCCTCTTGATGTAGCACCTTTGCCATTTTCACATGTGTGCTTCAAAGGAAAGCCAGGCTTCCAGCCTGATGAGACTGGTAAAATCTCAAGGAGGTCAGGGATGCCTGGAATTCTAGGCTTGTCTATTTCTATTTTCCAAAAGTTCAGAAAAATTATTTTGAGACTTTTTGTAGATACTACGGTTAATTAGCCTCCCCTGATAATCATCCCTGCATCAGTTAATTAGCCTCATGTGTAGTAATGTATTTCATTAATTATTCTGGGTTCTCATTTTTCACATTTAGAACAGAGTGGGGCACTGCACATGTTTTTTTAATCACTCTTTATCATCACGATTCTAATCAAACCATTCTAGGCCTTTGAGTCAGTTGGAGTAAGACAGAAACGAGGGAGTTTTTTCCCAAAGTTGGAGGTTCAGCAAGCAAACACAACGTTGCTAATTTTATGTCCATGTGGCAGCCAAAGTGACTTGGCTGAACTCATCTCCAATCCTCAGCTCAGCATTCCTTACCATTCCAGCCCTCCGGGCTATAACTGTGTGAAACTGCCCATCAGACACCTTCTTAGCTGTGCTGAGGCTGTAGGAGCCACTGCCAAGGTTGTAGGAGAATCTCAGCCTCTCTCCTGCTATCTCCAGGGCCAGGAATTCTGCTCCCTCTCCGGTTTGGTTGTCGTGGTTGTACAGCAGCAAGGCATTGCTTTGGATGGTGGCAAACTTTATATAGATGTAATTATTGTTGGGATCCAGACTGGGAAACTCCATGTACGACAGCTCCTCAAAGCCATAACTGTTCAGTTCACAATGATTCCCAAAAACACCTGCACAATAAAACAGATAATCTGGTATTAGGTATTTTTTCCCCTCACTGATGGTTCTCCCAGGAACCAAGCTCTGCTGTGCTCCAGCCATGGCCATGACACGTGGGCTCTTTCAGAAACCTCCCATGGATGATTAAAAACATGCAATGTGAACAGAAGAAACCTATTATCACACAAGTGCGTGTTGAAATATATATTTAAACTTAAAAATTTAGTTACTAATGACAGCTACATCTATTGAAAAATGAAGTACGTTTCTTTGAGCTCTACCATTTCTTTAGAAGACAAAAAAAAAAAGTGAATTTGACAGCTATGTCAAATATGGTTTTTGTTAATTATAATCAGGCATTTGTTAATCCAGTTATGGAAATAAATTTCCAGCTTGAGCTTATTCTTCCCTCTGTAGATGTTATCTGAACTGTTTTCTCAATCAGTAGTTCATTAGTTCATTTTTTCTACTTATGATACAAACAGACATATGATTAAAACATTATGCCTGCTCAGTATTTTTATTGACCTGAATATTTTGGTGCATTCTAAATTTTTATTTTCAGGCCTCTGTCAAATAATTTGCCTTTATTTATTTATTTTTTTTTACTGCAGTGGCAACGAGAAAAACTTAATTTATAAATATTAGTTACATTTACAATGGAACGTGACCATATAGGAAATTAATAAAACTGCAGAAATGCAAAACAGAGGAAAATAAACAGAAGTTAATCCTCATGCTAGGAGAAAACCATGTTCAGTGGTAGTAACAAATCTGAATCAAGAACAGTATTTATGTGTAGGGGTTTTCAGCAGCCTTAAACACTGCAGATAATTTTGCAGGTTTCTCTCTTTCCTGATTAATATTTTCCATTAACTTTCATGGTTTTTTTATATGAACAATGAAAATCCTGGATTAATCTGCATTCAGAACTAATATTCCTGCAATTATATCACAAAACACGGGAGTATCTGTGTTGTTTAATGCCTTTATTGGGTTTATTCACCAAACCAAATTTGGGATAATTAAATTCCAATAATTACTAAACTATTTTGGCAGTACTATATGCTTTTCTGATTCTCAGAACTGTCCTCTGGTTTTGGAACTCAGAACTTTAGTCATACATAAGAACTGAAGTATTGCTGAGGGCTAACAAAGCTGTTTGATTTGGTCAGGTTTCCTAAATATAAAAGTGCCAATATCTCCTGTTGTTGCCTACAGAAAAACGTGGGTGCTCAGTTCTTGCTTTACAGATATCTTAACAAATCATGCAAATTTCTCCAAAGAAACCCAAGCCCTCTCCATTCATTATTATCCCAAAGTCTCTTTCTCTAACTCAACCCTACAGCAACTTCCTCACACCTTGTAAGCGTGCAGGGTGCAAGAAGAAGGATGGATTTTTACCCCTTCAGGTAGGGATGGATCTTACCCCTTCAGCACTGCTAAAAGCTGCTAGAAGTGTCTGCTGTGAGGCAGGAGAGGGAGGAAGATGAAGGGAGAGGGGGCACTCACCAAAGGGGCAGTGGCAGTAGTATCCCTCCACCCCGCTTTGGCAGGATCCTCCGTTGAAGCAGGGGTTGCACTCACAGTAATTGACAGTGGAGTCACACGTTTTCCCTGTGGATGGGGAAGAAAAGGAATTTCCAGGTGAATACCCAAGCCATGCTGGTGGGCAGGGAAGGAGCTGGTGAGTGATGCTGAGGGCACGGCCAGGAGGGAGCAGGGAGCAGCTGTGGCTGGAGGATGGGGAGAGGACACACAGACACAGTGCCTGGACACACACAGAATACACGGCCCAGAAAAATCAGCTTTCATCTTCAAATGTCTCAACTTTGTTATAATCTCGTATAGGTATTGGTGGGCTGGTTTTAATTATTTTTTTTAATTAACTGGTGTCCCCAAAAGAGAGATTGTGAAATGAAAGGAGGTGAACTTACAAAAAAGAAATAATTTTTTCCCCCCTATTGAATTCAGTGCACTCATTAGTGTGCAGGAGATACAGACAGCCCTTGCTGGATCCTGCAGGAACACAGCATGCTGCAGAACACAGGCTGCTATTGTACATTATATGACTTTTCTTATTTTTCCTCATCAATTACAGCCTCCTTCCTGACTCCCCTCTGGAGCTAAAGCAAGTTGCCCTAGATACAGTCCTTTTCTAAGCAGACATTGTCATGTGTGGTAAATATTATTCACCAGAGAATAAACTGAAATCACATAAATTATTTCAACGAGGAAAAGAACCAAGAGGAAAAGTGAAGATTTTAACAGATGCCATATGCTGACAAGGGGATTCTCTGTACAAAGCTAAAATTCTATTTGAATGGAATCATTAACCACAGAAGTTTTGGTCTTCACTTCTAAGTTTTTCATTGCTTAGGCTTTTATCATTTTAGCAACACTTCCACTCTACACCACTTCTGGTACCTGCCTTCCCTGCCTGCCCTTCAAAACCTGAGAGCATCATTTTGGTTGGAAAAGATCTTTAAGATCATCAAGTCTGGCCTTTAACCCAAAACTGCCAAATCCACCACTAAGCCATGTCCCCAAGCACCACATCCAGACATCTTTTAAATACCTCCATCTTTGTCCCTCATGTTTCTCTGCAATAATTGGCAAAATCAGCCACGTTCTTCCAGACCTCTCCTTGAACAGCATCTAGCCCAGGATATCTATACATAGCAAAGGCTAAGACTGCCTTAATGCTTCTTATAACACTGGTAATTGCCTTATTCCTCACACCATATAA